>NW_003852528.1:4187386-4236880 GCF_000181295.1 Otolemur garnettii | reverse complement strand
CTTCATCACAAGTCCTTCCTTCATCGCGACCGTCTTCATCACAAGTCCTTCCTTCATCGCGACTGTCTTTACTTCATTGCCTTGTCTTTGCTCTTTTCAAACATCGGTGACTCTATTTGGAGGGTCTGTTTCTGGGATCTCTATTCTGTCCCACTGACCTATTAGTCTATTCTTTTACCAACCATATTTTCTTCCTTACTGTAGATTTACAATAAATCTTGAAGTCAAGTAGTGTCAGTCCTCCAATTTTGTTCTTCTTATTAAATATTGTGTTGGTCATTCTGGGTCTTTTCCCTCTCCACGTGCACTTTAGAATCAGTTTGTCTATATCCACAAAATAACCTTCTGAGATTTGGAGTGGAATTACAGTAAACTAATAGATCAAATTCAGAAGAACCAACATCTTGAAAATTTTGTGCCCTCCTGTCCATGAACATGGTCTGTCTCTCCCTTTATTTAGTTTCTCTCTGATTTCCATCAACATGATTTTGTTTTTCTTCAATAATCTTATGCATATTTTGCTTGATTCATACCTAAGTGTTTTATATTGCATCGTGCTAATGTACATGGAATTGTGATTTTAATTTCAAATTCTTCTTGTTCATTGTAGGTATATAGGAAATTTGTGAATTGACTTTTGTATATTAACGTGTATCTTTCATCATTGCTGTAGTTGCTTGTTAGTTCCACGAGGTTTTTTTTTCTTGTTGTTTTTACTGGTTCCTTTGACTTTTTTGCACAATTACATCATTTGTGAGCAAAGACTTTTTCTTTCTTCCCAATATGTATACTTTTTCTTTCCTTTATTTCCCCCTTTCCAGAAGCACAAGAGGAGTTTTCGCTGATATTTACTGTGAAAAGCTGGTCAAGCTCCTGCAGGTTAGACAAAAGTCTGAGGCTCTCCTTATGATGGGTCCCCTTGGAGTTTGTTATTCTCAGGCTTGTCCACACTGAGCTATCAATTCATCAGTTACAGTTGAGGGCTCCCTACCCCAGCCCTGGTTCCCATAGTAGTTTCCACTTGGGAGTCTCTGCTCTGTTGCCACGACTCCCTGTGCTCACTGTCTGTTTCTTTAATATTAGGGACAGTGGTTTCTCCCATGTCTTCAACTGTCTGTTGTTCAAACAAGAGTTGGTGATTTTTTCCCATCCTTTTAGCTTTTTATATTGTTGGAACACGGTGGTGACTTCCAAGCTTCTTAGATGAGAAACTGGAAACCAGAGTTCCTCTTTGGTGAGCCTGCATGAGCTCTGTATAGGGCAAATGCCAAGCAGAGTATATACTTTGTCAAAAGGTAAGGATATTTGAAATATTCTCAAATTTTGCTAAAACTATATGTTATTATACACACCAATTTATATATTCACTACAAATATATAATATCCCATATTACACACCCAATCTCTGAATTTGGATATAATGTAACATAAAATAATTTTTTTTTTGCAATCTGGTCAGTAAAATCTCATACCTCATTTTTTAACTTGCTTTTAGAAACTATGAGAGAGGTTAAATATCATATCATTATTCATTGGCTATTTTTGTTTTTTCTTCTGAATAGTCTGAGCAATTTTTCCTTTTTTCTCATAACGAGTTCCAGACATTTCAAAACGTCAAGAAAAAAAGAGGCATATTTCATAAAGCGGAAGAAAAAAAATGTTCCTGTAGGCAGATGGCATGATTATCTACATAGAAAAATCTTCCTCGAAATTCATCCTATTAGTAAGTGAGTTTATCAGGGTTTTAGGATATAAGACCAACTCCAAAAAAGTATTAATTATGTTTCTTCTATTAATTATGTTTCTATTGTTTCTCCAATGCCATAGAATGTTAACACAATTGGTGCACACAATGAATTGGATGGATTTCAAGGGAATTATTCTGAGTGAAAAATGCCAAACTGGCTGAGCACGGTGGCTCAGCCTAGAATCCTAGCACTCTGGGAGGCCATCAGAGGTGGATCACCTGAGCTCAGGAGTTGGAGACCAGCCTGAGCTAAGTGATACCCTGTCTCTAAAAATAGCCGGGCATTGTGGCAGGTACCTATAGTCCCAGTTACTTAGGAGGCTGAGGCAAGGGGATCACTTGAGCCTAGGAGTTTGAGGTTGCTGTGAGCTATGACACTGCAGCACTCTACCAAGGGTGACAAAGTAAGACTCTGTCTCAAAAATAAAAAGAAATAAAATAAAGAAAAATGCCAAACTGAAAATGTCACATACTGCATGATTGATTCCATTTATTTAACATACTTGAAATGGAAAAAAATTAAAAAGATGAAGACAAGATTAGTGACTTCTGGGTGTCAGGGAGGTTAAGAGGGAGGGAGATGGCTGCAGTAGGAAAGGGCACGAAAGTGTCCATGTGATGGTGCCATTTTGTAACTTAAGTGTGTTGTGGTCACATAAATCTATAGCAGTTTTTAAACTTCATAGGACAATATACAAAAACTAACCCCCCCCCCATGCATGTAAAACTGCTCAATACTAAATAAGGTTGGTAGATTTTAATAATGTCATTTCCTGGTTGTGATATTATACTATAGTTTTCCAAAATCTTACCACTGGGGAAAGTGAGTGAAAAGTATATTAGATTTCGCTGTTGAAAACTAAAAATAAAACCCGAATACCCCCACTAACTGAATTGGTCCCCCTTTAGCCAAAAGGGCCCCAGAAATCCTTAAACCTGAGTTCCTCACTATGGCAGGAAGAAGTTTGAACACACTTCCCTTTTGAGTTTAGACACAACTGACCAGCATGATGTAAAACAGAGATCACCATACAGTTTGTGGATAAAACACTCTTTGTGGCAATAAGATCCCAAGTTATAAACAAGATTGAACACCAGGCCCCAGTTCACGTGTGGCCAGAGGGCTGTGAGCTGTGCTTGCTGGTAGCTGTGGGAGAACTTGCTCTCACTGCAAGTTCAATGTAAGTTCAGCAAAGCCAATTACCCACAAACCTTCCCATGGCCTCAAAATGTTACATAATGTTCAACAGTCTCAACCAATTGCCAGCTATAATATCCTTAACCCCACCTATGACCAGTAAGCTCCCCACGTCAAGATGTCCCACCTTTTTTTGCCAAACCAATGTATGCCCTTCCATGTATTAATTTATGATTTTACCTGCAATGCTAAAATATATAAAACCTAACTGTAACTTCACTGCCTTGGTACACTTCCTCAAGAACTTGTGAGACTGTGTGTTCCTGGGCTATGGCCATTCACATTCAGCTCAGAATAAACCTCTTAAAAATATATTACAGTTTGTTTTTTTCATCAATGCTGTATCTCTTCTCACAATTGCATGTGAAACTATTAATATCTGTATATCCCTGTAGTCACCTTCTAAGTACTTCCTTTGGGAAGCTACGTACCAATGCCAACACCTAGTCTGCCCTTCAAAGAGATTTTGGAACTCTTTCTGGAATGGTCATCAAAGCTGTCAGTATAGGACCCTTGGGGTCTTGAATATCATCAAAATGTTTTCCTTTTGTTATTTTCTTTATCTTCAGGTGAAGACAGAAGTCATTGGAGGTAAGATCAGGTGAGTAGGGAGGCTGTTCCAATACAGTTATTTGTTTACTGGCTAAAATCTTCCCCACAGTCAGTGCTGTGTGGGCTGCTGCTTGGTGATGCAAGAGCCACACCTTTCTCATGCCAAGATTTCCAGTTAAGACTTTCCTGTTTCTCTATTGATGTTTACTTGGTCTGCTATGATTCTCACAGTCAGCCCATGATTTTGATAGACAATTAAAGGATTTTTTGCAATGTTTTCATCAGTTCTGCTTGTACTGGCTGCCCTGACCTTTCTTCATCACTGACACGTTCCTCTCCGAGAAACATTCACTCCATTTTTACACTGCTATTTTCTTCATGACATGTCGCTGATTTTACTTCCATTCTTGCCAAGTTTAACAAGAAATTTAATGTTTGTGCATTGCTCTAACATTCTCCAAGCTCTCACACTCTCATGATGGCACACAAAAACATTCAACAACAATAATGAAGGCCACTCAGCAAGACACCACTCTGTGTCAACATGAACACAGCTGTGACACATAGATATAGCAAGGTTATGAATCCTTACTGAGTTGTTTGTCTAGTACTGCCAATGTGCGTGCATGGTAGCAAGCTTACAAACTCAATTTTCAGAACTTGTATATGATTAAAGAACGCAGCTTTTAAAAATTATTATTTTTTGAAATTTATTATGTTTTTTGGGGGGGTGATAAAAAGGGATGATTAAAAGGTTTCTGGGGAGTGGTATTATTCTTTTCCTCATCTGCGTGGTAGTTTACACAAGTGTGTGAATTTATTGAATTGTATACTTAGGTTTTATTCAATTTTCTGTTAAAATACTACATGTAAAATACTTATTAGATGTTTTCTGATTTATAAACACTGTCATATTATCACGAATTGTGATCATTTACATTCATTTCTGAGTTCTTATTTCTGTTATCCCTGGACCTTTAATTTACATTTTAGATAGTTTCTGTGTTAGCACAATTTCTTTCAGCTCCAACACAAGACTGCATTCAGTGGATTCCTTGGATTCCTTGACTTATTTCCAATTTTATGAGAAGTACTTTTAATATTTCATCATATAAATATGGCATTTGCTATAGGAAATTAGAAGATTTTGTTATCAGGTTAAGGAAATTTCCTAATTCTCATTTGCTAACAGTTTTCATAAAAATGTTTTCTGCAGCTATTGAGATGATAATACAGGGTGTCCATAAAATTCATGTGCAATTTAAAATAATTGTCTCTTTTAAATTAAATTGCAATAGTTGTCTATTTTAAATTGCACTAAATTGCACATGAACTTTATGGACACCCTATACATGTATTTTCTTTCTTTCTTTTTGCTTTTCTTTCTTTTTTTTTTTTTTTGAGACAGAGTCTCACTATGTTGCCCTTGGTAGAGTGCCATGGTGTCACAACTTGCAGTAATCTCAAACTCTTGGGCTTAAGCAATTCTTTTGCCTCAGCCTCCCAAGTAGCTGGGACTACAGGCACCTGCCACAGTGCCTGGCTATTTTTTTTTTTTTTTTAGTTTCCCATTTTTGTTTAGCCGTCCCGGGCTGGGTTAGAACCTGCCATCCTTGGTGTATGTGGCTGGTGCCCTCACCACTGTGCTACAGGCACGAAGCTGTATTTTCTTTTCCACTCTGTTCATTACCTGTTATATGAACTTATTTTTAAATGTTTAAAAATCCTTGCATTTCTTCAGTAAGCACAAGTTGATTTTAATGAATTATATTTGTGTATATGTATTCAGGTGTGTGGATACACACATATACATGTGGTAAGCCTTTTGTTTTAAAAGGTTTTTTTGTTCTTGTTTTTGTTTTTTGAAATTTTTTTCATTTAGATTCATGAAAGAGGAGGGCCTGTAATTCTTCTAATGTCCTTGTCAGACCCAGAAATCAAGATTTGCTGGCTTTAAAGATGAGTCCTCAGTGCTCCTTCCACTTCTATTCTCAGGAATGGCATGGTCCTGTTTCTTTTTTATGTGTTTAGAAAAATCACAGGCAGAGTTTTCTGGGTCTAGAATTATTCCATGTATAACATTTATAATTTCAGATCCAATGTCTTTAGTTTATATATAATCATTCATCGTTTTAGTTTCATCTTATGTTGGATTTGGTAAAGTTGCTTTGCTGTGGAAATATTTGCCTTTGCATCTGAAATTTCAGTTGATGCAACTTTGTTCGTCACCTCTTCTTGTCACCTTTTCACTGTCGTGAGACTGTGCTGTGTCTTCCTTCTTTCCTGGTGTTTGTCACGGACGCTTTTCTCTTTTTGCCTGACCCATCTCACCATGGGTCTATCACTCTCATTAGCCTTTACTAAGAATGGACTTCACCTTGGCTGGTCTTCTGTGTGGGGTGTTTATTCCTCATTTTTATTTATGTATTTCCACATTCTTTGCTCTTCTACTAACTTCTTGAGATGGTTTTCATTATTCCCATTGAAAAAAACAGTCATCTGTAATATGAAGATAAGAGTTTTATCTGTGACTACCTTTAGATTTTCCACAAAAATTTGGTTTTAAGAATTATAAGTGACATGCCAAGCTATAGTTTGTTTTTTTTAAAACAATTAATATCCTACTTGAGTTTTCACTGATTTTGGAAAACTCTCATCTATTATCTCTTCAAATATTGCCTCCCACTCATTCCCTCGCTTCTTCATTTGAAGACTCAAATCATACACATGTTAAGCTTGTTACCGTATTCTTTATGTCTTTTCTACTTTATAGGCATTTTTCATTCTTTTGTCTTTTTATGCTTAAGTATGGATATTTTCTTTTTATCTGTATTCCAGTTTACTAATTCCCTCTCCGGCTACATCTAATCTGTGGTTAAACCATCCACTGAGTTCTTAATTGCATGCATTTTATTTTTTAATTCCTGGAACATACTGATCATACTTATTTTAAAGTCCATGTCTCATGTACTCTTTGGATTTGCTTCTAATGTCTACTCTTTCTCTTTTTTTTCTGACATTTCCCTCAGTGATTTATTACTTTTGATTAGATGACAAGTATTACATATTCTTAAGTGCAAGGATAACCTTAGGCTCCATATGGTGCCTGGGAAGACTTGCTCTTGTTTCTCATCAGCAGCCAGATAAGCAATCCCTGACCACATGAACTGAATCGGAAACTAAAAACAGTTGAATCTGGGAAATAGTGGGAGGCCTTGTAAAGGCAAGTCTACCTTAAGTTTGCTACTACTTCAAACTCCCTTCTACTAAGTGCCCATTTTGATCTTTAGCCCCATGGAGGATGGTCACTTTTCAGCATCTTAGCATCAATTTTAGTACTTACCATTTGCTCAAGGGAAAAAGTCCCTACAAATTTTAATCTCACTTGTCTTGACTTCATCTATATCCCTATCTTGGCCCCCAGAGCCTTGCTTCCCTAGTGGCTATTTATTCCAAACAATGCAAAAATATTTTTAAATGTTTCATATTTCAGGAAGAGGGTTTGCCTAAAATATATTTTTTCATGGCCAGGACTAGAATTCCTGCTATATTATTTTTCTTTCTTTTCTTTCTGAGCTTCCAATGTTGTATTTTAAATATATCTCATGTATAAAGCATTAAAAAATAGATAGTTGGTTTTCTTTCTAATATTTATTACATTATCTTTGTTGTGCTTTTTGATATGTTTAAATTTATAACTCACATTTTCTCATAGCTTGGGTGATTTCTTGAGTGTTTTCTTCCACTTCTTGTGCTCCGTATTTATAAATTACACATTAATTTCTATTCCTTTCGTACATACTCTTGCATTCTTAACATACATGTTAAACTTCCATCTTGTGTTGATTTCTAGAATGAATCAGAATCTCCTCTCCTCCGGAACCCCCAAACATTAGCATGCTCCTCCCCTTAGGCCCCCATTTCAATATTAATATCCTTTAGCATTTTAGAACCAGATATTATCCAGTATTAAAAGTCACAAGGCTTAAAAATACATTTTGCTTTCTTATTTTTCATGTTTTTATCCCTTCATTTTTTTCTGTAATCTGTCATGTACAACTTCCTCATTATTTATTTGATAAACAGGATGTACCAGAACCCTGTCTTATGGGACCATTCTCTCTACGAACTTCAGTTTCTAGAGAACAACACTCCTTAAATCTGCACACTATAAGAAAATCAGGGAGGAACTGGATGTTCTAGATTGATTCAAAAGTAGCTTCCAAGTTAATTGCTTGGTGAATGCTCCAGAGTCTCTTTCTGCTTCTTGCATTTGTTCAAGCAACCTCAACTATGCCTACCCCATAGCAATCCTCCCCTGCACGTCTTAGGGTTTTATACTGTTATTGATCTTTTCCTTTCTGAAGAATACTCCAAAGTGCCTTCTTGCTGATGAAATTCTTTCTTGATTTTCTAAATTATTATGAATTGATTATATTCAGGAACTATATTTTATACCATCTAATGGAATCTGGGAGGGAGAGAGAAAAGCAACTGCTTATTTAGCCATCTTGACTGAGCTTTAATTTATATAACCATGTGTTAGAGACACCTATGTCAACCAAGTATTTGGATTTTTTTTTTTTTTTTGAGACAGAGCCTCAAGCTGTCCCCCTGGGTAGAGTATTATGGCATCACAGCTCACAGCAACCTCCAACTCCTGGGCTCAAGCGAATCTCCTGCCTCAGCCTCCCAAGTAGCTGGGACCACAGGCGCCCGCCACAACGCCTGGCTATTTTTTGGTTGCAGCCATCATTGTTGTTTTGGCAGCCTGGGCTGGATTCAAGCCCACCACCTTAGGTGTATGTGGCTGGTGCCTTAGCCACTTGAGCCAGAGACGCCAAGCCAAGTATTTGGATTTTTATTATAAAATTGTTACTAACTTTCAAATTAATTAATCTTATTTGATAAAAAGGGAACTCAAAAGGATCCAAGGGATAAAGAGTTTTTAAATTTCTGAAAGCATAAGTACTAGCACATCATTTTTCAAAATACTAGATTTGAACAAATATTTCACAATAATAATGTTAATTAGCCTACTTGGGTACTAGCTGTGCAGCTAAAAAGGCATTCACATATTTACTCAAATTTACCCTAACAACACTGAGTCAACTACTAACAGTGCTTACAGTGTTGTGTCTTTCTAGGAGACCACTGTTAGTGAGTAAACTGGACTCAAGCCCAGGTCTTCTGAACACAGATCCAGTGTTAGTTCTACATGAAAGCTGTCCCTTGGTGCTTGTTCTCTATTCTAGCCCTGCCAGAAGTGAGTTAGCATCTAATTCACTAATTCACTGGACTATTCGCTAATAATGCCAGAGTTTATTTTTCCCATCCCTAACGGACCACATTCCCCTGGGTTCTACCTTCAAACCAACTCTGCTGCTAATAGGCTTGAAACTCTTGCCTCATTAAAGAGTTTCTAATGAGCTAATCAAACATGGATGAGTTTGGCCAAGCAAAGGCCCTTGGAGAATCCAGATGCTGACACAGGGAGGATAGGGACCTAAGCCCTGAAGAGCTCAGCCTGGACAACTTGAGGATGCTAATGAGCTGGGCTTAACAACTGCTCCCTGGGAGCATATCTGGTCAGGCTGCACATCATAATGAACTTGGGCTTCTGACCCCGGCCCCTCCTCAGGAGCTAGCTTGGGAAGTTGCATCTTCTAAGGGGCTCAAGTTGCCAAACCAGCACCATCTGCAAAGTTAAGCCTCATAACCCACAGATCCAGCTGAGAACTCCAATCTCATGCAAAGGCCTCCTACTTGTCTGTACTATCAAAACACTGGGTTCCAAATAGCTCATGGGGGCAGAATCAGAGACCCTATACATATCCAAAAGTTATCTTAGTCATAACCCATCATAAAACAAGGCTTAGACAAACTGGAATTTTACAAGCTGCTTAAATTCCAGTGTCCACTGTCAAAGAAAAAGAGACAATAATGACAACTTCAGAAAAGAACAATTAGAAAATTAACACTTTTCAGCTTATTGCCTGTACTACAGTGGTTATGGCGCCAGCCACATACATGGAGACTACCAGGTTCGAGCCCTGCCCAGGCCATCTAAACAACAATGACAACTGCAATAGAAAATAGCCAGGGGTTGTGGCAGGAGCCTGTAGTCCCAGCTACTTGGGAGGCTGAGGGAAGAGAATAGCTTAAGCCCCAAAGTGGGAGGTTGCTGTGAGCTGTGATGCCACAGCACTCTATCAAGGGCAACATAATGAGACTCTGTCTCAAAAAAAAAAAAAAAAAGAAAAGAAAAAAAAAGAAAGAAAGAAAGAAAGAAAGAAAAGAAAAGAAAAAGAAAATTAGCAATTTTCTTCTGCAACCAGATGTTAATATTTATTATAAAAGCAATCATATCTGGTACTGTCGGTTGCCAAGGAAAATAGTCATTTCTTCATTACCTGTCTGTGAGTACCTGCACCTGTCTGGGAGCATAGCACCTGCCATGACAGACATTGAACATACTGGGTCCTCCCTGGCTCAGCTTCCCTGGCAATTCCTGTGTTTGACCCAGTTGTGACCAATGTGATGTAAACCACCTGGGAATTGTCTGGAAATACTTTCCTCATGACAGAAAGAGACAGTAGGGCAAGATACACTTCTTAAAACAGATGAACCGCTGCGTTTCCGACATCCATTTTCTTGTGTGATGTTGTAAAAGATCCTTGTGATCCTTTTACACCCAGAATAAAGACAGTAACTTCCATTGTTTTAAAAAATGGCTGTCATCATGTAACTGAGTTCTGATCAGCATGCAGTAGCCAAGGGGTCACACGACAGCATCTGAGGACCTGCCTGAGAGACAGACACACATCTCATCTGCCCCTTCTTCTAGGTTTCTTATAATGCAGATGGCACCATGTCAAACCATGACTTCACATTCAGGGGTGATGGAGCCAAAATGCAGGAGGAACGTTGAGTTACTGTCATCTCTTGGCCCTGATCCCCCTGCCTGGACCTTCAAATAAAAATAAGTGTCTTATGTAAGTCATATTAATGGGATTTTCTATCACTCACAGTTACTCTAACCCTAAATAATTCCCCATGGTCATCCCTTCCCTCTGTCTTTGGATGTGCTGAGGTGCTACAATGTTTGAAACTGTAGTAGGCATCTCAATGCCATGAGTCAACAGCCCTGAATGTAAAAGTCAACACTCTGAGGAGCGGTGAGAAGGAAGATGGGAAAGCCTTCATCTCTGAGCACCTGAATCAACTTTCAGACCCACTAGTCCTGGACTTGTTATGCATGATAATAAAAGTATTATTGTTTAAACAACTTTTAGTGAAATATTTGTTACTTTCAGCCAAAAACATCCTAAATTATTCAGAGAAGTTAGTTAAATGGAATTAATAGAGGAATAAACAAATGAGAGTGGAACAAACTATGGAGTCCAAAAGGGACATACACATAAATGTTATTTCACACCAGCAGAGTTTAGGGCTTTTTACTTGGACAACCTACCTCATATAATATTAAAAAATAAATTCAAGGCTGGGCACCCATAGCTCAGTGTATGTGGCTGGTGGGTTCGAATTCAGCCTAGGGCAGCTAAACAGCAAGGGCAACTGCAACAAAAAAATAGCCAGGCGTTGTGGTGGGCACCTCTTATCCCAGCTACTGGGAGGCTGAGGCAAGAGAATCACTTAAGCCCAGGAATTTGAGGTTGCTGTGAGCTGTGATGCCACAGCACTTTACCCAGCGTGATGCAGTGAGACTGCCTCAAAAATAAATAAATAATTCAAGATGGATTAAAATCAAAACACAACAATACAATAAAATAATAGAGGAAGAATTTTTATGATCTCAGAATAGAGAAAACTACAAATCTTAGAAGCAATAAGGAAAAAACAAGCCTTTTTATAATGGAGAACACCATAGGTGATGTTGATAGACAAATATAAAACCTGGAAATAATATCTGTAACATGCAAAACAAATAAAGAATAATCATCCAGAATATTTTGAGAATTCCTGAACTTCAATAAGAAAAGGTTTTAAAAACTGGGAAGAGGAAACGAATATAAATGGTCATAATATGGAAGAGAAAATACAAACAAAAAATCTCAATGATAAGCATCAGTTATCTGAGAAGAAAGTAAAGTATGAGGCTAAATATGTTCAAACTCAATGGAGAGAAGTTAAATTTCAATGATGGGGGAAAATAAAACATTAATGAGCTGTTTGGTTCATAAATTTGTCAAACATAAAAGAATTGGTAGCACCCAATTGGGGTTTGAATGTCATCTGTAATGGGTGATCTGACAGATTTCTCAAAATGGACATATCTAAAAGAGAAAAGTCTTAATTTTTTCTTCCTAATATGTTCTTCCTTCCATTTCTGGACTCCTCCATGTATTGCTTGAGACCCAAACCTGGAATTCCTTACTTTTTAAAATTTTCCTTTCTCTTACAACATGTAACTCACTTCCAGTCGTCACCAGCATCAAGACACATTTAAAAGCAGAAACAAAAATGTAGGTTTTAATATATGTACCATAATTTCAATCATATTATAATATTCAATATGTACATAATACAAACAGGGAAGTCTGTGCATGTAAATGCAAAGACCATGGGCAGGGACAACACAACATTGTCACATCACTTAATTCTGAGGCAACTGGGAAGGAGCAGGAGGCTGAAAAGTAAGAGTAGACTTCAGAGTTTTATTTCTTATTGTTTTGTGTTTATTGACTATTTCCCATTTGAGTGTGTTCCTAAATAGTAAGGTAAAGTAGGTGTTACTAAATAGTAAGGTGTTCCCCCATAGCAACCCAAACCCATTTTCCAGTTTTATTTACTGGCTCTAAATACTTTGTTGCATGTTGTTCCAGATTTCATATCTCTGTGTGTCTTATCTCTGAGGATAAAAATGAAAGCAAATTTAACCAAAAGAAAACAGAACGAAGAAAATAATGAAGATTAGAGTGGAAATAATTGGACTAGAAAACAGAACAATAGAGAAAACCACTTAAACAAAAAGTTGGTTCTTTGAAAAGATAGACAACTTTGTTGGACATTGTTGTTTGTCTGGAATGAGGGCAAGAGAGGGAGACATAGATTATAAAAAATAGGAGTGAAATAGTGTATATTGCTATGGGACCTTCAGAAATTCAAAAGTCTATAAAGAAATTCTATAAACAACTCGATGTAAAAATGTTGACAAATTAGAGAAAATGAACAAATTCCATAGAAGTCACAAATTAACAAATGGGATCAAGGAAAAATGTAAAATTTGAATAGGCATGTAATAAGTGAATAAATTGAACAGGTAATTGAAAATTGACTTACAACGAAAAGCTCAGGCAGGCTTAGATGGCTTTAGTGACTAGTGAATCAGTTCTATCAAACATGTGAAACAAAACCCAATACTATAAAAACCCAGACATATATCAAGTTAATATCACCAAATGATTTCTCGACACAGGTGCAAAAGCAACTCAGTGGAGGAAGAAGAGCCTCCAATGGGACATCCACAGGGGAAAACCAACAAATGGCAGCAACAAAAAACAAAACTGCAACCCAGCCTTACAACTTGTATAAAAATTAACATGAAATGGATCTTGGGCTTCAATGTAAAAATAAAAGTATGAAATCTTTGTATTTTTTCTTCAATTACTTATAAATCTATAATTATCTCAAAATAAAAGTCTAATTGAAAGACTTGTCAGTGAACTGAGGACAAAAGAAACCAATAAAACAATTCCACAGCTGCCCTTATCCTTGGCATAACTCTATACGGAAAATGAATTGATCATAGAGGGGAGAAGGAAAATATGTAAACTTTCAGTGAAATTTCAGCAGTCACATTGTGCTAGCAGAAGAGAAAAGGACTTGGTAGAGCCACATACACTAGCGGGCTTATCTCCACCTAAAAACTTTTGACCATTGCCTTCACCTAGTGCTGGGGTAGGATTGGGGGCTGCAGGGAAAAGTGAAATTTAAAAGAGAGACACACAAAGGTGAACAATGTCTCTGTTGAGTCCTCTGGCATTCTGTTTGGTGTGGTGGTGCAGGAGAGCTGAGAGAGATCTGTCAGGGGCACTGGAGGCTCTTGGCTATAGAAAGCTCAGAGTGTGGCAGCTAAAGTGAGAAAAGTACTGCAGATTATCTTGTATTTTACCTGTGAAAAGGGTAGGGAAGCTAAGAAAAACCCCTCTGAGTTATCCCTAACATTCATAGGATGTAGGGCTGAGGCCTTCTGGTGTTTGGTAGAGGGCAACAGGACTGAATAGATCTCTTGTGACACAAAAAACAGGAATCTGAACTGGGGAGCAAAGGGAAATCCATCCCCAGGAGGCTGGAATCCTGGGAGTTCTGATCTAAAACATCAGGGAGAGCTTCCATAGTTTCTAAGGAGGTGGCTCAGGTGTCAGATCCCTGAAGTATCCATGATGCTCAGATCCTTAATATTGCTGAAAGAAAAATCATAGTTGAGAAGTAGGTGAGACTAAAGTGCACAAAGACTATCTCTAGCCCCACCACAGCCAGAATGACTTCACTCTAATGAAAACACACACACTTCTGTACAACACTAGAAGTGAAAGTGCCAAAAAACAAAACTTAAGTCAAGATATTAAAAGCAGCCTGGGGTCTAGGGAGATACATTATGTAACACTGAAATAACATTAAAATGACACCTGACTTTTCCTTAGACACAATGGAGGCTAGACGACAATGGAACAACTTCTTTAAGTTGTTGCATGGAAAACACTGTTAGCATAGAATTCTATATCCAGCAAAAATATTCCTTAAAATGAATGCAAAAATGAAGACCTCATCCAGAGAGAAACTGAGATCATTTGGAACCTTTACACATGCACCATGAGAAATGCTAAGGGAAGATACCCTAACAAAAAGAAAATAATATGAGGTGGAACTCTGAGTCTTAAATGAGTTTTCAGTGAAGGAATAAGAGGAACTAAATGGGTAAAAGTGAGTATGCTGGCAAACATAACAGAATATTTTTAGAAAATATAAGATAACAAGAGCAAAAAGTTTAGGAGGGAAGTAAATAAGATTGTTCAAATGTAACATTTCTGTACAGTTCATTTTATAGTATAATATTATTGGAAGACAGACCATGATATGTTAAAGACACATATTGCAATTTCTAGAATAACTCCTAAAACTAATTTTATTAGTTTCCTATTGTTTCTGTAACAAATCATCACAAAATTAGTAGCTCTGAACAAAACAAATACATTGTCTTATAATTCTGGAGGTCAAAAAGCCCAAATTGAGTCTTGTAGACCTAAAATCAAGATATGAAAAGAGCTGCATTTCTTCCAGACGTTCCAGGGAAGAATAATTTCTCTGCCTTCTCCTGCCTCAAGAGGCTGCCCACATTCCTTGCTCATGACTGCTGCATGCTGACTTGGGCTTCCATCATCTCACCTCCTTCTCTGATGAGGCCTCCCTTTTGTACTTTCTAAGGAGCCTGTGGTCACACTGGACCCTGAAAAATCATCTGGGGTAACCTTTTTATCTAAAGATTTTTACCTTAATCACATCTGCAAAGTCTCTTCACTATATAAGGTAACCTTCACAGATTTTGGAGAGTAGGATGTAGATGTCAGTGGGGATCATTTTTCTGTCTTTCACACTAACAAAAGAGATGTAACCAAATGTAAAATATCAACATGGAGCAGAAAATGGAATATTTAAAATATGGACAATTTACTCAAAAGAGAAAAGGAAAAATTAAGAAAAAAAGGGAATAGAAACAATAATATGAGAGACTTAAACATGTAATTAATTATAATAATTGTAAATGAAGTAATGCTGTAAGAAGGGCCTTTATTTTTTAAAAGCCTTTTCTAACTTTAAAATCTATGATTTTACTTTAAAAAGGCAGATTGCTTTGAAAGTGCTGTTGACTCAGCTTCTCTGTGCTTGTCCAAGAATCCAGCCAGGCTTTTCTCATTTCCTGAGTGGTTTCCTGAGCATGGGCAGATGGGAGCTAGCATCTTTCTGCTCTAATAAATGTCCAGTGCACACACTGAAGAGTATTGAATTCTTCTTTCCCAGGAGGAAGGAGAGATGTAGGCCAAGTGAAGTGGAAATTTTTTCCAAAAATCTTTGTCAGTGGAACTCTCAGCCTAATGTGGGTTAACCAGTCAAAACAATTTTCATCCTATAATCAGCTCTAACACAAAAGCTCAACAGGCAAACCTAAGGTAGCCTTTGTAGTTAATGTTAGTATTACATTGCTGAGAAAGAAAGCTATTTCTAATGGAACCTTTTAGGGCTCCAAGGGACATCTAAAGTTAGCAGGAAGTATTTAGCAGAAAACCAAGCCAGTGGAAGGCTGGCCCAGGGCGCTTTTGTAGCTTACCCATGTTTTTGCCAGCACAGCATACTGTACCTTATGAAACACTGCCTCCTACAACTCTACACAGTTCGGAGGGATGCCACCATCTTCCTACATATTCAAAGTCTTAGTTTTATTTTGTCTGAAGAAGTCACCTGACAGGAAGTGGGACTTTCAGAGTCCTTCCTCAAGACTTTGTAAAGCTGGTAACCAGAGGAACAGCTCACAACCCCTGAACAGGAGAAGCAGAAGAAGTGAAGCAGGGAGATTTTCTCAGGGGTGAGGCCACTGGACCGACAGAGCCAATGGACTGAACACATGGCATGAAAAGACTCTGATCAGCTTACAGCCCTGTTGCCAGCATGGCATGCTGTACTTTCCAAAGACCTTCCAGCAAATTCCTGTTCTTTAAATCTCAGTTATACTTGAAGTCCTGTCCTTTCTGCTGTAGAGTGTGTGCATGTGTGCACATGTGTGTGTATGCATGTGTGTGGCTTGTGGATGTGTGTGGGTGTGTGAGTGTGCATAAGTGTAGGGGGGTCAATGTGTGTGCATGTGTGTCTGGGGTTGTGTGCATGTGTATATGTGTGTATATCCCCACCATAAGAGAGTCTTCTCCAAGCCACCAAATATTTCTTTCTATCTCAGAAGTGGTTCTTCTCCAAATAGTCAGCAGTTATTCCAAATAGAGCTGAAGACCTCAGCTATGTTTCTTTACCTTTCTGACATAATATTGATTTTCTAGCTTCTGAGCCCAGAATCAACAATGACATTACTTTCATTTGAAGAAGGATTTCCAGATGTGGTAAAGATCTTTCTATGGGTTTCTTTGATTAGGTAAGTTATAAAAAGTGGAGAAAATTAAAATCTTTTTTTTTTTGTCAGTGATAACTATTCTTGAAGATGGCTGAAGTTTTAATAATATTACACCAATAAATTCAACACCTATTTGCAGATACAAAAGGCTGTAAATCAACAAAAGTAAGGAAAGATAAAGATGATCACTTTATATTTGTTAAGAGAAACACTCAACACGATGAGATTTCAATTATAAATATTTATGCATCCAACCAGAATGCTCCTCAATTTATAAGAGAGACTCTAACTGACATGAGCAACTTGATTTCCTCCAGCACTATCATAGGCAGAGATTTTAACACCTCTTTGGCTATGTTGGATAGATCCTCCAATAAGAAACTAAGCAAAGAAATTTTAAACTTAAAATGAACCATTCAACAATTGGATTTAACAGAAATCTACAGAACATTTTATCCTAACAAAACTGAATAAACATTCTTCTTATCAGCACATGGAACATCCTCCAAAATTGATCACATCTTAGGTCATAAGTCTAACCTCAGCAAATTTTTAAAAAATAGAAATTATTCCTTGTATCTTCTCGGACCATCATGGAATAAAAGTTGAACTCAGTAACAACAGGAATCTGCAAATTCACACAAAGACATGGAAAGTAAATAATCTTATGTTAAATGATAGCTGGGTCATAGATGAGATTAAGAAGGAAATTACCAAATTTTTGGAGCAAAGCGATAATGAAGACACAAACTACCAGAACCTCTGGGATGCCACAAAGGCAGTCCTAAGAGGGAAATTTATTCTGTTCCTCAGAGAGAACGGAAGTCTTCCTCAAGAGAACAAAAAGAGAGGAAATCAATAGCTTAATACAACAGCTCGAGCAACTGGAAAAGGAAGAACATACCAACTCCAAACCCAGCAGAAGAAAAGAAATGACCAAAATTAGAGCAGAATTAAATGAAATTGAAAATAAAAGAATTATACGACAGATCAATGAATCAAAAAGTTGGTTTTTTGAAAAGGTCAATAAAATAGATAGACCTTTGGCTAACCTAACCAGAAAGAGTAAACTCAAATTTCATCACTCAGAAATGATAAAGGCCAAATAACAACAGACTCCCAGAAATTCAACAAATCCTTAATGAATATTACATAAAACTCTATTCTCAAAAGTATGAAAATCTGAAGGAAATAGATCAATACTTGGAAACATGCCACTCTCCTAGATTTATCTAGAAAGAAGTGGAAATGTTGAACAAGCCTATAACAAGTTCTGAAATAGCACCAACTATAAGAAATCTCTGCAAAAAGAAAAGTCTGGGACCAGATGGCTTCACATCAGAATTCTACCAAACCTTTAAAGAAGAACTAGTACTTATATTACTTGACCTTTTCCAAAACATAGAAAAAGAAGGAATACTTCCCTACACATTCTATGAAGGAAGTGTCACCCTGATATCCAAACCAGGAAAAGGCCCAACAAGAAAAGAAAATTATAAACCAATATCTCTAATGAATATTGATGCAAAAATATTCAATAAGATTCTAGCAAACAGAATCCAAAAGCACATCAAACAAATTATACATCATGACCAGGTGGGTTTCATCCCAGGGTCCCAAGGATGGTTCAATTTATGTAAATCCATAAATATAATACATCACATAAACAAATTTAAAAAAAAAGACCATATGATTCTCTCAATTGATGCATAAAAAGTTTTTGATAATAAGCAGCATCCTTTCTTGATCAGAATGCTTAAGAAAATAGGTATAGAAGGAACATTTCTTAAACCATCTACAGCAAACCCACAGCCAATATCATATTGAATGGTGTAAAATTGAAATCATTTCCATTCAGATCAGGAACCAGGCAAGGTTGCCCACTGTCTCCATTGCTTTTTAACATTGTGATGGAAGTCTCAGCCATTCAATCAGGCAAGAGAAGGCAATCAAGGTTATCCATATAGGGTCAGAGGAGATCAAACTTTCAGTCTTCGCAGATGATATGATTGTATACCTGGAAAACCCCAGGGACTGAACCACAGAACTCTTAGAAGTGATCAAGGAATACAGCAGCATCTCAGGCTACAAAATTAATACTCACATATGAGTAGCATTCATATATACCAATAATAAGCTGAAAAAACAGTCATAGACTCCATTCCCTTTACAGTAGTGCCAAAGAAAATGAAATATCTGGGAGTGCACCTAACAAAAATGTGAAAGATCTCTATAAAGAGAACTATGAAACCCAGAGAAAAGAAATAGCCAATGTGTCAATAAATGGAAAAATATACCATGCTCATGGCTGGGAAGAATCAACATTGTTAAAATGTCCATACTACCCAAAGCAATCTACAGAGTTAATGCAATCCCCATTAAAGTACCTCTGTCATAGTTTAAAGATCTGGAAAAACTAGTGCTTCATTTTATATGGAAACAGAAAAAACCTCAAGTAGCCAAGACATTACTCAAAAATAAAAACAAATCAGGGGTATCAGACTTCAGAGTATACTATAAATCTATAGTGATCAAAACAGCATGGATTGGCACAAAAATAGAGAGGTAGATGTATGGAACAGAATTGAGAACCAAGAGATGAATCCAGACACTTATCATCATTTGATCTTTGATAAGCCTATCAAAAACTTAAATTGGGGGGAAAACTCCCTATTTAATAAATGGGGCTGGGTGAATTGGCTGGAGACTTGTAGAAGACTGAAACTATACCCACATCTTTCACCTCTAACAAAAATTGACTCTCACTGGATAAAAGTCTTAAACCTAAGACATGAAACCATAAAGATTCTTGGAGAGAGTACAGGAGAAATACTTGAAGAAAATGGCCTGTGAAAAAACTTTATGAGAACCCCAGGGCAATTGAAAAATACATTACTGGGATCTGATCAAACTAAAAAGCTTCTGCACTGCTAAGAACACAGTAAGTAAAGCAAGTAGACTGCCCACAGAATGGGAGAAGATATTTGCAGATAACGTTTCTGACAAGGGTCTGATAATCAGAATCCACAGAGAAGTCAAACTTATTAATAAGAAAAGAGCTAATGATCCCATTTCACTATGGGCAAGAGACCTGAACAGAAGCTTCTCTGAAGAAGACAGGTGTGTGGTCTACATACATGTGAAAAAATGCTCATTATCTTTAATCATTAGAGAAATGCAAATCAAAACCTCTTTGAGATCTAACTAACTCCAGTAAGATTAGCCCACATAACAAAATCCCAAAACTACAGGTGTTGGCATGGATGTGGAGAAAAGGGAACACTTCTGCACTGCTGGTGGGAATGCAAGCTAATATGTTCCTTTTGGAAAGAAGTTCGGAGAACACTCAGAGATCCAAAAATTGACCTGCCATTGGATCCTGCAATTCCTCTACTAGGAGGATATACAAAAGACCAAAAATCACTTTACAAAAAAAGATATTTGCACCAGATTATTCATTGCAGCTCAGTTTGTAATAGCTAAGTCATGGAAGAAGCCCAAGTGCCCATTGACCCATGAGTGGATTAATAAATTGTGGTATATTTATACCATGGAATACTATACAGCCTTAAAAAAGATGGAGACTTTACTTCATATTCTCCTGAGTAAAGTATATCAAGAATGGAAGGAAAAGTATCCAATACTTCTCAAAGTATTGAGAAGTACTCAATACTTCTATGAAACCAACTTATATTTGCTCATACTATCTTATGAAAGAAAGAACACAAGTGTAACCCAGGATGAAGGAGAGAAATGGAGTGGGAGGGGAGGGGAGGGAGGAGGTTTGATAGAGGGAGGGTAAATGGCAGGATCACACCTATGGAGCATATTGCAAGGGTACAAGTCAAATCTATCAAGTGTAGAACATAAATGTCTTAACACAATAATCAAGTAAATAAGGTGAAAGCTATATTAATTGGTTTGATGTAAGCACGTCAAATTGTATTAAAAAATCAACACATTGTACCCCACATATGCATAAATGTATTCATGATCTATGTGTATATGACTTAATTAAAAAAAAGTTTTTAAGGAATCTACAAATAAAACCCAGGAAATAACTTAGCTAGATCTCAGAAGGCAATGTCAATAGGAAAAGACCTATTGTGGTTTAAAGGAGACTTAAATAAATAAAGATAATTTCACATTAAAAAAAAAAGTAAATTCAACACCTTAGTTGAAATATCCAAATATTTTAAAAATTCACCTTATCAAGCCTTAAACAAGGCACAATAGAAAACCTGAAAAACCATATGTCTACTAAATAAATAGAATTTGTAAACAAAACTTTCTTACCATGAAAATTCCAGGACCACACAGTTACATTGGAAGTGCTCTCAAAAACTTAATGAAATGAAAAAAATAACACCATCCTTACAGAAACTCATTCAGAAAACAGACAAGGGGCTATTTTTCAACTTGTGGTTTATTTATTTATTTTTATTAAATCATAGCTGTGTACATTAATGCAATCATGGGGTACAGTGTGCTGGTTTTATATACAATTTGAAATATTTTCACCAAACTGGTTAACATAGCCTTATGGCATTTTCTTAGTTATTGTGTTAAGACATTTATATTCTACATTTAGAAAGATTCACATGTACCCTTGTAAGATGGACCATAGGGAGAGAGGATGGGTGGAGGTAAGGTAATTGGTGGGACCACACCTAAAAATTGGTGGGGTCAACTTGTGGTTTAAGCTAGTAAAATCTCACTATCAAAACACAAAGACAACTTCACAAGAAAGTAAGACTACAGACCATTCCCCCAGTGACATAGTCACAAAGTCTCTAAAAATATTAGCAAACAAATCCAGCAATGTAAAAAAGGATATCTCGTCACGACCAGGGAAAGTTTATTCTATGAATTCAAGATTGAGCACATTCAAAATTTAATTGTTATATTTTACAATATTAACAGAATAAAAGAGAAAAGTCTTATAATTATCTCAATAAATGCAAAAAAACTGACAAAAATTCAACATCTATTCAAAGTAAATAATTCAGAAGTAGGAATAGAAAAGTTGAAGAAAATTGTCTCAAGCAGGAAAAAGGCATTGACAAAAACATATGGCTATCAGACATGATGTTAAAAACAGAACTGAATGTTTTTCACCTAAGATAAGGAATAAGGCAAGGATATCTGCTTTTACTACTTTTATTTAACTTGCATTGAAGGTTTCAGCAAGTGCAACGAGGTGAGGGAAAAAAAATACATAGAAATTAAATCCCCTAACCTGGATGGAAGTGGAACACATTCTTCTCAGTAAAGCATCACAAGAGTGGAGAAGCAAGAATCCAAAGTACTGGGCAGTGCCTGTGGCTCAAAGGAGTAGGGCACTGGCCCCATATGCCAGAGGTGATGGGTTCAAACCCAGCTCCGGCCAAAAATGGTAAAAAAAAAAAAAAAAAAAGTAATGAATCCAGTGTACTCAATTCTAATATGAAGGCAGAAGATGAGCTAATACAAGGGGTGGGTAAGGGAGTGAGCAAGTGGGGAGAGGGGAGGAGGGAGGGGAATGGGGGGTCATGGTGTATGGTACACCTCTTGGGGGAGGGACACAATTATAAGAGGGTTTTTATCTAACAAATGCAGTCAGCATAACCTAATTCTTCGTATCCTCAATGAATCCCTAACAGTAAAAAAAAAGAAATTAAATCCCCCAAAGAATTAAAATATGATTTATTTACAAATTCATTAGTACCTCTGTAAGTTGATCACCCAGGGCACTGCAGCAAACGGGTCAGCATACAGAGGTGGACAGCATGGGGAACCAGGCCTGCTGTGCTGACATGTGCATGGACTTTACGCTGTTGCATGGCTTTTATTAGAAAATACCGCACACAACCAGAACACGGTGAAACCAATGCACATGGCACCATCTGGAATCCGCTCATTTACTGTGTTCTCAGGGCTTAATCATTCTTTCTGAAGAAAGAGTCACTCTTGGTCTGTTTCTTATTCTTTTTTTAAAGAGTTTTAGAAACGTCACATACTCGATAACAACACTCAGGGTAACATTTGAACATACTCATTTCCTGCTGCTGGATTAAGCAGTTTGATTTATACAATGGTTTTCTAATGCAAGTCTTTCTGTGGCCAGCTTTGTATGTAGTCCATCCTTTTCAAATTGAAGTGACTTTCTAAACACTTAAGGTATTCAGTAATGGTAGGGAACAATTTAGGTTTAATTACTAAGAAAATAAAAACTAACATCATAAGTATAGAAGAAATTAACCAGGAAAATTATAAAACCACTTTATATGTAGTACTTAATACTATATATTACATAGTTTTATTATATATAGTATCAAAATCCCTGTTTTACTTTGGTGACTAAATATTTGAGATTGAGAACAAACTTTGTCCCAGCCCCTACAGCCCTGGTCTCCATCTCCACAGGAAGGAGCCAGGCAGGAGGAGGATTAGAAGTATAAGCTTTCAGGAGGCGGCTAACCTTGATTGCAGGGTAGCCCGGAGCAACCTCCGCAGTAGCTTTTATTGAGAAAACACTAGACAAGTGAGGGGAGTATTATACAATGACTTGGAGCCTAAGGATCTCTGTAGGCTTTGGTTCTTTCTCTGCACTGAACCCCTGTGGAGGAATTGCCCCAGGGTCCGCCCCCTAGCTGCAAATCATCTTGCTCAGAGGTCATCTGGCTCTTGGAGTCCTCTACAAACTTAGTTCAAACATTTCTACATACAAAAATTCTAGGTTTATATTTATTGAAAACAAAATAATATAAGTTCTGTTGAAGTAATAATACATAAACCTAGATAAATATTTGGAATTGTGGAACTAAACACAGTGAATAGCTTAAAATTTCTCAATATTTTCATAGCTTAAGTAATTTACCATTTTTGTTAAAAATGAACTTAATTTTGAACTTAGGTCCATGTGCTTTTTTGCTTTTTCTTAAAGACAGGTTATTAGTCTTATACCACTAAGAAATGACACTTACATCTGTCTAGATGTAATAATTTTAAAAACATACAAATTCACTATATCATAGGAAAATATGTTTAAAACACCCACACAAGGAACCATATCCCAGAAAAAATATAAATGCACCTTCTATTAATTACACAAATAGCAAAAGCTAAATATTTTGATTTAAAAGTAGCTTCTGTAAAATGTTGGCCCAGTACAAATTATTTGCTTTCTTAACGTATAAATAAGATGTTTGGATCTTAATTAGACAGTGATATCACTATCTTAGCAAAAAAAAAAAATGTAATACATAAGTGGAAAGGTTGGCATTGTCCTGTATTCAAGTTTTTGAATTTGATTTCCACAAAAAGTTTTCTACAACTTACAAGAACTATACACACAAGAGTAAAAAGATGAGGTAAACACCTTACACTTTGAGGTGCTTAAAACTTAATATTCAGTATCCCCATGCCTCGAGCCCAGAACAGTCGCTTTAAAGGCGCCTCCAGGACGATGATTACGACACGGATCTGAACCACGTAATGAACAGCAGTTTCTCGGTTCTCCGAGTAAGCAATGATCTTCCTTCTTTTCATTACGAAACAATCATTTCTAAGTTTTGCCAACAATATTTCTTCCCTGTGGGTTTACACGGGGCACCAAGCCGCAGTAAGAGCAGCTACAAGGCCGTTCAAAAAACCTGGCAGGTCAAAGAGGAGTGGGAGGAAACATTCCTGGTTCAAAAGAGTCAAAATGAGTCAAGGTCCAAGAAAAGCCGCAACAGGAGACCCCGCCGTCAGGGGTGTCACAAGCAGAGCCCAGAATCCGAACATCCCAGCGTCCATATCACCTTCATTCTTCAAATTCTCAGCGTGCAACTCTTACGACGAGATAGGCGAGGAGGAGGAGGAAGGTCAAAGAAGGCGAAGAGCGGCGGCAAAGAATGGAGAGGAGTGGACCGGCCACCGCCGACCTTGGGGAGACACCGTTGCGCTCATCAGGCGGGACCGGGCCGTCCCCACCCCAGGGAGCAGCGAGCGGCCGTCCGGGCTCCGACCACAGCGCCCCCCCCCCCCCAACCGAGCCTCCGCCCGCAGGTCGCCGCCCACTTGGTGGAGCCCCCCTCCCCCCACTCGCCTGCACCCCACAGTCCCCCGAGCGAAGGCAAAATGCGCAGTCGGAGCGAACCAGGCCGGGGTGCCCCGGCGGCCCCGCGGGGCAGGCACCTCCCCTGCCACCAGCGCCGCGGCCGGACCACCTGCTTCGCGTTGTTGATACAAACGCACTCAGGGAAAGTGCTCTCAGCTCCGGCCACACCGTCAGCCCACCGGCATTTCCCACGCACACGCCTCCAACCGGCCTTCGGAGCCTGTCGTCCGCTTCTGTTGGAGTCTTGGCAGTTTCTGTGTCACCCTCGCTTGCTTCTTCCGCTTCAGCTGCTTTGAGCGCTTTCCGCGGGTCTGAGCTTCAGTCACTATCGCTTGGAAAATGCTTCTGGGTCAGGGTCATTACAAGTTCAAAATCTACTCCTTGGAATTCTGCCATGGGAGATGGACTGTTCCTTGGGGCCAAAAGCCCAAACATTGTGCTCTGAGATGTGACAAGTCCAACTTTCCTGAAACACTTCTGGATCATTTCTGGCTGAACTTTCTTCCAAGCAGAACAGATCCGGAGGACAGCCCCGCAGTGGTAACTGATGCAGCAAAGTTGCTTTCACAGGCACCACAGGTGTGTGTTTTAGGGATGACCCCGATAGCAGTGGGGTCAGTTGTGCATTTTAAATGTTTTGCTGATGTCTTGGTCAAGAGGTTGAACTTCTGAGGTCACATGTGGAGGCAGAAATTTCAGTGTCATACTCCTGAGATGACTCACTTGTGGGTGGCCGGGACAGTTGTCTACTGTCAGTAGAATAGACTGTTTCTTCTTCATTTCTTGGTCAGTACCCGGTACCCACTCCTCAAATAGGGCACTGGTCATCCATGCGCATTTATTTGACCTCCAGTAAGGGATGGGGGTGCCTTGGGCGTCAGCTCCTGGAATGCACATGGCTTTGCTGACTTACCAGTCACCAAGGGCCATAGTTTCCCTCCGGGGAACTAGTGCAAAGCTGAACTGTGAAACAGTCTATAAAACGTTTTCTGCTCTTACATTTGGCTCCCATCATGACAAGTCTCCTGTCAGGCATCGCCTTGAAAAAGAGTCCTCACTTGTCAGTGTTAAAGATCCACCATCGCACCATCGCTGAAGCTTTTGGTGAAGTCCGGGGACTTTCTGATGAACTTGAACCTCACTGGATCCACCACACAAGACTTTCTGGGAGATCTCGTGTCATGGTTTAAATTTATTGAGCCAACCACTTGATGCTTGGAAATCTGCCCCCCTGAATTCCTGTGTGAATATGTTAGCAACTTCTTGGGTCATCAGCCTGGGAAGTCGGGTACTAACTGCTGTCATTTATTTGAAGCAGCTTGATGTGGCTTCACCAGCTTCATCCAGGGAAGTTCTCCTCTTCTGCTGTAGGTCTCTGCTTTCTTTACCGTATCTCTCCAAGTTCTCGTGTTTATGTTTCTGGACCTTGCTAACTGTGGCCTTGCTGACACCAACTGTTCCACTGTCTTTCCTTGGCTGCTGCTTTCCAGAAAATGTGGAAGATCAACCTTTTCCTTCACAGATCTTTGAGTTCTTTGCTTTGGGCCATCATGTCTCCATGAACTGTAAAATTTTTCAGTAACTGTAGGATGTACCTACATGTTGACATCAGTCTTTTATGTTGAAAAAAATCTTCCACAACATGTGATAAACAATAGGACACTAGGGCTAATCCAACATGTGGTGATAATAAAACATAAAGAAAAACTTACACAAAAGAAAAAATAGTACACCTAAGGGGAAAACCCCACACCCTCTACCCCTTGGTGTAGAGTGGACTCAGCTGGTCAAGTTATAGAAGGTAAATTAATATTGTGTGCCACAGTCCAAGTGGGCAAAATACAACTTACAGAGGTGGTCAGTACATACAGTCAGCCTTCTATTGAGTACATGTGGTTCATGTCTGGTGTATGAAAATTAGGTCAACTTACGTAGGTGGTCAGTGTAAGGAGGTGGTCAACTATAGAGGTCCTACTATAATATGATTTTGAATGTATAAAATACTCAGAAATTGGCTTGGCACCTGTAGCACAGTGGTGCCAGCTGCATACACCAAGGGAGCCGGTTTGAACCTGGCCTGGGCCAGCTAAATAACAATGACAACTGCAACAAAAAAATAGCCAGGTGTTGTGGTGGGTGCCTGTAGTCCCAGCTACCTGGGAGGCTGAGGCAAGAGAATCACTTAAGCCCACAAGTTTGAGGTTGCTGTGATCTGTGACTCCATAGTACTCTATCAAGGGTGACATAGATTCTGACTCAAAAAAAAAAATCCCAAAAAACAAACAAAAAAACCCCCTCAGAAATCTACAATCTCATTACTAAATCAAGTAAATGAATTTGGTAAGGCCATATGACATATCTTAATACAAATATTAACCATTTTTCTGTGTACCAGCAACAAATGAGAAAAAAATTTATCGTAGTAGCAATAAAATAATGAGGAAATGTAATAAAAGGAGTGTGAGGTTCACACACTAAAAACTGCACAAACTTGGAAACAGATATTAAGTAAGTCCTAAATAGGGAAATGTATGTTGTCCACGTTGGTCACAGGTCAGTTCCCCTAAATGGTGCCAGATGGAACCATCAGAGGATAAAAGTGAATGATGGCATCTGGGCACAGTGGCTGGCACCTGTAGTCCCAGTGACTTGAGAGGCTTACACAGGCAGATTGCTTGAGCCCAGAAGTTTAAATCCAGCCTGGGCAACATTGTGAGACTCCCATCTCAAAAAAAAAAAAAAATTAATGAAGAGTAATTGAAGCATAGATAAGTGGGTAGACAGTATTACCTGTTGTATGGACAGGAAGAGTAATGACATTTTAAACAGTTTTAAAGTTCCAGCATATCTTAGCAGTTATAACTGTAATGGCTCCAATTAGACTGTAGTAAGGGGGGAGGGGAAGAACATTGGCTTTAATAAGATAACCAAAACATAATAAAGATTATATAAGAATGTAGTAAAGAAAACATGAAAAACTAAAAAAGATTATTTTAATTGAAAATAGATAAAAGTAAGTATAAAGAGGGGTATAAAAATTAGACCAAGTTAAAAAATAGGCCAAGGATGTCAACAAAATTATATTAGCAGGCACATTAAATTTTGATGGATTAAATATTCTGTTGAAATTACTGAGATCATCAAGTTGGCTGAACAAAAATCTTGTACGCTTCTTACAGCAGATATGCCTCAAATACAAGGACACAGAAGAGGTGGAAGCAGGTGTAAGGGGGAAATCCATGTCATGTAAAGCTAGCCAAAATAAATCAGATGATTTGATAAATCAAAATATCAGATGAGGCTACCTCACAGCAAGAAGCAATTCAAGACATAAAGAGGGCTGTGTGGTAGTGACACAGGCAAGCTTTCTGCTGTCCGACCTGGGCAGGTTTTCTTGTAGTCCTTTATGTGCTCCAGGTTTCTTGGCAGTGATACAAACTCACTCTGCAGGCAGTATCCACCTGAGCATCTCAACTTCATCCTTGTGAGCAAGTGTACTTGGAGATGGGCAAGGGCAAGTGACGCAAGCATGAAGCTCATGCTTTCTTCTATGTCATGAGCAACAAATTCCTTTGTCTCTGATCCAGGTAGCTCATGTCTTCTGCCAGCCTCCGTGAAAGTGTGGGAGACTTAATTGTTATCTCTTAGTAGGTAAAATCTCAGATTCTTCACAGTTCTTAACATCTATCAATGGCCCATAAGCCCATGAAAAGATGCTCAACACTATTAGTAATCAGAGAAAGGCACATTAAAACCACAACCAAATCCTATGCATATTCACTAGAAAAAGATCGTCATTAATAAGTCTAGGTTCAGAGCAGCTAAAATTCTTAAACATTGCTGGTGAGAATGCATACGATGGCAGGGCTACCGTGAACACTGCTGGTGAAACAGCCACCGTGAAAAAGTGCTGGTCAGTTTCTCTAAATGCATTTTCTTTATACCCTAGAACTTCACACTTTGTGTGGATTGACCTTAAGAAGATCGATCTCTGCACACACAGGTACATGCGTAAGTATTCACAGAAGCTTTCTTTGTGATAGCCACGATACAGAAGTAGCCCTCATGCCAATCAACAGGCACACAGGGGAAAATGTATTCTGTATACACACAAAGGGACACTATTTGCAAATAAAAGGAGCAAATTACATATTCACATAACATATGGATGGAACTCAAAAGCATGTTGAGCAAAAGAAGCCATTTACATAAAATTCTGGAAAAGGCAACCCTCATTTTTAGCGACCAAAAGAAAGACCACGTAGTTTCAAGACAGTGAGTGGAGGTCGTGTGCTTCAAATGGACATGAATGACTAAATGGTCTCTCTTCACCGCCGTAATATAATACATGGTGTGCAATTCACAAAATTCATAAAACTGTAGAGTTAAAACTAATGTATTTTAATAAGCAAAGCATAGCTTATAAAGCTGTATCAGAAGGAACATTAAAAACCTCTGGCAATGTGATACTTGGTCAAATAGTAATAGTTACTCTTCCCTCCAAACACATAAATTAATTTATTTTTATTTCCATTATTTGGGGATTATTTGTTGTTAAGACTATTTTTCTCAATCAAACTATCTTGATGCTTTCATAAAACATCAATTAGCACTTATTTAAACTGTGGTCACTGTCTGGATTATAGTATGCTCTGGATATACAGAGATATGATACCATTTCTGTCCCACGGGACTATACGCCAGTCGCTCATGACTCGACTACCGGAAGGCTTTAGTAGGCTTTAAAATCAAGGAGTGGACATCCTCCAGTTCTGTTTCCTTTCTCAGTGTGGTTTTGACTCCTCAAAGTCCTTTCCTTCTTATATAAATCTGGAGTCAGATTTTCAATTTCGCATCTTCTTTACCTGAATGTGCTAAACATTACTATAATAGGAATCACGTCCGACTGGGGTCCCTTCCCTACCCAGTTCTGTGAAACAGGAGCCGTGGGAGCTCACTCTGGACATACTCGGTGGCGGCACAGACTGGGCTGGCCAGTAGGCTGTGAATTTGAGCCCGTGTGGAAGACCTGGGAAACAGGAGAGATCACCCCTTTAATTAGCGTGTTAGAAGCTGCAACGTTAGTGAATACATTCCTTGTTCGGTAGCCCTGCATGGTCTGTGAGTCAGCAGCTGGCTGAGGGGACAGTTGGTCATCAAGGCTTAAAGCGCACAATCAACAGCGTCCACAGTTCTTAACAGCTCCAACAGTGCGGGAGACCACAGCTGAAGAGGGCTCTCGCTCAGTGATGGGGGGTGCAGGTGCTTTTTCTCAGGCTGAGAAACGCCCAACTGCAGCTCTCTCACAAGCAAGGACCCCACTTCACACTTTCTGTGCTGCCTCAGGTTGTTTGAATTCAAAAGCTTGTTGTCATAATTTGGTTAAATTAAGGCTCCATGCAGATCTTGATTGTAAGAAAACACTGAAGTGCCAGCACAGCAGTACCAGCTGCTGAGAGCCAGTAGACCCACCCCCAATATGGTGCTGGTGCTCAGGAGCCACAGGGCTTGTTGGTAAGTCCAGGGAGACGGACTGGCCACCCCAACCGGGAAACTCTCAGGAATAATGGGCAGAAGCCATCCCCGACATCCCACAAGCTACTAGAAATAGACTGCTGTGGTAGCCTCCCTGAACTAGGAGAGAAGCATGGCGCTTTGGACTTTCGGATGAGTGTTGCATACCTGGCAACGTTGCTATGTCCTCTCTGTGCGACCTCCCCAAAAGAAGGCCATGTCTGATGTCTGAGCAGGGGCCGGGACAAAAGCAGCCGTGTCTGAATTGCAGAAAGCAGTCTTTCCGTCTGTGTTCTTGGGCCCCGAAGATGCACACTCAGATGAGATTCTGGAAGCGTCTGCAGCTCGCCCTGCGTGCAGGCTGAGCTCCGACTGAAGCCTGCGCGCGCCACCCAGCGGCAGACACCGGACTTGGCCCTGGAATGTTTCCGGTGCTCCGGACAAAGACCAGCTTGCCAAGGGGCAGCAATTGACTCTGCCCCTTGACCGAAGCACACAAAACAATCTAGTAACCTGGAAGACCACGATGTCTCGAATGATGCCAGAGAAACATCCGCACACGGAGGGCAGAGCCCAGAAGGTTCCACAATAAAACGGAACCGGTTTAATACAGGAACACGCTACCCAGAGAACCCGGGAGGCGCTCACTGCGCAGCAGCAGGCAGCCCCTTCCCGGTGGCTGACCATGGAGCCTCCCTGGGGGGCTGCCCGACCCTGTCGCTGCCCCGGACAGCAGGCTGTGGGCAGCTCCTGAACGACCAGCGCTGGGTCCCCGACAGCAGTGGCAAGGTGGGCGGACGCCCCGTTTGGAATGCCCCCTTGGCCCGTGGTCGGAGCGCCCAGTGAGCTGGGCGGGGTGACGGGCACTCTGCTTCCTTGCTGTCCTGGAAGAACTGAACAGACGTGAGAGCTGCGTGTTTGGGGGTTCACTGATTCATGGGCGTGGTGTCTGTGTGGCCTGGCCGATGGGCAGTGGAAGCTGGATTATTAAAGGACACCTTGAGGCTCACAGAAATCACCCTGGGAACGTCAGGGCCCAACTAAAGCAGGGACAGTGGGTGTCCGTCAGGAGAGCCCCCTTCCAGCGAGGGGGGATGGTGACAGTTCGACCTTGCCCTGTATGAATGGGCGGGGGCTGAGGAGGGCAAGCTGGACTGGTCCTGCTACTGGACACACGCAGTAGCAGAAACTGACACCTCTTTCACAGGTGGGAAAGTTTGGGTTAAAAAAAGTGACAAATGGAAAAAGGACAAACTAGCAGTTGGGGGTAAAGGAGTGTACACAGGGGTCTAGGGAGAGAAATCCAGACAGCTTCTAGAACAAAACACAGGAGATGTCTTTAAGACTTTTGACAGTGCAAACATTTCAGGGTATGTAAAAAGTGCTACCCTAAAGGAAAAAACTAATCAGTGGCAGAGGGGCGTCTCTCCATTTACTCAGGATTAATAGCTAGTCAGTGAGGTGGGGCCAACCCAAACCATTCATTTCTTCTCAGGCAGTTCCACAAGCCGGCTTGCTTCATTCTGAGTTCCTGTGAATCTGTACATGGGAATGACACAAGGCTGAGAGCCACACTTAGCAGAGAGGCGTAGGTTAATCAGTACTCTCTCCAGGGCCTGGGGGTGGGTCGTTCTGCCCTGAATTCTGGGGATCTGGTAAGGGGTTGGTCCTCAGGAGGAACCTGTAAGAGGAGGAAGATATGGACACAGTGGGACAGCAGGCACCATGACAGGAGCTGCAGAAGCAGGTTGGCAGCCAGGGTGAAGACTCCCCAGACATCAGTGAGGGACACAGTGACCCCACATGGGTGGAGCCTCACCCAAGCCTGTAAAGGACCTGTGGGCTGATGAGCACTCGAGTGGTACCCGACCTTATCATTGATCAGGGAGAGGCGCACTGAACACACAGCTGTCCAAATGCATGATGAAGACAGAAAGGCCTGAAACTCCCACTGCTATGCCAACCCACAGCTCACTGCCAACCCACAGCTCACTGCTGTGCTAACCCACAGCTCACTGCTATGCTAACCCACAGCTCACTGCCAACCCACAGCTCACTGCCAACCCACAGATCACTGCTGTGCTAACCCACAGCTCACTGCTATGCCAACCCACAGCTCACTGCTATGTTAACCCACAGCTCACTGCTATGCTAACCCATAGCTCACTGCTAACCCACAGCTCACTGCTGTGCTAACCGATGGCTCACTGCTGGCAGAGGCCAGCGCCCTACCCAGCCTTCCTGCCCTCCTCCACTCAGTCTCTGGCTGCACAGCCCTGTCCCCACCGTGACTTCTGCTACCCTTTCTCCTTGGGGCCAGGAAGGGTGTCACTCCTGCTTGGGGAAAAAGGACAGAAATCTGTCCTATAACTGTCCTGTGGGTGTGCACCATTTGAGTATCCATTTACTGCTAAAGGGCTGCCGAGCTGTCTCCAGCTTCTGGACCCTGTGAATAGCACTGCTATAAGCATTCATGTGCACCTTTGGAAGAATATACATTTTGCTGTCCTGTCTAACTTTATAAGAAACAGCTGAACTGTTTCCCAAAGCAGCAGCACCGTGTGTGAGTTCCAGTCTCCCCACATCCTGGCCAGTGTGGCATTGTCACTGCCTATATTTCAGCTGCTCTGATGAGCGTGTGGTGGTATGGCTGCCATGGCTGTGATTGGCATCTCCCTGATGGTGATGGTGACGGTGACGTCACCTGCCTATCTACCATCACTTTGTCACCTTTGATGAGGTGTCTGCTTGAGTCATCTGCCTCTTTGTTAGCTGGGCGGTCTCTGCTCTGTCCACTGGCTTTCCTGAGAGTGGGGGAACACTGGCAAGTTGGGGTGTTTGTTTATGACAAGAACGACACCCCTCCCCCACAGTGCCTGCCTCTCTTGGGGGGAGGCCTCAGTGGTTCTCCAGAGAGTGTCTCCCAGACCCCCCAGGGAAGGTGGGCTGTGAGACCGCTCCCATTTCTTCTGCTACTAGAAAATCATCTTTGGAAATATTCACAAGACAGGCCTGTTTGACCTAAGATTGACAAAAAGGACTTGTGTTGATCACTGTGGGAAAATAGTGGGAAAATAGAAGCTTTTATCTCATGCAGAAACTCCCCCTATGAGTGACCTTTGTGGACTCTGGGATAGAGCAGGTTCCTGCCCCATCCATTCTCCCTGGTCTAAGTCACATCATTTTACTGGAAAAGCCCTTTGTCCCCAAATAGGAATGAAACCCCTTCCTGGCCTCAAGGATGGAAGGTAACAGAAGTCATGGTGGGGACAGGGCTGCAGACTAAGTGGATGGGGAGGAGGCCCTGGCAGGCACTGGGCACAGCCAGCAGTGCATGAAAGGAGCTTCTGCCCAGCTGGGCCTGGGCCACCAGCAGCTGAGACTGCAGGCTAATTGGCAGAGTGGGGCAGTTACTTCTCCACAATGGGGGTAATTGGACCCTGGAGTCCCCAGGTCTATGCACCAAGGGAAGGAAGATGGTGGCCCCTTTCCCCCTAGCACTTCCCTTAAACCAGAGCAGGGCCAGCCAGCTCCCAGGACTGGCCAGGCTACATCGGAGGCTGAGCAGTCAGGGTTGTCAGAGGGCAGGGGACAGTGAACTGCTGGGCTGAGCTAGGCTGAGGAAGGCCACGCTGACCCCTACAGAGCTCCAGGGTAGGTTCCCACAGCATCCTCCCCTTGGTGAAGGGCCCAGGTCTGGGTGGTGCCACTGGATCTGGTCCCTCCAGGGGTATTGGTTGGGAGAAGGCCAGGATGGGGACCTCCATCCACAAACTGACCAAGGACCTGCCAGCACCTGCACTGTGCAAGGTCCGTCCCCAAGCCCTGCCTCCCTCCTGTCTCCAGTCCCTCCCAGCACCCTCTCCACAGGTGGAAATCCTCACCGAGGGCACAGGCACAATTCCCATTCCCATATTGTCTCCCCCGCTCCCACTTTGCCTGCCCCTGGTGAGATGATCCCTGAGCCCCCACCTTCTAAAGACAGGTGAAGCCTCTGCAGTGGGTCTGCTGCCAGGCACTCTGCATCCCCAGCATGTGCATGACCCCTGCCCTTTAAGTCCCACACCCTCCTTACCCTTCCCTTGCTGCACCTGCTGAGGTCAGTGGCCTGTTCCCTCTCTTCTGAAGAGAGGGCTGTCCACCGGGATGGTCCCAATCTCTCAATCCGCCTTAAGCCTGTGGCTGGAGGGCACCCCTGTGCAGTCCTGGTAGTTTTCAGAGAGAAGTGTAGCAGGGATTGCAGGGAGGTGTGCCATGTTACTTAGTCCGCTCCGCCTCCCAGACCTTGCCATTGTCCCCTCCTCCCTACACACTCCACACTGCAGTTCTGACCCCAAGTACCACCAGCAGGGACTGGTCTTCCCCAGAAGCACATTCTGAGGGACTCCCATTTGGTGCTGGAAAAATGGGGCATTCTCGCCCTGTTCGCTTTCCTCTGTGATTATTAGCTCCACAGATCTGGGTGAGAAAAGTTTTCAGATAAATACCTGGTTCTCCTTCAAGATAGCAGGGGAAAAGGACGAAATTTGGGGGAAATGTGAATTGCCTATGTGCGCTACATTCTGTGATCCTTTTCATTTCCTGAGTCAGTGTTCTGCTCCCACTGACTCCAGGGGACCTCTCTCTGCAGCGTCTGCCCCACTCCTGGGAGGCTTCCGCCTCCAAACTTTGTATGGTCTGTTTCCTCACTGAGGGTCCCTGTGTTCTCTGACCTCCTTAGCTACGTAACCCCAGATACCCCCTCTGACTTGGCCTGGACTGCATGCCCCAGATGTCTCCCCACCTCTGCCGCCATCCCCCTGCATCTGGAGGGGGGGCTTCTCAACCTTTGTCCTGGGCATGTTCTGAGTCTCCATGCTTCCCTTGGCCAATCCGCCTCACCTCCTGGCTGTCAGCCCTGATGTATTTGCTCCCAGGCCCTCTGTCAGGGCTGCTCACTGGGGCTCCCTTCAGAACATGCCAAGACACAGCTGGGCTTCTCTTCTTCTGCCCTGGGACTGTGGCCATGGCCTCTTGCCCCAAAGACCACAGTAGCTCCAGTGGACTCCCCCCCTGGCTGGCTCCCTGTTGAGGGTCAAAATAGGGCTCAGGCCAGGCCATGCGGAAAGCCAGTGTCCAGCTGTACCCAGGGGCTCTGGTGGCCTCCTCCTGCTCCCACTCACCCTGCTCTGGACACCCTGCCTGAGAAGCAGCCTTGGCCCCTGCTCTTCCCTCCACCTGGTGTGAGTTCCCCGGCAGCAGGTGGCCAGCCCTGGGCTCCTTTCTGACTGCCCACATGTCTTCTACTGGGCATGGGTGTCCACTGCACAGACCGACCATGCCCCCACCCCAACCTCGGCCTGCTTTTCTTGTTCCACTGACCACTTGTTACATTCTGAACAACTTATACATTATAGGAATGAATCATTTTTCTGACTCCCCTGCTCTCATTGGAATTTTTATTTCTTGAAGGCAAAGTTTCGGGCTGCTTTTCTTCCTCCAGATTTATTACAATTGCCTGAAACAACAACTGGCACAGAGTAGGGGCCTCAATAAATATCAGAGGGTGATTAAACGGTCACCTCTGCCCCCTCCTGACATCAGAGCCCAGCTTCTCCCGCTCTCTGGAGGCTCTCCCAGCCCCACAGCGGGTCCCGGCCTCCTCTCTTCCTGGGACCCGACACGAGGAGACACCTGAGACTCCACTTCTGCAGCGTCTCACAGCCGTGCTGGGAGCGCAGGAGCCTGTCAGGGAAGTGACATCTGAGTGAGTCCTGAAGCAGGGCTGGGTTTGGCGGTGCAGCAGGGAATGTCCTCACCGGCTGCGGGGCCGCAGCAAGCAGGTGGCGGGGCACAGAGGGGCCGGTTTGAGGCCGTGGGCTTTATACTGAGAACATCCCACTGGTGTGCTCCGGAGGAAGACCTCAGGCCTTTCCCGGCCGGGTGATAGTGGCTCAGCAGAGTCCCGGAGACTGGATGAAATCTGTAGCGGTTAGAGGCAGAGCTGGTGAGCATGGGGACAGCAGAACTGGCTCTGGAGATGTTCTAGATGTGGGGCAGACAGGACCTGGCACCTGCTCAGACGTGGAGGTCCGGAGGAGGGACAAGTCTGCGCTGAAGCTGGGTTCCCGCGGGGGATGGGCGCAGGTGGAGGCGCCACTCTGGAGAGGAAGAGCCAGAAGGGCGGGGACTCCACGCCAGGGAGTCTCTGGAAATTGGACACAGGAGTCGGGTAGGCAGAGGGGTCAGGGAGGGTGGTGGTCGTCGGAGTGAGATGACAGCTGGAACCTGGAGCGGGTTTGCGGCTCTGAGTGTGGATGGTGAGGACAGAGGCCAGCCAGGGCACCCCATGTGGGAGAAAAGGAGAGAAGATCAAGAACTGAAGCGCATGCCCAGAAATTAGCAAAAGGCACGTCACCGTCATCTGGGACAGCCAGTTCGTCAGTGCCCAAGAAGGGAAGCCGCATGGCACGGGGTGGGAAGGCGTGGCCGGTGAGCCGTCAAGTAGGAGAGGGGAGAAGGATTGAGGAGGCATTGGTGAGAATGGGCACCACAGAACTCAGAGTGGCAGGAGATCAGATCTCAGTGGGACAGAGACTCGTGGGAGCCCCACTCCACAGCCACCGCAGGTAGCAGCAGGTGGGCTGGCAGGTGCTCCTGGCCCGAGGCAGCTGGGAGCAGGGTGGTGAGTCTGCACGGGCCATGAGTGGGCACAGGGTTGCAAACCTCAGGTCTCTCAACCTCTCTAAAGGAGCCGGATATCTGTGCTTCTGCATGAAATGCTCTGGTTTTCAGAAATGATGGTTGGTGGAAATTGTAGAGAATTTTCCTTCGTGAAATGTGTAGGATAAAATAGGTCCTGTCTGCCCCTGGGCACAGCACAGTCCAGTCCAGCGCGGGCTGGAGAGGTGTTTAGAACTCACTGGAATTTTCACTCTGCCCCACAATAAAAATATGCTCCGCTTTTATTTTTACGACATCACGTATAATTTCAATTGAATTATTCTTTAAAAATCAGTGCTGAAGGAGCACACACCAGTGGCCGCCATGGCTCAGTCCCGCCACAGGCTTCGGGCCTGAGCGCTGCTCCATCCTGTCCACAGAAAAACAGCACAGTGGGGCTGAAGGACACCGGGGGCCCACAGGTGCTGGACGCTTGGTCCTAAAGCGGATTTCCTAAAGTCACGTGTGAAGAAAAGCCCAGTTGTGTCCTAATACTTGTTTAACCACCTTGGTGTCACTAACTAAGCAGTCCAGCCTTCCCGGGCTAATTGTAGAGCCAGAAACCCCCTCTCTGATTTGGGACTTTCTATGCAGTTTCTGTGTTGACTCATTGATTTATTGGTGGTAATCTGTTTTTAACATTGTATTTATTTTGTTAGTTTATCATTTAATTTTTATTGTATTCTTTTCTGTCTGAAACAGCAAGTACTCTTTTTTTTTTTTGACCAGGGCTGGGTTTAAACCCGCCACCTCCTGCATATGGGGTGGCGCCCTACCCTTTGGAGCCACAGGTGCCACCCACAAGTACTCCTTACTGAACTTTTTCTCTCTTCTTTTTCCTGAATCCTCTTAGCTATTCTCACCTGTTTATACTTCTGGAAGATTTTTAGGATTATTTCATCCTGTTTCCAGAAAAAATAAAATTTTATGTGAATTCGATTTGAATTAAGTTAAATTTCAAAATTGACTTGCAGACACCGACAGCTTTGCAATATTTTTGTTTCCTTCAGGGGTGCTCTAATTAGTAATTGCTGGCATATAGGAAGACTGCATTTTAAACACTTATTTTGAAATCCCCTAATTATAATAGTGTTCCAGATTTTCTAGACTAAAAATCACATCCTCTGGAATTAATGATAATTCCATCCATTCCTTCACCCCTGTTTGTGGGAGGCAGCACGACACACCAGTCACACAGCAGCAGCTACCAGGAAGAGTGTCCTTTCAACCCCCATCTTGGTGGATGGGAATTTGACAGGTATTTAACCATCGGGATGCTGTAGCCTGCTGTTTGACACAGATGTTATTTATCATATTAAGAGAAATCACTTCTTTGAGAGTGACAAATGTATAAAAAATTGAGGACAATTTTTAATCCAAAGTCTTTCCAGCATCTGCTGGTCTAGAAATAGGGCCCTTTAATATCTGTGCTAACCTTGACAGCCCCTTGCACTGCTGAAGTGAATTGTGCTCACAGGTGCCATGTGCTTTTTTAATACACAGAAAGTTGCATTCTCTGGGGTTTCCTTTGAGTTTTATAACTGTAGTGAAAAACATTAGAAAAACATTAGCAGTGGCCATGTAGTTATCCTTCTGTGCAATCTTGGTCAGGCTTTTGCATTAGGAATTTACTATTTCATAAAACGAACTGGGAAGGCTTTCTCGTGCTCTGAACCAGTTTACATAATAGGAGAGTTGCTCCTGGCATCAGTGGGAGATTGGAACGGGGAGCCTCTGGGCCTCTTCTTTTCCTTTGAAGCAACTTTTGCAATTCTTATATTTATGTCCTGATGATGCTGAACTTTGTTTTCAATTTAGTCTGTTTCTCAGAAAATAGCCCTTTTTCTTGATACTTTATCAGTCACTGTGACATGATCACCTTTAATAATTTTGTGGGCTCTCAATCTGTTGGCCTCATCTGTAAAATGAGGGTAGGAAAGGACCCCTGAATAGGACACGTATCAGACTTACAAAGATCGCCAGTCTCCTGTGAGTTGGTGGGTCTCTGTCTGTAATCTATTCTTTGTTTCACTGCTGAAATTTTGTGCTTGTATTTTCCTGCATATTAAACTAATTAGAGCACTGATTTTCTTTCTTTCTTTCTTTTTCTTTTCTTTTTTTCCTTTTTTTTTTTTTTTTGCAGTTTTTGGCTGGGGCTGGGTTTGAACCTACCACCTCCAGTATATGGGACTGGTGCCCTACTCCTTTGAGCCACAGGCACCATCCTGGAGCACTGATTTTCAACCGGTGTGCCATGAGAGGATTCTAGGTATGCCACAAATATTTTTAAAGATCATTAATTAAATTATTTTTGAAAGAAATTCAAAGCACAGTCAATATATTCTTTTTTTTTTTTTTTTTTACTCTTTTATAAATCAACATAATTTAAGTGTACGGTGGAAGTTTAACGTTCAAGCGTGCTGTGAGATAAAAAAAGGTTGAAACTCATGGAGCTAGAAGCTGGCCTATTTCACTGTCCTCCCCTCTTGGCCCACCTTAGAACAAGGGCTTGCTGCTATTGACCAATTCTAGTATTTTTCTAACTAAAGAAAAAGTATTTTCTTTTTTCTTTTTCTTTCTCTTTTTCTTGTTTTCTTGGATTTCCTTTGTAAATCTTCTTACTTTTTGAGTTTAGTGTATATTTTTCTCTTCTTTCTGATTAAAAAATAAAAGCATTTGGTACCATAAAATTGCCAGTGAATGCTGATTTTGCCCCATCACATATGCACAGTGTCATCATTACCACTTTCAATGTGACCTGTGATTGCAGCTCTGATTTCTGCATGGACTTGGGAGTTAGCAGAGGGCTTTCTTCCCTTTTTCTGTGGTTAGGAGTTTTGTTTGCTCTGATGTTACCAAATTGCAATTATTTATGCCACTGCTTTTAAGAAAATGAGTTGTCTATGATTTTTACTTTGGAGATATATTGAACTTTTTTGATGCTATTACAGATCATTTCTCCAAATTTCTAAACAAAAGTATATAGTTCTTCAGGGTACTGAATTTAATGGCTCTCAGATCAACATTATAAATTGTATTATTCTAACATTTTACATTTTTATTTACTTTTACCTGTGAAATTTGTCAAGTAGTCAGAGACATATATTGAAGTCTGTTACTATTACTTTATTTCTGTCTATTTCTTCTGAAACTAAAGTCAAGTTTTTGATGACTTTATATTGGAGTTATATTATTCACTGGAAGATTTATAAACAAAGCAGATTATTTGGGGTCTTAAGTATTACCAAATATGAATTCTGAAATCATGCTTTTTAATTTAATATACCTTTCAATATATATTTAATATATTAATATATTAAATTATTTTTTAATATATTAAAATATAAATAAATTGTTTTTGTTTAATATGTTACCTAAGCTTGTAATTTTACCCTGAGTCGATGTTTTTAGTCCTGCATCTTGCAGATGCTATATAAAAGCTGTTTTTCATAACTTGGGAGTCCTTTGCTTTTGTCAGGTGAATTTTTCCTGTTTGCATTTATTGTTACAACGGATAGTCTTACTTCAGTCCTTGTTGTGTTTACTTTTATGTGCTTTCTTGCTGGGTCCCTAATATCTATATATTTTTTATTCTTTCAAGACTTACTGGATCTACTTTTTTTTTTTAAGTTTTTTAAACCAGGTTATACTGATTACATTTGTTAGGGAAAGTCCCTCTTATAATTGTGTCCTGCCCCCAAAAGGTGTGTCACTTGCCATGACCTCCCACTCTCTTCCTTCTTTACCTCTCTCTGCTCTCCCATTCCCTCACCCCTGACCATGTACCATTAATTGTCCTCATATCAGAATTGAGTACATAGGATTCTTGCTTCTCCTTTCTTGTGATGCTTTACTAAGAATAATGTGTTCCACTTCCATCCAAGTTAATACAAAATATGTAAAGCTTCTATCTTTTTTAATGGCTGAATGTATTCCATGGTATACCACAGATTGTTAATCCATTCCTGGGTTGGTGGACATTTAGGCTGTTTCCACATTTTGACAATTGTAAATTGAGCTGTGATATATAGTCTAGTGCAAGTGTCCTTATGGTAAAAGGATTGTTTTCTTCTGGATAGATGACCAGTAATGGGATTGCAGGATCAAATGGGAGGTCTAGTTTGAGTTCTTTGAGGGTTCTCCATACTTCCTTTCAAAATGGTTGTATTAGGGCGGTGCCTGTGGCTCAGTGGGTAGGGTGCCAGCCTCATATCCCAAGGGTGGCAGGTTTGAACCCAACCCCAGCCAAACTGCAACAAAAAAATATCTGGGCTGGGAGGCACCTGTGGCTCAGTCAGTAAGGTGCCAGCCCCATATACCTAGGGTGGCGGGTTCAAACCCAGCCCCAACAAAACTGCAACAAAAAAATAGCCAGGCATTGTGGTGGGCGCCTGTGCTCCCAGCTACTCAGGAGGCTGAGGCAAGAGAATTGCTTGAGCCCAAGAATTTGAGGTTGCTGTGAGCTGTGACACAATAGCACTCTACCAAGGGCCATAAAGTGATACTCTGTCTCTACCAAAAAAAAATAATAATAATAAAAATAGCTGGGCATTCTGGTGGGCACCTGTAGTCCTAGCTACAGGGAGGCTGAGGCAAGAGAATTGCCTAAGCCCCAGAGTTGGAGGTTGCTATGAGCTGTGATGCCCCAGCACTCTACCGAGGACCATAAAGTGAAACTCTGTATCTAAAAAAAAAAAAGGTTGTATTAGTTTGCTGTCTCACAAGCACTGTAAAAGTGTTCCCTTCTCTCCACATCCATGCCAGCATCTGCAGCTTTGACATTTTGTATTGTGGGCCATTCTCGCTGCGGTTAGATGATATCTCAGGGTGTTTTTGATTTGCATTTCTCTGATGATTAGGGACAATGAGCATTTTTTCATATGTTTGTTAGCCATTCGTCTGTCTTCTTTTTTTTTTGAGACAGAGCCTCAAGCTATCCACCTGGGTAGAGTGCTATGGCATCACAGCTCACAGCAACCCCAACTCCTGGGCTCAAACTAATCTCCTGCCTCAGCCTCCCAAGTAGCTGGGACCACAGGCACCCGCCACAACACCCAGCTATTTTTTGGTTGCAGCTGTCATTGTTGTTTTGGCGGGCCTAGGCTGAATTTGAACCTGCCATCTTAGGTGTATGTGGCTGGCACCTTAGCCACTTGAGCCACAGGCGCCGAGCCCATCTGTCTTCTTTAGAGAAGGTTCTATTCATCTCTCTTGCCCATTGATGTAAGGGATTGTTGGCTCTTTTTATGTTGATTAATTTGAGTTTTCTGTAGATTCTATTTATCAAACTTTTGTCTGATTCAAAATATGCAAATATCCTTTCCCTTTGCGTTGGTTGTCTGTTTGCTTTGGTTGTTGTCTCCTTAGCTGTACAGAAGCTTTTCAGTCTAATTAAGTCCCATTTGTTTATTTTTGTTGTTGTTGCAATTGCCATGGAAGTCTTCTTCATAAAGTCTTTCCCCAGGCGAACATCTTCAAGCATTTTTTCCATGCTTTCCTTGAGGATTTTTATCATATCATGCCTTAGATTTAGGTCTTTTATCCATCTTGAATCAATTTTTGTGAGTGGAGAAAGGTGTGGGTCCAGCTTCAGTCTTTTACATGTGGATATCCAGTTCTCCCAGCACTATTTATTGAAGAGGGATTCTTTCTCCAGTGTATGTTCTTGTTTGGTTTATCAAAGATTAGGTGGCTGTAAGATGTGAGTTTCATCTCCTGGTTTTCTATTCAGTTCCAGATGTCTATATGTCTCTATTTTTGTGCCAATACCATGCTGTTTTGATCACTATGGCCTTCTAGTACAGCCTAAAGTTTGGTAAGCTGATGCCTCTGGCTTTTTTTTTTATTACTAAGAACTGCCTTAGCTATATGGGTTTTTCCCCTGGTTCCATACAAAACAAAGAATTATTTTTTTCCAAGTCTTGAAAGGATGCAAGTCCATAAACATAATCCACCATATCAGAAGCAAAAACAGAGATCATATGATCCTCTCAATAGATGCAGGAAAAGCATTTGATAAAATCCAGCATCCTTTTCTAATTAGAACACTGGAGAGAACAGGCATAGGTGGCACATTTCTTAAACTGATCGAAGCTATCTATGACAAACCCACAGCTAATATTTTACTGAATGGAGTAAAACTGAAAGCTTTTCCTCTTAGAAGTGGAACCAGACAAGGTTGTCCTCTGTCACCATTACTATTCAACATAGTGATGGAAGTTCTAGCCAATACAATTAGGCAAGACAAGGAAATAAAGGGCATCCAAATGGGAGCAGAGGAGGTCAAACTCTCCCTCTTTGCTGATGATATGATCTTATACTTAGAGAACCCCAAAGACTCAACCACAAGACTCCTGGAGTCATCAAAAAAATAGAGTAATATCTCAGGATATAAAATCAATGTCCACAAGGCAGTAGCCTTTGTATACGGCAATAACAGTCAAGATGAAAGGCTAGTTAAGGACACAATCCCCTTCACAGTAGCGTCAAAGAAAATGAAATACTTAGGAATATACCTAACAAAAGAGGCACAGGACCTCTATAAAGAAAATTATGAAACCCTAAGGAAAAGAAATAGCAGAAGATATTAACAAATGGAAGAACATACCATGCTCGTGGCTGGTAAGAATCAACATTGTTAAAATGTCTATACTTCCTAAAGCAATCTCGTTTCAGTGCAATCCCCATTAAAATACCAGCATCACACTTTCAAGACTTGGATCCTTTTACGCACTATTATTTACCATTAAAATTTTCAAGGATTCATGTTGCTCTAATTATAAACTTCAAGACTAAAACATAGTTTTTTTTTGTTTTTTTTTTTTGAGACCGAGTCTCACTTTGTCGCCCTTGGTAGCATGCTGTGGCGTCACAGCTCACAGCAACCTCCAGCTCTTGGGCTAGGGCAATTCTCTTGCTTCAGCCCCACCGAGTTGCTGGGACTACAGGTGCCCGGCTACTTTTGTTGCAGTTACCACTGCTGTTTTAGCTGGCCAGGGCCGGGTTCAAACCCGTCACCCTCGGTATATGGGGCTAGTGCCCTACCCACTGAGCCACAGGCACTACCCTAAAACATAGCTTTTTGATTTTGACTTCTGAAAATGAGGCAAAATACACTTTTTCCTCATTACAATCTTGTCTCTCCCAGATTTTCCTCATGTATTTAAACTCAGTTTATCTCTTTTTTCTCAAATAATCATTTTCTATTGTATATATTCCCAGTTAACAAGGATTGATGTTTGCATTTTGTTTTATAACTAAATAGGAAATACCAGGATTAAATGCCGTGTTTGAATGTATGTGTTTTCCTTCACTGCCAGGTTTTTTGTTTGTTTGTTTAGTTTTAGTTTTAGTTTTAGTTTTTGAGACAGTGTCTCACTCTGTCACCTGGGTAGAGTGCTGTGGTGTCATCACAGCTTCACAGCAACCTCAAACTCTTGGGCTCAAATGATCCTCTTGCTTCAGCCTCCTGAGTAGCTGGGATCATAGGCATGTGCCAAACTGCCCAGCTAGTTTTTCTATGTATAGTAGAGATGGGGTCTCTCTCTTGCTCAGAGTGGTCTCAAACTCCTGAGCTCAGGCAATCCACCCAGTTTGGCCTCACAGAGTGCTAGAATTACAGGCGTGAACCACTGCACCCAGCATCACTATCAGGTTTTTAATGCTGTGATAGTTTTGGTTAAGGATTGTTATTTTATCTCAGGTTAATAGCTGTAACATTTTGAGTCTCAGATTGAGAAGGGGTTTGTAAGTCCTGTGTTTGAACAGGTACCTGTGAAGATAGATTGTCTTTCTGTTACCCTAAGATTGTCTTTCTGTTACCCTAAGATTGTCTTTCTGTGCACCTAAGGCACAACTACAAGTCTGGAGAGAATATTCTAGCTTCATGCCCTTCATCCCTCCACAGAGGATTCTCTAATTTTTTTTTCAAAATATTGGTGGGGGTACAAGTGTTCTTGTCATGTGGATGAATCGTATACTGTTTAAGTCTAGGGTTTTAGTGTGTCATCCCCAGAATAGTGCACACTGTACCCAGTAGGTGTGTTTGTCCCTCCCCTCCCCCTCCTGGTCTCTAGTGTCCTCTATGCCACCTTATGACCAGGGGTACCTCTCGTTTAGCTCCCACTAATTAGTGAAAACATGTGCTGTTTGTTTTCCCATTCCTGAGATGCTTCACTTAGGATAACTCTCCCCAGTTCTATCCATGTTGCTGCTCATGACATTGTTTTAAATTCTTTTTTATGGCTGAGAAGTACTCCATAGCGAATGTGTATGTGTGTGTATCCACTTATCAACTGATGGGCACTTAGGTTGATTCCACTTCTTTGCAATTTTAAATTGTGTTGCAATAAACCTTTGGGTACAAGTGTCTTTTGATACAATGGGCTCTTTTCCTGTGGGTGAATACCCAGTAGTGGGATTGCTGGGTTGAATGGTGGGTCTACTTCCAGTTCTTTGAGGAATCTCCACACTGTTTTCCATAGAGGTTGTATTAATTTACAGTCCCACAAACAGTATATAAGAATTCCTTTTTAGTACATCCATGCCAACATCTATTTTTTTTTTTATTAATAATGGCCATTCTGATAAAGGGAAGGTATCTCATTGTGTTTTTAATTTGCATTTCCCTAATGATTAATGATGTTCAGCATTTTTTCAAGTCTGTTGTCCATTGTATACCTTCTTTTGAAAAACCCTGTTCATGTCTGTTGCCACCTTTTTAATAGAGTTGCTTGCTGTTTATTGCTGATTTATTAGAGATATTTGTAGATCATGAGTATTAGTTATTTGCCAGATGTGTATATGTAAATATTTTCTCCCATTCTGTAGGTTGTCTGTTTACTCTGTTGATTTTTCCTTTGCTGTGCCAAAACTTTAATTTAATTAAGTTCTATTTATTTATTTTTGTTGTCCCTGGGTTTGCATTTGAGGTCTCAATTGTAAATTCTTTTCCTAGGCCAACGTCTGGAAGACTTTCCCCCTACATTTTCATTTCTTCTGGAATATTTGTGGTCCCATGCCTTAAATGTAAGTCTTGGGTCCATTTTGGATTAATTGTTTAATATGCTCAGAGACAGGATCCTGTTCTTTTCTTCTGTATGTGGCTATCCAGTCTTCCCAGAACTATTTATTAGATAGGGTGTCTTTCCCCCAGTGTTTTCCTTGTCTGCTTTGTTGAAGATCAGCTGGTCTCAGCTATGTGATTTTGTCTGTGGTTCTCTATTCTGTCTATTGATCTACATCTCCACTTCCATACCAGTACCATGCCATTTTGGTTACTATAGCCTTGGAGTATAATTTGAAGTCAGATAATGTGATGCCTCCAAGATTTGTTCTTTTTGCTTAAGATTTCTATGGCTATTTGAGCTCTTTTTTGGTTCCACATGAAGCTTGGGATTTTTATAGGTATGTGAACTATGACATTGTTATCTGGAGGGACATTCCTTGAGTCTGTGGCTCACTTTGTGCAGCATGGACACTTTTAACAATGTTGATTCTACCAACCCACAAGATGGGAGTTCTTCCATTCGTTCCTGTCATCCACATTTCTTTCATCAGTGCTTTGCAGTTCTTCTTCTAGAAATATTTCACATCCTTTGTTTCTAGGTATTTTCTTTCTTTCTTTCTTTCTTTCTTTTTTTTGGCCAGGGCTGGATTTGAACCCACCACCTCTGGCATATGGGGCTGGCATCCTACTCCTTGAGCCACAGGCACCACCCTGTATTTTATTTTCTGTGTGGCTACTGTGAGTGGTATTAAGTATTTGATTTGATTCTCTGCTTGAATGTTACTAGTATATAGAAATGCTACTAATATGTGTGCATTGGTTTCATAACCTGAGACTTTGCTAAATTCATTCATCAATTTTAGGAGTTTCTGGTGGAGTCCTTAGGGTTTTCTAGGTATAAGATCATACAGTTGGCAGACAGTGATAGTTTGACCTCCCATTTTCCCGTTTGACTGCCCTTTGTGTCTTTCTCTTGCCTAATTGCTCTGGCTAGGCAGGTCTTTTTTCATTTCAAATTTTCCTCACTCACTATGATGTTGACGGTGGGTTTGTCATATTTGGCTTTTATAATTTTGAGATATGTTCTTCTATGCCTAGTTTATTGAGTTTTTATCATGATACCTGCTGGATTTTATCAAATGCTTTTTATGTGTCTATTGAGATGATCATATGTTCTTTGTTTTGGCTTCTGTTTACCTATTGAATCACATTCATTGATTTGCATATATTGAACCACCCTTGCATCCTGGGATGAAACCCACTCAATCATGGGCTATCTTTTTGGTGTGCAGTTGAATTTGTTTTGATAGAGCCATGTTTTGTTCAGGAATTTTTCATCTGTATTCATAAGGGATATTGGACTATAGTTTTCTTTTATTGTGTCCATTCCTGACTATGGTATAATAGTGATATTGGCTTTGTAGAATTAGGTAGGAATGGTTCCCTCCTTCTCAATGCTATCAAAGCATTTCAGTAGAATGGCTGAAAATCCCTTGTAGGTCTGATAGAATTCAGCTGTGAATTTGTCCAGGCCAGGGATTTATTTTGTTGGGAGACTTTTTATTACTATTTCAATCTTGCTACTTATTATTGGTGTCTTCAAGGTATTTCATCCCAATTTCAGCTTAGGAGGTTGTGTGTTTCCAAGAATTTATCCATTTCCTCTAGGGTTTCTTGTTCATGTGTATAGAGGTTTACATAGTAGTCACAGATATTCTGTATTTCTGTGGCTATAACCTGTAATGTCTCATTTTTCAATTCTAATTGCCCTTGTTTGAGTCCTCATCTTCTATTTCTGGTTAATCTAGCTAGTGGTCTATTGGTTTTACTTACTTTTCCAAAGAAACACCTTTTTGTTTTATTGATGCATTTTTTGTTTATTTGTTTCTGTTTCATTTAAGTCTGCTCTGAGTTTGTTCTTTCCTTCTGCTAGATATGAGTATGGTTTTTCTTCTTTTTATAGTTTCTCAAGATGTGGCATTAGGTGGTTAATTTGTGGTCTTTTTGATGTAATTATTGAAGGCTATGAATTTTCCCCTTAGCACTGCTTTGACTTTCACCCATAGGTTTTGGAAGTTTATGTAGACTTTGTCATTCAGTGTGAAAAGTTTTTTTTTTTTAATTTCCATTTTGATTTCATCAGTCACACAAGGATCATTTAGCAGCAAGTTGTTTTTTTGTTGTTGTTGTTGTTTGTTTGTTTGTTTGTTTGTTTTTGCAGTTTTTGGCTGGGGCTGGGTTTGAATCTGCCACCTCCAGCATATGGGGCCAATGCCCTACTCCTTTGAGCTGCAGGTGCCGCCCAAGCAGCAAGTTTTTTAATTTCTATATATTTGGGTAGCTCTGAGTGATCCTCTTAAAACTGATTTCTCATTTTATTTCTCTGTGGTCTAAGAAGATAAATGGTATGATTTCATGCTGAGATTTGTTTTGTTGCCTAACATATGATGTATTTGGAAAATATCCCATGTGCTGATGAAAAGAATGCATATTCTGCAGCTTGTGGTAGAGTGCTTTATAAATGTTAGGTCTATTTGTTCTAGAATCCCACATAAGGCTATTTATTCTTTGTTGATCTTCTGCCTTGATAATCTGTCTAGTTCTGTCAGTGGGATGTTGTAATCTCTAAGTATTATGATTTGCTGTTCATTTCTTTCTGTAGATCTAGTACAATTTGTTGATGCCACCTTCTCTTGTAAAATCAACCCCAAAACTATGCAAAATGTCATATATATACTACTTTAGAAAGAACATGTCAGACACCAAACAATAAACCCACAAGACAGAGGTGGTAATCATTCACTGCCTGGAGGAGAAAGATCTACAAGGAGCTGAGGACTTTCCTTATTGTTAAAAGAGTCCTTGAAAAATTCCAGATCGTAAAAGTTATGACAAAGTTTCAAGATAACTGTGGAATACATGTAGGGGTTGAGTGTGGGCAAGGGATTAAAAGACCCAAGCATAGACTCTCTGAGACCCAGATCCTACATATCTGATGTTCAATAATAAATGTGGAGTGCTGTATTTGTTCTCCCTTGCTGCTCATGAGAGTGAGGTGTTCCATTTTGGGGGCACAAATCACCCTGAAGTTCAATCTTCCCTATCCCCTCTGCAGCTACACTGTCGCCCTCCTCTCTTGCTCTTGGATGTGTTGCAGGCCTGCCACTCCCCAGCACAGAGCGATGAGGGGGGAGAACATCACCAAGGTGAGCACGTTCGTGCTGCTGGGCTTCCCCACCACACCCGAGCTGCAGTACGTGCTCTTCCTCCTCCTCCTGCTCGCCTACCTCTTCATCCTGGTGGAGAACCTGGCCATCATCCTCACGGTCTGGGCCAGCCCCTCCCTCCACAGGCCCATGTACTACTTTCTGAGCTCCATGTCATCCTTGGAGATCTGGTATGTGTGTGACATCATGCCCAAGATGCTGGACGGCCTCCTCCTTCAGCGGAAACGCATCTCTTTTGTCGGGTGCATGACGCAGCTCTACTTCTTCAGCTCCCTGGTGTGCACAGAGTGTGTGCTCCTGGCCTCCATGGCCTACGACCGCTA
>NW_003852528.1:4182215-4186504 GCF_000181295.1 Otolemur garnettii | reverse complement strand
TGTTTTAATAAACTGCAATGTTGAACTCTGTTTGGAACTCAAAATGAGTTCCAAGTGTCTTCAAAGCAAAGTGCATCTGGGAAATTGTAAGGGACCATAGATTGTTGTTTAAACCACACAATGCATTCAATCCATGTTCTCTGACAGTTCTGGGGGAGCTGCCTCTGTTTTTTTGCTAAATAAACCCCTATCCCATGTCCAGTCAGCTACTAAGAAAATGAAAAGAGTTTTCTTACTGTGCCAATTTGACCTGGTTGAAGCATTACACACAGAGATGTCCAGGCAGGCAGGAAATCCCCTCTGTCTTGGTCATTGCTGTGCTCTTGCAGCCCAGCAGTGTGCCTGATGCTCCACTGGCAAATGGGAGACAGGTATGAGGTGGGTGGACATTGAGAAGGCCCAGAGAGCAAGGAGAGAGTGCAGACCCAGCTGGGGGCTGCAGGGAGATTCCAGGAGGGCCACTTGGATATTGTGATATTTATACCTTAAATAGGAGTTATTCAGGTTAAAAGGTGGAGAAGAGGAAAGGCATTCCGGCACTAGCAAAGCCTCAGAGGAAGGAAGTAGCAGAACTGTGCAGAGCTCAAAGATGCAAGCATGGTTGAGTGTGGTGGGCAGAGAACAACCATTAGAGCTCACCGGTGTGGTAGGCAGAGAGGAATCCTGAGATTCCTCATAGGTGTGCTGGGCATAGAAGAACCATGAGAGCTCTCGGGTGTGGTGGGAAGAAAAGAACCATGAGAGCTACTGATGTGACAGGCAGAGAGGAACCCCAAGAGCACACAGGTGTGGCAGGCAGAGAACCATGAGCGCTCACTGGTGTGGCAAGCAGAGAAGAACTATCAGGGCTCACATGTGTAGTAGACAGAGAACAACCATGAGAGGTTACAGATGTGGTGGGCAGAGAAGGACCATGAGAGCTCATGGGTGTGGTGGGCAGAGAACTATGAGAGCTCACAGGTGTGGCACACATAGCAGACTCCTGAGAACTCACAAGTGTGTCAGACAGATTGGAAACACCAAGAGCTCACAGTGGTAGGTACCATGGACTTTATCCCACAGTTATTGGTGGTAGTTGGGTGGATGTTCAGACTGTTACCTTAGATGGTCCATTTGGCAGGGGATACACCGGAGGCCCAGCAGGAAGCAGAAAGAACATGGAGGAGTCTGGGGTTGTCCAGATGAGGGCTGAGCACCACCTGGACTGAGCAGAAGACACGAGGTGGGATGGAGTAGCCAGGGACCATTAGAGAACTACCTGGGTGTTCAAATCAGTATTTAGGGTTAAGAAATAAGGAATGCTTAGGATTCCTGTTTGGGGGAATAAATGGTTGCTGTTTAAAGCTGACAGTGCGGTCACCAAAGCTGAGTTTCTTCATCCATGGCTCTTTCCTGGTGGGCTGCCCACACCAGAGTAATGTCCTCCCAACAGTCCCTCCTATCACCACTTTTATCCAGGGCCACTGTCAACACATGAGTCTTCTCATTTCAAGCACATATCTTTTAATTTATTTCATTATTTTTTAATTCATAACTTTGTACATTGATGCATTTATGGGGTTCAGTGACCTGCTTTGATATACAGTGTAAAATGCTTACATCGAACTAAGCAACACATCCATCACAATTATACTCATTTTTTAATGGTTTTGAAATATACCATTGCATCATGCACATTAGGTGAGGTCTTCCCCCAACACTCTCCCTCTTCTCATATGCCCCCTCCTCTCTCCTCTCTCTCCTCATCCCTTTTACTTTCTGGACTATAGTTATGTTTTGCCAATCATATGAATGTGTAGGTGATTATATATTGATTTCATAGTAGTATTGAGTGCATTGGATATTTTGTTTACATTCTAAGATACATTACTAAGAAGAATATGTTCCAGCTCCATCCAAGTAAACATAAAAGATGTGAAGTCTCCATCCTTTTTTATGACTGCATAGTATTCCATGGTGTACATATACCACAATTTATTAATCCATTCATGGGTCAGTGGGCACTTGGGCTGTTTCTATGTCTTGGCTATTATGAATTGGGCTGAAATAAACATTCTGGTGCAAATGTCTTTGTTGTAAAATATTTTTTGATCATCTGGGTATATACTTAGTAGAGGACTTGCAGGATCAAACAGTAGGTCTACTTTTAGTTCCTTGAGTGTTCTCCAAACTTATTTCCATAAAAGTCATATTAGCTTGCATTCCCACCAGCAGTGTAGAAGTGTTCCCTTCTCTCTGCATCAATATCAACATCTGTAGTTTTAGAATTTTGTGATGTGGGCCAATCTTACTGGAGTTAGATGATATCTCAAAGTGGTTTTGATTTGTATTTCTCTGATGATTAAAGATGATGAGCATTTTTCCATGTGTTTGTAGGCCATGCGCCTGTCTTCATCAGAGAAATTTCTGTTCAAGTCTCTTGCCCACCTAGAAATGGGGTTATTTGTTTTTTTTCTTATTGATTAGTTTGAGTTTTCTGTAGATTCTGGTTATCAGACATTTGTCAGAAGTATAGCTTGCAAAAATCTCCCATTCTAAAGGTTGACTGTTTGCTTTACTTACTGTGCTCTTGGCTGTATAAAATCTTTTTAGTTGATCAGATGATCCCAGTAATGTATTTTTGGTGTTGCTTCAATTGCCCGGGGGCTGGGGGGTGGGGAGGTCTTTCTCATAAAATATTCTCCCAGGCCAATTACTTCAAGTGTTTTCCCTGCACTCTCTTCTAGTATTTTTATAGTTTCATGTCTTAAGCTTAATCTTTTATCCAGTGAGAATCAATTTTTGTTAATGGTGAAAGGTGGGGGTCCAGTTTCTGTATTCTACAGGTCACCAGCCAGTTCACCCAGCACCATTTGTTAAATAGGGAGTCTTTCCTCCACTGAATATTTCTGATAGGCTTGCTGAAGATCAAATGATGATAAGTAGCTGAGTTCATCTCTTGGTTCTCTATTCTGTTCCATAAATCTACCTCCCTTTCTTTGTGCCAGTACCATGCTGCTTTGATCACTATAGATTTATGGTATAGCCTGAATTCTGGTAACATGATACCTCCTGATTTGTTCTTATTTCTGAGTAATGTATTTGCTATTTGAGGTTTTTTCTAATTCCATATAAAACAAAGTACTATTTTTTCAAGTTCTTTAAAGTATGACAATGGTGCTTTAATAGGGATTGCATTAAATCTGTAGATTGCTTTGGGTAGTATGGACATTTTAACAATGTTGGTTCTTCCTAGCCATGAGCATGGTATGTTTTTCTATTTGTTAACATCTTCAGCTATTTCTTTTCTCAGAGTTTCATAGTTCTCTTTACAGAGATCTTTCACATGCTTTGTTAGGTAAATTCCCAGATAGTTCTTCTTCTTTGGCACTACTGTAAAAGGAATAGAGTCCTTGACTATATTTTCAGCTCGACTATTGTTGGATATATAAAAGCTACTGATTTGTATGTAATGATTTTGTATCCTGAGATGCTACTGTATTCCTTGATCACATCTAAGAGTTTTGAAGTTGAGTCCTTGGGATTTTCCAGGTATAGTATCATATCATCAGTGAAGAGTGAGAGTTTGATTTCCTCTGAAGCTATTTGGATACACTAGATCACCTTCTGCCTAATTGCTATGGCTAAGACTTCCATTACTATGTTGAATAGCAGTGGAGACAGTAGCATCCTTGCCTTGTTCCTGATCTAAGTGGAAATGTTTTCAATTTTACACCATTCAATGTGATATTGGCTGTAGATGGCCTCCATCTGTTTAAGAAATGTCCCTTCTATGTCTATTTTCTTAAGTGTTCTGATCATGAAAGGATGCAGGATATTATCAAAGGCTTTTTTTTTAGATCAATGAGAGAATCACATGGTCTTTATTTTTTATTTTAGTGATATGTTGTATTATATTTATAGATTTGCTATGTTGAACCAATCCTATAACCCTGGAATGAAACCAACTTGATCGTGGTATATAACTTTTTTGATGTGTTTTTGAATTCTGTTTGCTAAGATCTTATTGAATATTTTTGCAGTGATATTCATTAATGATATTGGTCTATAATTTTCTTTCTTTGTTGGGTCCTTTCCTGGTTTGGGTATTAGGGTAATATTTGCTTCATAAAATGTGTTGAGAAGTATTCCTTCTTTTTCTATGCTTTGGAAAACATTGTATAATATAGGTACTAGTTCCTCTTGAAAGGTTTGATAGAATTTGGATGTGAAGCCATCTGGTCCCAGACTTTCCTTTTTGGGGAGATTTTGTATTGTTGATGCTATTTCAGTGATTGATATAAGTCTAT
>NW_003852528.1:4172235-4181275 GCF_000181295.1 Otolemur garnettii | reverse complement strand
AATCTCTTCATGTTGGGTGTTTCCCTTGACAAATATATAGTGACCATCCTTATCTTTCTTTATCTTTGTTGGTTTAAAGCCAATTGTATCTGCAACTAAAATTGCAAGTCCTGCTTTTTTCTGGTTTCCATTTGCCTGTATTATAGAACCCCAGCTCTTCACCCTGAGTCTATTTTTATCCTTTAAGGTAAGATGAGATTCTTGTATACAGCAGATATCTAGTCTGAGTTGATGTATCCAGTCAACCAGCCTATGCCTCTTTAGAGGACAATTTAAACCATTCACATTAATTTAGAGAATTGATAAGCCTGGTTCTGTTTGGAGTATCATGATTTTCAGATGACCAATGGACATTTTTAATCCTTTCACCACTGTGGAAGTTGGGTTTTATTCAAAAATTTCTGGGTGAGTTTACTTTGGAGATAGAGCATTGTGCTGGTCATTGTGGAGAATGGGTCTGAGAATATTGTGGAGAGCTGGTTTAGTTATGGCAAATTTCTTCAACATTTGTATGTCATCAAAGTATTTGATTTCTCCATTACAAATGAAACTCAATTTAGCTGGATATAGGACCCTGGGCTGGAAGTTGTTTTGTTTTAGGAGATTGAAGGTTGATGACCATCCTCTTCTGTCTTGAAACGTTTTGGCTGCAGTCATTGTCATTCTGATATTTCTCTCTTTGTAGATGATGCTTTTCTTACGTCTGACTGCTTACAGAATTTTCTCCTTTATCTTAACTTTGGCAAAGTTAATCACAATGTGTCTAGGAGATGCTTTATTTGGATTGAGTCTTGCTGGGGCTCTGAAACTGTCTACTATCTGAAGTTCTGGATCTCTTGTAATGCTTGGGAAATTCTCTTCCAAGATCTCTTGGAGTAGAGTATCTGTATCTTTAGGACCATCCTCTTCTCCTTTGGGAATTCCTATACAATGAATGTTTGATCTTCTAGATTGATCCCACAACTCTCTCAGGGAATAATCAGTTTTGCTCTCCATTTGTCTGTCTCTTTGAGCATTTGGAAACATTTAAAATCTTTGTCTTCAGTTTCAGAGTTCCTTTCTTCTGCCTGGTCAACTGTACTATTGAGGGATTCTACTGTATTTAAGAGTTCCTCAACTAACTTTTTCATTTCCTTGAGCTCTGCTATCTCCTTTCTCATTATGTTCATATCTTTGGTGACTTTGTCTTTGAATTCATTAATTTCTTGAGACAATCTTTGGAATTCAATTTCTATCTTTTCTTCCATATTACTTATCTTTTTTGCCATCCATATTCTGAATTTGATTTCTGACATTGCTGCCATTTGTCTACGCATGGCATCTTCAGTATTATCTCCTTTGTCATTTCTTGAGGGGTTGATCTACTCTGGTTATTCATGTTGCCAGAGTTCTTCTGTTGGGCCCACACCATGTTTACTTTCCAATGTTTGGTTATTAGCACTGGTAGGGTGACAATGAATTGGGGTTCCCAGTAGTAGAGGTAGCCCCTTACCAAAGCACTAGGCTTTGTAACTGTGACTTATCTCCTATAACCTTACAAAGGCCCCTTTTAGAGTTTTTGCCAGAGACCCTGAAGACCTACTAAGTGAGATAGTGCAAGCTAGCTCTGTTTTGATATCAGCCAACCTCTATTCTATCCTAAGAAGCCATGGTATTAGGTTAAGATCTCAGCTGTGAAGAGATACAAACAGCTGTGGCACCCAGCCCCCATCCTTCAGTTCTTTGTGGTCCACACTATGCCCAGATCTTTCAGGAAAAGACCAAACACTGTGCTCTGCAGGGGGCAGAATTTAAGATTGCCATGCAAGGGGGAAAGGGTGGAATGGGAGTTTGGACTTGTCAGGGAAAATATCTATTCAATTTTATGCCTGGTGGGGTGGTGTCTAGGTTCATAAGTGGGACCTCTTTGGAGAAAGAGACCTAGTGTTTAGTGGCTCTCTCCAGCAAAGTAAAATGAGAGGTCCATTTTTCCCTTCTCACTTATAGATAGCCTGTGGTGGGCCTTCTGCTTGGGGGAAGAGGTCTCCCATCCTCTAGATGATAGGATTTGTAACTGTAATTTGTTTTCTTGAATTCTCTTCTTTCTTGACTCACTTCCCACCTTTGGCTTCATAGAGTCCAATTCCATCCAGTATTTCTCCCTCTGGTCAGGAGCCTCTGCTGAGGGTTCCTACCAGTCAGCCATCTTCCCAGAATTCCAAACACATATCTTTCAGTAACCACTTCCTAAATCCACCTTTATCTTCTGTGGGGTTCATCCAGGTCTCTGTATATTTTAAAGCCAGAGATGACTGAAAAAATCTTCTCTAGCTCATATTATAAACTCTACCCAACTCTGAAATTGGCCTTTTGAGTCTCAAGTATACAAATTACTTTGTAGTCAAGACTCAAAGAATCCTACATTTCATAGGATTCTGAAGCTCACTTCTCCTGTGGCCTAGCCTTCACACCTTCTGTGTTGGGAGCTGACTCTTGGGAGGCAAGGACCCCTAGTTTTGAGGAACTGCATTTGAATCAAGGACGGAATGTAACCTGGCCCCAGCTGTTTCCTCTTATAGCTGGTTCCTGAACCAGATTAGAATGGAGCCATGACCTTTTGGTCAGCACAGACTGCTGAGAATGCTATTTTGTTCTTAGGCTGTTTTTAATCAAGTTATGCAATTATGACAAAATCATGCCTTCAAGCTACTGTGTATAAAAGCTGTGCAATAAAGCTGAGGTTGCCTTCCCTATTGAGGAAAGCTCCTCCTGATCCTGCAATTTTCTGTCTCTCTTTTCCATCCCATGCCGGTCTACTCCCAGCTTTTCCTAATAACCCTGGGAGTTGGTTCCTGGCAGGTGGCGCCCAAACAGGGACCTGAGGCATACTGACCCCGCAGGACACCCTGAAAGAGTTGTTTTGCAGTGCTACAGTTGACTCATAGGTGAGTCCTTAACGTGAAGTAGGTCATATACTTCTGTAAATTTAGGTAATTGAGGGGGTTCATTGTTTGTCAGGAGTAAAGCATGGGACAGTCTGGGTCAAAGGACCATGATTTGTATATGCAAATGTTAAAGTCTATGCTCACAGCTCACAGAGCCCAGGTACGGACTCATCAATTGGAGCATTTTTTGCAGCTTGTGCAGGAGGTATGCCCTTGGTTTCCTGAGGAGGGATCTGTTAATCAGGATTCTTGGGCTAAAGTTGGGTCCTATTTGAGAGCTTATTACACTGCTTGAGGGCCTGATCGAATTCCCATTGAAACTTTTATCATCTATAATTTGGTAAAGGATTGCCTCAAGCTGAAACCTAATGTTGAGCACATAAGTCCCCTCCAGCTCACTCCCTCTGCGCCCACTCTCAATGATCAGGCACCTCTGATTTTCTCCCTAAAGAAGATATTCTGTCTCCAGAGGAAGTGCAACAGCTTGAGGAAGAAGCCGCTTTATATCATGAGGAGGAAAAACAGCCTCCTGGGGCTGAAAATTATAGTGATGATTTGAGGGAGTGCCTACCAAGTATTTGATTAAAGTTTTTTCAGCCTTACAGGCTACCCTTAGGAAAAAAGAGTGGGGTCAGTCCATGTTCTCTCCCTCTACAGTTCCCATTGTTCCATCTGCTCCCCTGGCTCCTGCAGTGCCTGTTCTCCTGGCTGGTGCAGTTTTTGCTCCTTCTGCTCCAGCTCCTTCCCCTCAAGCAATTTCCCCTTTGCCAAACGCTGGGGATTCCCCCATGTCTTTCCCATCTGCTACTCCATTGCAGCAAGCTTTGTGATTGGCCCATGAAGTGGGGGAGGATATGTCTGGCTTCCATGCTTTTCCTATTCATGTGGATCCAGCTGATAATCAACAATACCATGAACCCATTCCCTTTAAAACTTTGAAGGATATAAAGGCAGTGGTCTCTCAATAGGAGCTACTGCCCCTTTCACCATGGCTATGATAGACTTCTTAGAAGGGGATGATGCCTTGCCACCTAATGATTGGAAAAGTATTGGTAAAACATGTCTTTCTAGATGGGACTGTCTTCTGTGGAAGGCAAAATACATGGATAAAGCTGATAAAATGGTTCAGTGCAACCACCAAGCTAACAATGGAGTTTCCTATGATATGCTCACAGGAATGGGAAATTATTCTTATACTGCAACCCAAGTCAATTTGCCTCGGTTTGTATACCATCAGGTTACCACTTTGGCACTAGCAGCCTGGAGGAGGCTACCCTCCAGCTCTGAACAGAGGAGCTAAGTAAAATTCACCAGGGCCCTGATGAAAATTATCAAGATTTTGTTGCCCAGCTGTTGCAAACTGTGGGGTGTGTAATCGCTGACCCCAAGGCTGGGACATTGATTGTCCACCAGTTAGCCTTTGAGAATGCTAATTCTGCCTGTCAAGCTGCCATACACCCTTACAAAAACCAAGGTTCCTTGAGAGATTATATTCGCCTCTGTGCAAAGGTTGGATCTTCTTACACTCAAGGGGCCACATTTGCAGCTGGGATGAAAGGGGTACCCATTGGAGTGGTGTATCAGCAGATTCAAGGAAATAACCAATGGTATAAATCCCCTTGGACCTCTGGGCCCCAAAGAAATGACAATTGTTTCAATTGTGGAAAGCTTGGTCATTTTAGTAAGCAGTGTCCCCAACGCATTCAGGGAACTTTTGTGCCTGTGAATGAGTAACCCACCTCTTTATGCACCAAATGTCAGTGAGGCTTCTAGGCCCACCAAATAATCAGGGCAGTTACCCACAACTAGGGGAAGACAGTCCCATCTCAACAGTGCCCACTCCCTGGAAAGACATTGAATCCCTTTTAGAACATGTCCCAGCTCCACAGGACTGGACCTCAGTCCTATATATTAACCCCAGAACTAGGACCTCAGAGAATTCCCACAAGCATTTTTGGTCCCCTCCCTGAGGGAACCATGGGACTTCTGCTTGGGCGAAGCAGCTTTGCCATGCAGGGACTCCAAGTTCTCCTTGGAGTCATTGATTCTGATTATGAAGGAAAAATCAAAGAATCAAAGTTATGGCTGCAGCTCCTCATGGCATTGAGTCTGTTATTGCAGGAGAATGCATTGCTCAGCTTATTCTTGTGCCTTTTCAAAAATGTGGATAGATTCAGAAGGGAGGGAACAGATGATCTGAGGGCTTCAGGTCTTCCAATGCCTATTGGGTCAGAGCTATTTCTCAGGAACGCCTCCCAGCTCAGCTCATGCTTACTATTCATGGCCATTCTTTCACAGGTATCCTTGATACTGGGGCAGATAGTTCAGTCATGTCAAAGCAACACTGGCCTTCAGCCTGGCCTTGGCCCTGTCCATGACTCAGTTGCAGGGAATAGATATGAGTCAAAATCCCCTTCAAAGTTCTGCCTTCCTTACTTGGACTGAACCCAGAAGGTCATTCTGGTACTTTCCAACCATTTTTTGCTGGAACATCTTCCATGCAATTTATGGGGGAGGGATGTTCTCAAACAGAATATACTACAAGGAGCTCAAACAACTCAATAGCAAAAACCAAATATCCCAATTAAAAATGAGGCAAAGATGTGAATAGATATTTATCAAAATAAGACATACCAAATGCCAACAAGTACATGAATAAATGCTCAACATCACTAATCATCAGAGAAATGAAATCAAAACTACACTGAGATATCACTTTACCAAAGTTAAAGTGGCTTTATCAAAAAGGCAGAGAATAACAGATGTTGGCAAAGATGTGAGAAAGGGGAACTCCCATGGTGGGAATGTAAATTAGTACAGGCACCTTGGAGAGCAGTATGTAGGTTCCTCAGAAAACGAAACATAGAACTACCACGTGATCCAGAAATTCTACTACTGTGGGTATATCCAAAAGAAAAAGTCAGTCTATAGAAGAGATTCCTGTATTTCCATGTTTATTACAGCACTGTCTACAATAGGCAAAATATGGAATCAACCTAAGTGCCACTAAATGAACGAATTGATAAAGAAAACATGGTATATATTCACCAGGGAATGTTATTCAGCCATTAAAGAGAATGAAATCCTGCCATTTGCAGTGATGTGGATGGAACTAGAGGTCATAATGTTCAGGGAAATAAGCCAGGTACAGAAAGGCAAATATCACATGTTGTCACTACATGGAGCTAAAAAGGTAGATCTCATAAGGTAGAGAGCAGACTGGAGGTTGTCAGAGACTGCAGAGGTTGTAGGGGGGGTGAAGAGAGGTTGATGAATAGGTACAAATATACAGTTAGATAAAAGGAATAAAATCTAGGGTTTGATAGATTAGTAGGGTGAATATAGTTTTCAACATTCGAAATTGGATATTTCAGAATAGCCAAAAGAGAATAATCCAATGTTTCTAGTATAAAGAAAAGGCCACTATTTAAGGTGATCAATGTCACTGCTACAGTGATTTGATCTTTACAAATCATGATTGTAATAAATTATCAAATGTACCCTGAAAATATATACACCTATTGTGTATTAATTTAAAAAAAAAACAGAAAACATGCAGATATATAGATGAGATTTGACACCCAGGTGAGAAGGAAGCCATGTGACCTCAGAAGCAAAGACTGGAGAGGTGGGACACAGTGGCCAGCAGCCACCTGGGGCTGGGACAGGTGGACTCATCCAGGAGGTAGGAGTGTCCAAGGAGGAACTGAGGCTGAAGGAAGGGAGGGAGGGAGGGAGGGAGGCTGAGGTGGAGGGAGGAACACTGCAGAGGGTCCAAATGCCCTACAGGAGGTAAGGGAGCCACCGGGTTGGAAGGGTCCCTGCGGGGTGGGATCAGAGAGGAGCAGGCCAGGAGGCCTGAGGAAACTGAGGCCAGACTGTGCTGGCTTTGCAGGCTGACAGGTGCTTCCCTCCCAGGGCTTGGGGGCTGCCAGGACCCCAGGGGCCCAGTGCACAGCTCCCTAGCTAGGGCTGCAGGAGGTGGCTATTGAGGGGGGGAAGGAGGACCCAGATGGACTCTGATGGGCTTATGGGCTGGCGAGGGCCATGGCTAATTGGCAGCATGGGCAACTGTGCCAACAGGGCAGGTAATTGGACCCCAGGGCCCTGCTCTCCAACAGGAAAAGCTCTTTCTCCCTGGGCTTTGGGGGCCACTCCTCAAGTGTGGTTCAAGGCACTTCTGGTGACCGTGGCCAGCCTGGGAGTTGCTGGACACAGGGAGAAGCCGCTCTGGACTCCTAGGGCAGATGCAGCTGTCAGTTCCTGGTGAGGCATCCAGACCCTCAGGTAGGACCCAGCACGTTCCCTCCCTGATAACCACTCATTTTACTGAGGCTTTAGGGTACACTGTACCCCTTGTACCATGGCAGGACCATGTGTGTGTACATGTGATCAGCACCTGCACTGCGTGTGTTCCCCACACCCAGCCTGAGGCAGGGATTACCCTCTAGTCTGAACAGCAGCACCCAGCACAATGGCTGGGGTGCTCCATAAGTGGCCCTCATATCTTTGAGTACTGTTCTGAGTATGTGTCTGTGGGTACTGTGAGTACACGTCTGTGGGTGCTGTGTGAGTATATGTCTGTGGGTGCTGTGCTGAGTATGTGTCTGTGGGTGCTTTTTGAGTACATGTCTGTGGGTACTGTGTTGAGTATGTGTCCATGGGTACCATGCTGAGTACATGTCTGTGAGTACTGTGTGAGTATGTGTGTGTGGGTACTGTGTGAGTACATGTCTGTGGGTGCCGTGCTGAGTATGTGTCTGTGGGTACCGTGTTGAGTATGTGTCTATGGGTACTGTGCAGAGTCATGTTTGTGGGTACTGTGTGAGTATGCGTCTGTGGGTACTGTTGAGTATACATCTATGGGTGCCATGCTGAGTTCATGTCTGTGGGTGCTGTATTGAGTATGTGACCATGGGTACTGTGTTGAGTATATATCTGTGGGTACTGTTGAGTACACATCTGTGGGTGCCGTGCTGAGTACATCTCTGTGGGTACTGTGCTGAGTATGATCTGTGAGTATGCATCATGTAAGAGTACATACCATCTTTCCCCAAATGTAAGACACTGTCTTATATTTATTTTTTCTCAAGAATACACACTAGGGCTTATTTTCAGGGGATGTCTTCTTCTCCATACGGAAATGCATGGCGAGGCTATGCAGCATATCTGTGGCTGCATATTAGATATGCTACATAGCCTCACCCATCACTAGGTCTTATTATTGGGGTACAACTTATATTTAACAAATGCATAGAAATCCTGCTACGGCTTATTTTGTGTGTAGGTCTTATTTGGGGGGAAACATGGCACCTACCAGTACTATGCTGCATCCTAATGTGTGACAACGCACCCAACCTTGGCCAACAGCACCAGGTGGACTGAGCAGAGCAGAGGACAGAGACTACCCCACCATAGCCCAGATGCAGGTCTGGGCAGTTCTGCTGGGTACCAGGGAAGGTGTCAGGGCAAGAGGCTGCAGGCTGATCGTGGGTGCAGGGCTGGGGGAGAGGCCACCGCAGTACCCCTCACAGACCGTCCAGACACATCCATTCTGAGCTAAGGGAATCTTCACTTGCCCAGGGTTTTCTTAAAGTGCCTGAGTTTGGATTTGTGGACCAGGCAAAAATTCTCTTTTTATCCCTTTGAGAGCTGTTCACCGTGAGTGGACTCTGGACTTCCTCCTCAGCGTCCAGTTGGCCTTTCAGGTCTGCGCAGAGACCAGGGAGGTGCAGCAAAGTTAAAAGTAAGGCCATCTCCACAGCAACACAGGCCCTTAGAACAGAAGGAGGACAGGAGAGGGAAAAGATGACATCTGAGCAAAACTGAAGTTCAGTTCTTAGTGATGTACCCAGGTCAGCCCGGGCTGACAAACAGCCCCACTCACAGAAGACGTTTGCCTCAGGGAAAGTCCAAGGGGCTCAAGAACCTCTGCATTTTCCTTTCAGCTTTTCCAAAAGTCTAAAATTATTCAAAGTTAAAAGTTTATTTAAAAGACGGTACAGCCACTGTCTAGAGTTCAGGTGACAGAGCTGCAAGGGCCTGAATCTGTAAATGAAGACCCTTTTATTTAACTGGCCAGCTCAGGAGTGGTCACTTCCCCTGTCCAAAAAATC
>NW_003852528.1:4170101-4171704 GCF_000181295.1 Otolemur garnettii | reverse complement strand
CAGCCTTGAAGGTGCCCAGCAGGCCCCTTGCACTTCTCATCCATTTCCAGTGTCCTGGGCCAAGACCTGGGTCAGCCGTCTGCTTGAGTTCCTGCAGGAAAATGGCCAATTAAGACAGACGGACACTTACACCAACAATAGAAGAGGGAACATTTAATTGTCGGGCAGAACTCAGGTGCCCCAAGACATGGAAAGCTGAGTTCTAGGGAACAGTTTTTTTCCAACCTCTTTTATACCTTTTTATCTTTCAGTTCAAAATTAGCTAGTCATGGCTACAGATGTTAGAAACTAGGGTACTGTTAATAATTACAGTCTTTTTTTTTCCCTTTTTCTTTTCAAGGTTATTTTAGCTCAGCGTAAAGTTTGTTTTTATCTTTGGAAGAGTTCTTCTACAGCTGCCTGCTGCTTAGTCAGGATCACTAACAAGTATCAGATTCATTTCTCCCTCCTCAGAGTGATGTGCCCGGTGTCATTCCAGCAAGGCAGGAGACTAGCAGTTCTGGCTGCCCAGGTGGGCTTTGCTGGAGTGGTGAGGGGGGCGGCTGGAACCTGGGGAGTACTGCGGACTGGTGGGCACCAGAGAGGCATTGAGCAGGAGAGCAGGCACAGAACCACCCGGCCAGAGGCCACAAGTCGGGGGCTCATGGGCAAGTCCATTCCCGCTCCCTTCCCCCAGGAGGAGGTGCTCACTGCCTTACCCATAGGGACCTGCCCAGCTCTGAGTGCCCCAACCAGAGAGATCAGAGGCCAGCCTCACCCTCTCTTAATGCTCTCAGAAAAATTAGGTAAGTGTCATCACTGTGTGTGCGCCTCAGGTGTGGTAGGAGCGGATGCTCTGGTAGCTGGGGAACCCACGGGGTGCTCTTCTGTCTGATCAGACCCCAAACTCCACAGCAGAACACAGGACCCCTCCCCTGCAGCTGCTCCCACGAGTCCTGCACACAGCCTTCCTTCCTGCGCCCTGAACACCTGCCCCTGAGCGTGCCCTCATCCTCCTTCCCACCTCACTGTCCTATCTAAGGCAGGCACACAGGACTTCCCCACCTTAGACCTTAGAACACGAACCGCTGGCCCATCTTTGGGCATGAGTCTCCTGAGGCTCGGTCCACTCTCTGCTCCGCTGCTGCCCTGTAGCCCTCCTCTCTTGCTCTTGGATGTGTTGCAGGCCTGCCACTCCCCAGCACAGAGCGATGAGGGGGGAGAACATCACCAAGGTGAGCACGTTCGTGCTGCTGGGCTTCCCCACCACACCCGAGCTGCAGTACGTGCTCTTCCTCCTCCTCCTGCTCGCCTACCTCTTCATCCTGGTGGAGAACCTGGCCATCATCCTCACGGTCTGGGCCAGCCCCTCCCTCCACAGGCCCATGTACTACTTTCTGAGCTCCATGTCATCCTTGGAGATCTGGTATGTGTGTGACATCATGCCCAAGATGCTGGACGGCCTCCTCCTTCAGCGGAAACGCATCTCTTTTGTCGGGTGCATGACGCAGCTCTACTTCTTCAGCTCCCTGGTGTGCACAGAGTGTGTGCTCCTGGCTTCCATGGCCTACGACCGCTACGTGGCCATCTGCCACCCCCTGCGCTACCACGTTATCATGACCAC
>NW_003852528.1:4146049-4169876 GCF_000181295.1 Otolemur garnettii | reverse complement strand
CTCTGCTGGCCACTGTGTTGTCCTACGGGCACATCACCCTGGCTGTCCTGCACATCCCCTCAGCTGCTGGCCGTTGGAGAGCCTTCTCCACCTGTGCCTCACACCTCACCGTGGTCACCATTTTCTACATGGCCATGATCTTCATGTATGTCCGGCCCCAGGCCATTGATACACGGAGCTCCAACAAGCTCATCTCTGCTGTGTACACTGTCCTCACCCCCATCCTGAACCCCTTGATCTACTGTCTGAGGAATAAAGAATTTAAGGATGCCTTGAAAAAGGCCTTGGGCTGGGGTCAAACTTCACAGAACAATTAAGTGACCTGGAATATAATTTGTGTTGATAAACCAACATCGTATCTGGCACTTTGTACTCCTTAATTTTAATTGCACTTCACTGTGTACAAGTAAAGAGCCTTCATCTAGGTGTGTTTTCACAAAAGGACCAACTCACAGGAGCGGCTCTCAGAACAAGAGTGAGAAGCTTCCCTCACGTCTCTCCCCTCACTGTCCCTGCCCTGAAATAACCATTAGGCTGATTTGTAACACCAGGTGCTGGTTGGGCGTCTCTGAGGTTTATGGGTGTAGTCAGAAGCCCTTACCCATCATACTCAGCGTCCTTCCGTCACCACGACACCTGGGTGACTCTCTGACGTATTTGTGTGTGGTGACAATGCACACATTCTCACTGGTGCACAGTGTTTGTGGCTACCATAACACTCTTATAGGTTTGATTATTGTGGACAGCATACAGCTGCTGTCCATTATGGATAATGCTGCTGTAAGCATTTTGATTAATATGCACACAGGTGGATGCAAGTACAGGTAGTATACACCACTGTAATTGCTGTAACCTAATGTGTGTCCCATCAGGTTTAGTAAAAACGAAAAACTGGTTTTCCAGAGTTGAACGTAGAAGTTTTTATTTTTGCTGGCAGCACAGTAGAATTCCCATTCCTCCATCTCCTTACCGACACTTACAGTAAGTCTTATACATACTTCCAATTTAGCCACTGTTCTCCAGCATTTCATCCTGACTCTAATGGGCACTCCTTCATGACAGAGGGTGCCAAACACCTTTTAACATTTAGCAGCTGTCGTCCCTTAGAAGGCCCTTTCTGAAGGGCCCATCTGATTATTTTTATATGGAGCCTCTTTTTCTCTTTAACACACAGGAATTCTTTTACATTCCAGACCCAAGCTCTTTTCTGACTATATTTATTGCCAAAATGTTCCTGTCTGTGGACTTACCTTTTTTTTTTTTTTTTTGAGAGAGAGAGTCTCATTAAGTTTTTTTTTATTAGAAATGGGTCTCACTCTTGCTTAGGCTGGTCTTGAACTCCTGAGCTCAGGCAGTTCAGCCACCTTGGCCTCCCAGAGTGCTGGGATCACAGGTGGGAGCTGCCATGCCCAGCTAAGTCTATTATTGGGGTCTTTCATCAGTGTTTGGTACTTTTTAGCACACAGAGTCTATGCGTGTTTTGCTAGATTTGAACCTAAGTGTTGTGTTTTCTTTTGGAGCAATTGTAAATTCCATGGTTTCCACCTGTTTATTGTTAGTATATAGAATACAGGTGATTTTTGTGTGTTGCCCTTTATTCTATAATCTTGTTTTTTGTGTGTGTGTAGATTCCTTTGAGTTTTCCCTGTTAACCATGTCATTTACAAAGTTTTCTTTCTTTCCAATATGTCTGCAGCATAGATATATATATAATTTTGCCTCACTGCATAGGTTAGAACTTCTAGTGCTGTGCTGCCTACACAAGGAGAGCCAATGTCCTTTCCTTGTTTCCTAAAGGGGGAAAAGTGCTCAGTTGTGTAAACATGACTTTAACCGCGTGTGCAGCTCAGCTGTATCAGGTTGAAGCTGCTCTTCAGTCTTTGTTTGCTGAGAGACGTTTTGTTCTTATCATGAATGTTAGAGACGTTTTGTTCTTACCATGAATGTTAGAGACGTTTTGTTCTTACCATGAATGTTAGCTAGCTTTTGCCAGATGCCTTTCTGCATCAGGTGATCTGATCATTGATTTTTCTTCTTCAGCTGTTGATAAGGTGGATCATATTGGTTAATTTTCAAATATCATATTAACTTTGCATTATCTACATCAATCACTTTGGTTCTGATACATTGTTCATTTCAATTTATCCAAATTTTTGTGTCTATGAGAGGTATCAGTCTATAGGGGTTTAAGGTTTTTGTACTATCTTTGTATGGATTGGAAAGTATTCCCTCCTCTTGTATGTCCTAAAGGAGATGGCATAAAGTTACTGTATAAGCACTTGGGAAAATTCTCCAGTGAAAATATGAGCCGGGGGGAAGAGAGGCGCAGGATTTTAAAATTACAAATTCAGATTCTTTAATGGGTATGGGACTATTCAGGGTATCAACTAATTAAATTATTAGAGCTTACATTGGTTGTTTTTATTTGGTTCCTTTTTTCCCCCTTACATTCCAATGGATAACTTGTACTTTTCTTTAGAATTGTCTTGATTTACTTATAAAGTTTTGGGAAATACCATTTTGTTTTCCCATTTTTTAGTGGTGGTTCTAGTATCACAACATGTGGATGTACTTCTTGGAACCCACCCCTGTGGCTGTTTCTCTGCTTTCTGGGAAGTATGAAAACACTTCCTTCATCCAGGAGCTTTGGATACCAAAGCCAAAGATGGGAGAATTATCCTGCTTGCTGTGCTCTGGTCCATGAACAAAGTCCATTTCTCCTTTTGCTTGGATCTGCTTGGATTTCTTCCACCATTCCCCCACTGTCTAAACATGATTACTTTCTGCACAGAAAGCAAGCATAATGCCATAATTTTTGCTTCAAATGCCAAATGTGGCTTTTAAAAACTCAAGGATATTCTATTTCCCCTTATTTTTTCCATTCTATTGTTTTTCCTTCTGAAGTTCCCCAGCCTCCTGTTACCATGTTCTGTACAGAGAGCTTCCTTTAGCCAAACTTTAAAGGTGGAAGAAAGTCAGCTGGAAACAAACCCTCTTGGTTTTTCTTCATTTGACAACATCTTCAGTTTTGCTGGGTATAGGATTTGCTGCACAGGTAAGCGCATTCTTCTTCTTGATCAATCTGGACCCTACAACACCATCAGGGGAGCTGGCACCACCTGCAAGGGGACCAATCAGGAGCCTCACTGAGAACAGGGGGCTGGAAAGTAACAAAAGAGGAGGGAACACAACCAGAGTCTTACCATGCCACCCTCATTAGAGTGCCACGGGGTCACAGCTCATGGCAACCTCAGACTCTTAGGCTTAAGTGATTCTCTTGCCTCAGCCTCCCAAGTAGCTGGGACCACAGGTGCCCACCACAATGCCCAGCTATTTTTTGGTTGTAGTTGTCATTGTTGTTGGCAGGCCCAGGCTGGATTCAAACCCGCCAGCTCTGGTGTATGTGGCTGGCTCCTTAGCCACTTGAGCTACAGGCGCTGAGCCAGTGATCATTCTTTAAACTCAAGAGTTTACCAATACCTGTCATTTTGGAAAGTCCAAGTGAGAAAGATCAGAAGAATAACTCTTAAGAATTAGATTCCTGTGTCAGACACTAGCAGTCAGAGCTTTGCCTGTAACTTGGGAGCTACAGTATGAAGACTGAACCTAGGGATTTCTTAAGATTCCATTAGGTATATTTTTTAAACCATTTATTTTTATTTATGTGAGACAGAGTCTCACCATATCTGCCCTCAGTAGAGTGCCGTGGCGTTACAGCTCACAGCAACCTCAGACTTCTGGGCTTAAGTGATTCTCTTGCCTCAGCCTCCCAAGTAGCTGGGACTACAGGCACCCACCACAATGCCTGGCTATTTTCTTTTTTTTTTGCAGTTGTCATTGTTGCTTAGCTGGCCCGAGCCAGGTTCAAACCTGACAGTGCTGGTGTACGTGGCTGGTGCTGTAACCACTGTGCTATGGGAACACCCCCAGACAACTTTATAAAGCCAGTATATCCTGATACCAAAGCCAAAGATGGAAGAATTATCTTGCTTACTGTGCTGTCCTCCAATTCATGAACAAAGTCTGTTTCTTCTTTTACTTGGATCTGCTTGGATTTCTTCCATCAGCACTGTATAGTTTTCAGCATATGAACCTGCAAGTTTTATTAGATTTAAAAACTAAGCATCTCAAAATGTTTGTTTTTAGGTGGTATTTTAAGACAATGGAACAGAAAAGAGAAGCAGAAAAAACTCCACAGAAATACAATCAATTGTTCTAATTTACATGTAGTTATTAGTAGTAACAGATATCCTCTGTAAACTCTGCCCAGGTTCCCCCCCCCCCGCCCCCCCGTAGCAACATTAGCATAACTATAGTGGAAAAGGACCAGAATACTGATATTTAACAAGTCACTGATCTTATTCAGACTTCCTGGTTTGAGTGTACAGGTTTGTGTACGTGTCTGTGTGTTGATTAAGCTTTATGAAATATCATCTGCATAGGTTTTGAGTCCACTATCAAGATTATTCACAGTCCCCACACCACATAGATCCCTTATGTTGGCCTTTTATAACCACACTTACCTCCCTCCAGATCCCCGCAAGAACACCCCAACCCCCCTCACTAATTCCTAGCAAGTACTATTCTGCCTTCTATTTCTAAAATGTTACCTAAACGGAATCTCACATGTTAGGAATAGCCATTTCCATGCAGTATAATTTCTTGGAGTTGTATGTCTTACCAGCTGTTTTTTTATGTCAAGTAGCATTCCACCATAGACTTGCAAATAGTTTAACCATTTGCCCTTTGAAGAACATCTGACCTGATTATAGTTTTTCTCTATTATAAAGCTGCAATAAATATTTATGTACAGGTTTTTGAGTGGCCACAAATTTTCAGGGAAGCAGAAGTGAGAGTTATTTTAAAAGAGAAGGTGCTTGGACACCATTGCTTGGATCAAGCTATACCTGAAGCCAGTCCATACATTAAATTTCTCGGGTACTATGAGGTTTACATTGCTTACATTGTTACTAACCAGTACTAACACATCAGATCTCAAATGAAGACTTCAGAGGAAGGGGTATGATTTGGGGGACAGTGTTTTATAAATGTACCTTAGATAAACATAAATATTATTAGAAATTGTTGTATGTAATATCAGGATAGCACAGAATATTTTTGTTATTGTAGTTTTAAAGTGTCCTCTCTTGATCCAGAAACACCAAACTTGACATAATTATAATTCTTAAGTATCACTTATAAACGGAGCTCATTTGGAAGCATATTTAGTGAGTGTACTATTTCCTTTTTTTCTGTTCTGGCCAGCTACCAAGGTCTCCTAACAAGAACTTCAATTAAAGTTTTATAGGAGCTGTCTCGAAATGCGAAATTTGAAACAGAGTTTATATCTGTGGACTCAATCTACTCTAGTTATAAAACTAAAATGTATAAATACATTTTGGTTAAAAAAAGGTAGTTTGAAAAACATTAGACACAACAAAACAGGTGATGGCCCCACAGACTCAGCCTCCTTCAGTCCTCAGGCTGTGAATCCAGCTCTAGGGGTGTGTGTTCAGGGAGAACAGAAGGCGGAGAGCACTGGGGAGATGCAGTGGTGGAAGGTTTCACATTAGGACATGTTATGTTATTTTGTTTCTTCTGTGACCTCTGTCCTTTTCTCATTATGCTATCAGTAAAAGCTGTCAAACACAAGAGCCTTGTTTTAGGAAATTCGATGAAGGAATGCTTCACTCCTTCGCCAGGGTAATGCTGAGAAAGATAACCGGGTACTAGAGAGGAGGTTCATAGAGGATGGATAATGAATAGAGATGAGGAATCTGAAGGTGTTCTCGCCCCCATCTCCATTTCCCAGAGGAATTCTCATAATCATTGGAAGAGACACCAGACTTTCTAGAGACATGGAGAGGTGGAGGGAGGCCTTGGGTTTGGATAGTAAGCACCCATTCTGTGGGATTGGAGGCTTTAGGCCCATCTGGTCACACCTTTGTACTAAAGGTGCATTTATATTTGTTAGTCTTGCACTTGTGTTAAGTCAGAGCTCTGCATGGGGCTGCAGGCACAGCCTAGAAGGATATGAACAGGGTCCCTGCTAACAGAAAATGTGGGGTCTTGAATAGAATTTCTCCCAATGTGTACCCTTTGCATCGGGATGAATAGGGAACTTGTTAGACAGGTTTCAGGGGGCAATCCAGGATATAAAAAAAGTCAACCTGGGAATCTGTATTTTCCTTTTAAAGAAACATCTTAGAAATCGCCTCAGTCCTCACAACTGCATTCTCACTATTTTACAATTCCATGATCATTCTGAAAAGCTGAAAACCAAAAAAAGTAAAATAAAAGAAAATTTAAGCTAAGAACAAAAACCCTGAGGAAGATCACAAAACCCTTCTCAAACAGCAGACACAGTTGGAGATACATCAAGGACAATCACTACTAACCTGAGAGAAACCAAGAACCTAGAGAATAGTCATCCCACGCTTCGTCTTTCTTTTTAGGTACTATTTGGGGGGAGGCAATTCACACCAGGACGCTCTCCCCACCACCCCCTCCACATAGATAGGCCCCTGGCTCTTCTCCACCAGGTCCTTCCTCTCCCCTTCCCTCCTGCCTCCCCACGCCCTTTCTCCATTCCTTCGGGCCCCTCCCGGCTTCCCAGGCTCCGGCTTAATGCCCATCTTCCTCCCCAGCCTGGGCTGGTTTAAGAGCTGGAGGCGTCCCCACCTAAGTCCGCATAGGGAATTTTGGGGTGTGGCGGACGCTAGACCTGGGACGAGTTTGGGGTAGCACCGAACCCCGCGGAGGGCTCAGCAACGCACCTAACACCGGCCCAGGTTCCAAGGCAGCACTCCCCGCACAGACCCAGCCCGCCCCGCGCCCCAAGGCTCTCACACGGCCCTCGCCTGCCCTGCAGAACCCAGGCGTGAAGAATCTGCCCTCCGCAGACTTCCGCGCCAACTCCCGAGCGGAGTGCTACGCATAGACCCAGGGCCCAGAACAGAAAGCCTGACGCGCCCTCGCCCCGCCCCGACGCGCCCTCGCCCCGCCCCGGCAGGCGCTGCTAAGAAGCTTCCCGACAGGCGCCGCGGCCGCCCCGGCAGTGACGTCACGGACGCGCGCCGGACGGAGGAGAGGACCCCGTCGCGACCTCATCCTCTCGGGTCGTTGAGCCAGAGCCGACCGAGTAGCCATGGCCCTGAGGCTTCTGAGGCTGGTCCCGGCGCCCACGTCCGCGCGGGTCCTGGCGGCGGGCGCCCAGCGCGTGGTGAGGGTGCGGCGGTGTGAGGGCGTGAGTTGCGGGCGGGAGCCCGGCCCCGTTGTCTCTCGGACGCAGCCCCTTCCCTACTCCCTGGCCTCCGAGCGGCGGCTGCCGGCGTCTCTCTGCGGGGACCCACTTTCCTTGAAACGTTTGATCCTTAGTTGTGCGCACACGCCAGAGGGGCCGCGAGCTCCTCTCGGCCTTTTCATCTCGGCTCCAAGCAGAGGCGCCCGTACCGAGGTGGTGGGTCGTTGGCTGCTCTGACGCGGACGCTAACTGGCCGATACCGCGCCCGCCGCAGTCACTGCCGAGGACGTGCGCGCTGCGGGTCCTGGGGCCGGCGCTCATTCATTACTCAATTCGCGCTACAGCTTATCGAGCGCCGCGTAAGCGTCAAGCCTTGCTAGGTGCTGGGGTGAAGTGATCTTGAGTAGAAACAAAACATTTGGGTTAGATTTGGAACTGTTAAAACTGCTCATGGTAGAGAACAGTGGGGTGACATTCGACACAGAGGAAACAAAAGAAGCTAGAGAACTGTGCTGGAAACATTAGGACACCTTTTTTTTTCTTTTAACGACAGTGGTTGTATCATAGCTTTTTTGCTTGTGAGTAGAGCTACATTGATGTCAAATTGTAGTGGGACTTAACCTTTGCGCTAAGAATTTTGATCACCATAGGACTTTGAACAGGGGAATGTAATAATTTTATCTACAAAATTATATAAATGTTTCTAGGAGGTAATTCTGGCTGCAGAAGAGAAGAAAGGGAGGTGGTCATCTCTTTAATGCCTGGTGTTCTGGAACCTTGGTTAGTGCAAGTGAGAGCCCCAGAGCAGAGGCGACACTCCGCTGTAACCTGCCAGCTGTGCAGACCCACCTCTAACAGTGTGTTCACTTCTGGGCGTTGCACTCAAAACGGGATGTGGGCAACTTTAGGAGGTCCTGAGGAAAATGAGTAAGATGAAAAGTGCATATATCTTGTTACTTGATGAATAATTAAAGGAATTGGAAATGGGTCATGGAAGATTAGTTATTTATATGATTCTAGAGGGCAGAAGGATGAGACTGAGAATGGGAAGGAGATTATAGAGAAAACTATCAAAACTCTGTCATGAAACACATTCTAAAGATTTGGAAGTCAGAAAACTATTGGTTGCTTGATACATAAGTTACTGTGTGTCTGCTTTGTGCCAACCTGAGGTATATTCGAGTTTTGGACACCAGTGGGGAAACAATTCATACATGGGTCAGAGGTAGCATATGTAAGAGAGTAATTAACTTCTGAAGTGCTGGGTCCCCCCAACTCCCCAGTTGCTCTACCCCATCTCTTCTCTTCCCCATTCCACTTGGCATCAGCTGCGCTGGTCTTTGGCTGATCCTTACAGTGTCCTTGCCTCTGGTCATTTGCACTTCATGTTCCCTCTGTCTGGAAGACCCTCCTCAGATGTCCACTTGGCCACTTCTTCACCAAGTTTGTTCAGAAGTCATTTTCTTGGTGAGGGCTTCTTGGCCACCCATTTTGATAAAACAGCCTGTCCCATATGCTATGACTGGGCCCATCCTCTGCTTCCGTCTCCACAGCACTTATTTAATATGCGCTGTTATTGCTTTCTTATCCTGTGGGATGGTTGTCTTTTGGCTCATTGTTGTCCCCATTGTCTAGAAAAGTGCTTGGTATGTGATAGGCCCTGAGTAAATACTTGTGGAATGAGTGAGCAAATACCACACAGTAGCTACAGATTAAGTAGTCTCAAACTGTTAGGACTTTGAGATTTTTGAAATATGTAGAGATCTCACCACCGTTTAATAGCACAATCCTCCGTGGCTGGACCTCTGTTGGCATTGCTGGCATTCCTCCAGTGACCCTTTTGATACACAGGTTCCCATTGTTTTCCTGCTGTGATTGCGTGTGCAGGTATTATTTATAAAAATGGTATCACATAGCACTCTCCCTGTTCTTTTTTTCTTTTAACCAAAGCCATGCTGTATTCAGATTTCCTCAGTTTTCCCCCAGTGTTCTTTTTCTCTTCCAGGATCTCATTTAGAACGCCACTTGGCATTTAACTACCGTGTCTCTGGGTTGTGTCAGTTTCACAGATGTTGCTTGTTTTTAATCACCTTGGCAGTTCTGAGCAGTTCTTGGCAGGTATTTGGTTTTTCAGTGGGACTTGCTAATGTCTTTCTCACGGTTAGATGGGAGTTCCTTCCTTCTTGGGAGGAAGACCACAGAGATAAAGTGCCATGGGTACACACTGTGAACGTGACTTAACATGGCAGGTGTTGACTGGCCATGTAGTTGAGGTGGTGAGGTAGTTTCCGCGCTGTAAATTTACTCTTTTTTCTTCCTCCTTCCATATTGTACTTTCAGCAGGAAGTCACTGTGTGCAGCCCACCCTTCAGGAGTGTTGAGTTTATGTTTCCTTCCTTGAAGGCAGAATATCAGTATGAATTATTTTGAATTCATCTGCATGGGCGATTTTTCTCTTCTCCCACATTTACTTATTTATACACACATTTATTTCAGCATATATTCATAGGTATTTTATGCTTTGGGTTATAATTCTGCTTTATTTTACTGCCCATGTTCTAGCTTTGGCCATAGGGTGGTTTTTCAGTTGGCTCCTGTATCCCTGTGACATCCCCGTTATTTTCTATGTGTGTGTGTGAGAGAGAGAGTGAACACATCCTTACTTTCTGGCACTACAAGATGGTCCAGGCCTAGAAGCGGTCATTTCTCCAAAGCGCCCTTCCTTTCACTGGAAGCTAGATCTGGATACTAGTGTTGTCCAGTTTCTGCTGGGACATTGCTTTTTCTGGGCCTTCTCAGCTGAAGTGGCAAGGAGATAAACTAATCTGAGTATGTGCAAATCTCTAGACATTTCTGTAACTATCTGTGTCTAAATTAAACTAAACATGAGTTCGTAGTAATCACGCGTAGATCGTCCCGGCTTTTCTCCTTGCTTATCTGAACACTTGGCTCCCACTGGTGGCCGTTCATTTGCTTACTTGCTGACTTCTAGTATACATCCTGCTCGTCCCTGAAGCAGTATTAACCTTTGCCCCTGTGGGATGCATTTTTATTAACTGGAGCACAGGGATTACATGCAGTTTACAGACTGTTCTCATTTCTTAACACCTTTCCCCCACCCCCTCCAGTGAGTGGTTTTGTGTGTTTGTAACACAGTGCATTGCTGTCACAGCCTGCCTTCTATCCTGGGATCCTCCTACCCAAATGCATCTTTAAAAACATACATGTTGAGTGGGCAGTGCCCGTGGTCCAAGGAGTAGGGTGTCAGCCCCATATACTGGGTGTGGTGGGTTCAAGCCTGGCCCCGGCCAAAACTGCAAAAAATATACATATATATATATATATATATATACACACACTCATGTTGAGGCTGGGCGCAGTCACGCCTATAATCTCAGCACTCTGGGAGGCTGAGGCGAGTGGTTTGCCTGTTCAGGAGTTATAGGAGAGTTCCAGGAGTTTCAGGAAAACTCGGTTTGCCGAGTTCAGAAGTTGGAGACTACCCTGAGTTAGAATGAGACGCCATCTCTAAAAACAGCCAGGCTTTGTGGCAGGTGCCTGTAGTCCCAGCTACTCAGGAGGCTGAGGCCAGAGAATCGCTAGAGCCCAAGAGTTTGAGGTTGCTGTGAGCTGTGACACCATAGCACTCCACCTAGAGTGACAAAATGAGACTCTCAAAAAAAAAAAATCATGTCGAATTCATTCTTTGTGCTGTAAAGTTCTGTGGGTTTTGACAAATGTATTATGACAGGCCTCCCCCATTACAGATCATAAAGAGTCGTCTCAGTGTCATAGAAAATCCCCTGTGTCTTGTGTATTAATTTTTTCCTCCTTTTCCCAAACACCTGACACCAGATATCTCTTTACCATCTCTGTAGTTTTGCCTTTTGGGGAATGTCATGTAATGAGACATATAATATAAATGTCACCTTGTCAGATTGCTTTTTTTTACTTAAAAATAACATTTAAGATTCACTTGTGTCTCTGTGGCTTGCTAACTGATTTTTTTTTTTTTAGAGACAGAGTCTCACTCTATTGCCCTCCATAGAGTGCTGTGGCATCCCACAGCTCACAGCAATCTCCAACTCCTGGGCTTAGGCGCTAACTGATTTTTTAAATCACTAAATAGTGTTTCATGAATGGATGTCCCACACTTTTATCTGTTCAGCTATAGAAGAGCATCTTGGCTGCTTCAGGTTTGGGCAGTTATGAAAAAAGCTATTATAATTGTGTCATGCAGATGTCTTTGTGGAAATACAAGCTTTTGCTTTTTTTATACCAGTCAGGTAATACCTAGGGCAGTGATTACTGGATTATATGGTAAGTCTCATCTAGTAAGCATTCCTGGTGGTCCACATTCTGGTCAGTACCTGGGGTTGTCAGGTACTTGGATTTTTAGCCATCCTAACAAGCATATCGTGGCATCTCTTTTTAACTAGTTATTTCCTAATGACTGGTGGTGTTGAGCATTTTTTCACATGCATATTTGCTATCTGTGTATCTCTGATTTGTGAGATCTGTTCTCATAATATTGCCCATTTTTAAATTGAGTTGTTTGCATTTCATTCTTTGTAAGCTGTTCCCCCCACCCTTCTGTAATTAAATCAAGATTGAAAAAGTTCTCCATATATATTTTAAAGTAACCTTTATTTTTTATTCTATAATAAGATATTTTATTATTTTAGTAAGTACTTAGTACTCTATAATAGCAGTATGCTTTACTTTTTTAACTACTCTTCTGTCAGATATTAAAGGGTTTCCGTCTGATTTTATAGACTGCATGTCACTGAGTGTCCCTACAGGCACAGCTTGGCATGGAGCCTTGTGTGCCCCTTGGTGCTGGGAACCGGGATCCTCAGGCTTGTTACTGTTAGCAGTTCAGGGTGGCACTCACTTTCTTGTCCTGACACTGCACATTATCATTTCTAAAAGATCAAATATTTCCCGCTTCAACACATGAAAAAATATTTTCTCCTTGTTAATAGTCTTTTCTTTCTTTCTTTCTTTTTTTTTTGTAGCAAGGTTGAGCACTTTGTCATGTGGTTATTGGCTATACACAGTGTCCTAAAAGTCACCATACATAGGGAAAATGGGAAATTATAGCTTAGTTTACCTTTATTTACAAAATAGTCTCTACGTTTTGGCCACTACTTTCTGCACACACACATGAAATTGTCTCTTCCACAGTGGCAGACACGTTCCAGGTTATCTGGTTTCCTGTGTGTGAAGACTTTTGGGACACCCTGCATTTAATACTTTAAAATAAGCTGCACTTCTGCCCTTGATCTATACAATCTCTGTACACTAAGGCTATAATTCTACCGTGTTTGTTGACGTTTTTCAGTTAATGCCTTTTGATTATACTAGCTTTCATTTGTTTGGAGGATAATTTTGGCTTTAATGTGGGGAATAGATTAGGGCTGCTGGACAGAAGATAAAGCAGGCCGTGCCTGGCTGGGGAGGGACGTGGGGAGGGCTGGGGGACACATTGCATCAGAGATTGGAGAGTCAGGGTTCTGTGTGTGATCTGGAGTTTGAGAAAGGAGGAAGACACCAAAGACCACTCTCAAATTTGCTCTCTTTTGCTTGTTGGGTAGTGGTTAGTCCCTAGTGGATAGTGGGGGAAAGCAGACTTGGGGGTCAGGGCGTGGGTGCTGCTTTTCAGTGTTAGGACTGTTAGTTTTCAGGGGGCTTTGGGACATCTAGGTGGCACAGTTTAATAGGCTGTGGTCAGGAGCTCAAGACAGAAGCCTGGACTGCAGAAGGGTTTCCCATTCCCTGCCCCTAGCCCCTTCCCCTGCCCTTCTTCTATCCATCCATGCCATTTTTATTGAACACAGTAAGCACGTTCAGTAGAAGTTTCAGACCCCGTTCCAGGCCCCAAGGATGTAGCATTCAACAAACAGACAATACATCTGCCCTGTGGAGCTTGCAGGGCTGGGGGTGGGAAGGAAAACACATTCTTAAATTAGTAGGTATAAAGATATAGGTGTTGACATTTTTATCACCACTGGGCTCTTGGTATTCTAACATAAAGGTGCTAATGCCTGGAGTGAACAGAATGGTCACATTGTGTGTCGTGTGGTGTTGTGTTTTTTAGGGAAGAATCCACACCAGTGTACGGTGTGAGCTGCGCTATGGACCTTTGGCGTACCTGCTTGGTGAAAGAATAACCAAAAAACTGACAAAAAACAGCAAAGTGATAACTGTGGATGGCAACATATGTTCTGGGAAAGGCAGGCTTGCAAAAGAGATAGCGGAGAAGCTGGGTATGCATTTTTGTTGTGCAGAATCACATCTTTTTCTGAGATATGTGGCTGCTTATCACATTTGGACTTTAATATTGACTAGATGGAATTGGGCCTGAGGTGGGTGTTTTACATTTTTGTTGATTGTAAAGGCTATTTTTAATCTTTCAGATTTGGAAAATTAAAAAAACTATACTAATTGTTAATTTAAATTGAATTTTTATCTTGGTAGTGTAAGCAGTACACTTCTAATAAACTGTCGTATTTGAACTTTTTGACAGTCTCTGAGACCCAGAAAGCTGTTACTGCGCTCATGTGCAGATGGGTAAACTCAGTGAGATAAGCAAAGCCACTCACACAGGGGGCTCCTTCCAGCAGGAACTCGGTGCAGGGCAGGTCTTTAGCTCATGTACACGCTTTTCACATGTGCTCAGGTGTGCTGTCTTTGGTACCTTGCGTGTTCCTTGTGTACACTGTGAAACACAGGTACAGGGGCAGCTTTCACCATGTTTTCAGGGACAGTTCCTGGTGATGGGATTCAGGTGGGCTGTGTGTCTTACTCGGTTCGTGCTGCTGGGTGGTGGGAGGGAGTGGTCCACGTGAGGCCTCACGCAGCTGTTTGTCTTCTCAGACATGAAGCACTTCCCTGAAGCGGGGATACATTATGCAGACAGCACTACAGGAGATGGAAAACCCCTTGATGTGCAGTTCAGTGGGAACTGTAGTTTGGAGAAATTTTATGATGATCCAAAAAGTAATGATGGCAACAGTTACCGCCTGCAGTCCTGGCTGTATGCCAGCCGCCTCCTACAGTATGCGGACGCCCTGGAGCATTTGCTCAGCACAGGTGGAGTACCCTGGGCAGGTGGCCATGGGACGTGGTCCATACTTGAACTCTGTACAAAAGTCAGCCGTTTAACATTGTCACTAAGTACAGCTTTTCTTTAGGGATATTTAATGGGGTAAGTTCTATCTTATCAAAGATTATAAGTTCCCTGAAATCCGTGTTTTTTTGGCTTCAGAATAAAATTAACTTAATATTTCAATGTTGCACACTTCAGTGAGATTTATGGACTGTATGGGACTTTCATGCCAGTGTTTTAAGCACATAAGTGAACTGTGTCAAAATGATAGAGGAAAGAGAGAAGATGGAAGCCACTAGGAGGAAGTGGAATCACACTTAGGAAGATGAGTGGGTGTCCCATAGTTCTGTGGATGACAACTAAATAGGGTTGTCTTGGAGGGTGTGGGGATGGTCTAGCATTTGTAAAGCCACATGGAAGAAGTCATCCTTGAGGGGATGGCAGAAGTAGGAAGCAGGACTCACAGGATGCCCTGGGCTTGTGCTGGAAGAGGGGCTGTGTCCTGGAAATTATCCAAAGCTGGGGACAAGTGGACAGGGGCTGTGTGTTAGGCAAGGTCCAGAGCCTGGCAGATCAGCACCAGAAGTCAGGCAACAAAGATAGGAGAAGAGGGAGGGTGGCCAGATGGGGCGGGAACGCAGGTTGTGAGTGTGTCCAATGAGGGCAGCTCCTGCCAGGGGCCGCGTCAGTGTCCTGGGAAGCGGCAGCCCAATCCCACAACATCCTGGAATTGGGCAGCAGGTGCACTGCTAGTTGGTGGTCAAAACTGCCCTGCTGTGTGGCTCTGAATTCACAGGGAGAAGCACACAGCATGCACATGTGTAGGAGAGAGGGCGACTGTGTGAGGTCTGTGCATTGTGTCCTGTGTGGCCAGTGCTCCTGATGGGCTTGTTGACACACACAAGCTCAGCTGCATGAGTGGCTTCATTGGGTCTGGGCTATAAGAAATATATTTCTAACCACACCCCTGGATAGCCAGTGGGGCTGGTTCACAAAGCTGTGTCCAGGTCCCCACGTATAAAGTATGTGTCCCTGAAATATGGGGTAATACTCTATAATCTCACAGTCCCATAGGTGTTATTGTCTTGCTTTTTTGTCGTTTTATTAGTGATTCTTTTTTCTTATGTGAATGTAAGCCTTGATTTTGGTTAGTGTTAGTCCTAAAGAAAAACTGTGGCCTGCTGTCCACCTCTTGAACCCTGTACTGGGACCTAGCTCTTAGGAGCGGGGTTGGGGGCTGTGCTCACAGGGCTTTCAAGTTGACTCCAGACTCCTCCCGAAACGCACTTGAGTTTTGTCTCTTGTTTCTTAAAATTAAAAGGAAACATTTTTCTAATTGAATAAAATCAGTTTTCCATTTGTACTGGCCCTTTTGTGGGCCAAGTCGTTCTAGGAGCTTGGGACGTCACAAAGAGGGAAGCTTATATTTTAGTAGGGGATGAGGACTCATCCAGGAACAAGTGTGTCAGGTCCTGAGTGAATGAGGAGTGGTCTTACAAGGGGCCAGGAGTGGGGCTGGGACTGTTCTCTTGGGGGAAGGTTAGGTAAGGCTTGGGTCCAGGCACAGAAACCACAGGAAAAGGAGGCGGGACCTGGAGACTTCACTGCTGAGCTGTGTGAATATCTGCAGGGGGCTGGTGTGATAGCAGCGCTGAGTGAGGCTGGGCCAGGCTCGGGAAGTGGCGTGGGCACTGTGGGTGGGACAGATTGTTTAAAACAGAAGCACTTAATGAAACACTGTCATATTGCTAAAAACTGAAAAGGTATTATAGTTTTAAAAATGGTTTTCAACTTCATATATGTGTATACCCTTTCGAATGTATTTGGTATAGAAATGGAATTGTAAATGACTTTTTATTTTTTTTTGTAATGAGATGACAGAGTTTGCAAAGTTGTCCTCCTGGCTCCTGATCTTCGTTTTCCTGTTTCCTTAGGACAAGGGGTGGTGTTGGAGCGTTCCATCTTCAGCGACTTTGTCTTCCTGGAGGCCATGTACAAGCAGGGATTCATCCGGAAGCAGTGTGAGTTGGTGCTGCAGGGAGGTCGGGCGTGTGGTGTGCGTGATACTTGCTTCACAGCCGGCGTGTTTGTGAACGTCTGTTACAGGGTGGGTAGGGGCCATTGCTGGGAAACTTCCACAGGAAAGGGGTCTCGCGAGGTCCTTCTGCTTCTCTGCCTCCTAAACAGGTGTTTTTTGTCCTGTCACAGGTCCCTGTGCAAACAGTTGGGCCGGGTGCATGCACAGCTTGACCCTCAGCCCCCACTGCCTCCCCCAGCTCTCCTCATGCCACTTGCCTGACCCGTGCCTGCACTGCCTCCCGGCACCTGCAGGGGTCGCTGTGCCAGAGCTCCCGTTTCCAGTGTGTGACATTTTAGGGAGTTGTGATGTCCTGTTCTTCCTGTCCTTGCGCTACTACATTGTCATCGCAGCCCTTTCTTTTCACTGACTCGTTGCTGTTCTCAGGACGTGCGGGAAGGTAGCCTGTGTTGGGGGATTTGGGAAGGTCTGACAGGTGGCAATTGGCAAGGAATACAGAGTCCTGGAGAGAAGCAAGGTCACAGCTAGGAGTGTGTTGGGCAGTGCTTTGTGCGAGCCACTGGTTAGTCTGACTGGTGCCCTTTCATGTGTGTGCTAGGGTGGCTGGGACCGTGGCAAGCTGAAATCTGGGAGGTCAGAGTAAGTGTCATGGGTCCGTGAATGGGAAGATTCAAGCCATGGGGATGGGGCATTGCTCTTGGTCTGCTCACATGTCCTGGAGTGTAGGGAAGGTCCACCAAAGGGCTCGTGCTCCCTAGACATGCTGAGCAGCAGCTCATGTCAGCATGTGGCTCAGATGTGCCAGCTGTGCACTGCCAAGCCCTGTTTCAGCTGCCAGGGATGTGCAGATGCCGGAAAAGGCTCCCACAGTCCTGGGGTTTGGGGGTGTGTATTGAACCAGTGTGGGTGATTAATTGCAGGACAGTGTACTTAATGGCTCTGCGGTATCACTCCTGGGTATGATGGAAGCACACAGGACAAATGTCTGACTAGCTGGGAGATCGGGGACAGCATTGGTGATGAGTGGCCTCAGAGTAAGGGATATGTGGGGATGAGGAAGGGCCTGTAGTGGCCTCCGGTGTTCACAGGGGGGCAGGTGCTCCAGAGTACAGTGCTGGAGGGGCAGGCAGGGGCTGTGTGAAGAGGCTGCACCCCGATTAGGGCCCTGGAAAGTTGCCCTGAGAGTGCTGAGGAAGGGGGGAGGGGTACACAGCAGGGCTGTTGTTGGAGTTGTAGTTGAGAGTAATCCCAGGCTTTCATCTTAAGGTGCTTGGTAAGGAGCCCAGCTAGGAGAAAGTTGGGGTGGGATGCAGACAGCAGGGGGCTGGGACCAGGTGGAAGTGTGCTGCTGAGGGACATTGTGGACAGGCCTGGGTGGGACCTCTGAGGGACCCCTGGGGAGAGTGATGGGGCTTGCCTGGTGGGGGCACTACCCAGGAGGAAGGACACACAGGGTTAGCGGCTGGAGTGTTGGGTGCCCCCAAGCCATGGCTGATGCCTGCGGGCAATTTGGCACCTGTGCTGAAGTCCTGAGGACAGCCCTGGGCTGGAGATAGTTTGGGGCACAGCACTGCCAATGGGCTCACTTGTCTTGGGGAGTCCCCAGGGGTGATGGTGAGAGCTGAGACCAGATACCTGGGGGTGGTAGGAGCCCCAGAGATTGATGAGGGCTGGTCACTGGGATGCACTGTGGTGAGATGAGAAGCCAGTGCCAGACTTCACCTTTGGCATTTGCTGACTTTAGCCGGAGCCATTTCGGTGATGGGTTGGGGGAAAGTGAATGGCATTGGCTGAGGGGAAGGTGGCATATGACAGGTGTCAGCTGCTGAGGAAATGGGAATGCTGACAGAAGTAAGGAGAGTGGAGACTTGGCAGGAGCAGGGAAAGTAGGGCTTCGCCTTAGCGGTGGGAGGGGCTGGCCTTGTGGAGGCCTGAGGGTTAGGACAGTTAGGACACCAGCCTGGCACTGCCCACGGCGGCCTCAGTCTGGGGCTTTGGTGGCTCCTCTTTACTCGTGACCTTTCATGTTCCTCCTGTTCACATCGCCCCCGACCTTGGGTCAGAGGCCCATCCTGAGATGGCCTCCAAAGTGAGAGTTGTTAAGACTGGTCACTGGAACATTTTCTTTAAAACAAAATAACAGTTGTTTTTTATGGACCTTAGCATGATCACCTATTTGTCACTTCTGGAAGGTTCTACCATGTAGAAATCTGTGGAGGGTGGTGTCTGAGCCTTGCATCTGTGGGTGGTGGTTTCATTCCATGCACACTGGGACATATTCTCCGTGTGGGCGCCTGGCACAGTCAGGGTTGGGTGAGGACACCCCAGTGCAGGGCCCTCTTCAGCAGGAGCCCTCCTCAGCACCGTGGTTTTCGTGTGACCGCTGCCTGCATGGCATGTTCTGTCCAGAGGTAACTTCAGCAGCGTTACTTCTCAGCCTGCGTGGCTTTCGGTTTATTTTATATCCCTAAATCTGATTCAGCAGGTATTTCTGTGTAGCTGATTAAGTTTATGAAATACGCTGAACTTGGGTAGATGTAGCTTGACAGTTTTCAATTTAGTTATTTGAACAATAAAGTATTTATTTATTTTAGCAATAAAGTATTTAAAAGTGTTTTTTACTTCCTAAAGAAGACAAGACTCTTTTACTTATTATTACTATAAAAATAGGGCTCAATGTGTTCCTGCTCAGAGATGGACACTTGTATGGCCTCCACTTGGCCTTGGAAGTAAAGTGGGCTCTTACTGTGGCCAGGATGCAGTAAAGACTGTCTTTAAGTGCTATTTTAAACCCTGTATTCACTTTCTCTGGGTCTGATGCTTATCGTTTGTTAAGTACAGTGAAGGTGGGAAGTGCTGTTCACATAGCTGCCGTAGGCACCACAGTGGCTGTGTACAAATGCTTCCTGCGCTGGGAAGCCAGGCACATGCCACGTGTATGGTCAGCAGTCAGTAGCCAGGCTGTGACCATTGTGTGATCTGCAGACTGATACACAGCTCTGAGAATTTCATGGATCTTGCAGGAACTAGTATAGAGACAGTTTGGTGAGAGGTGGCAACTCTCCTGTGTGTTCCAGGTGTGGACCACTACAACGAGGTGAAGAACGTGACCATCTGCGAGTACCTGCCTCCCCACTTGGTGATCTACATCGACATGCCCGTCCCAGAGATCCAGAGCCGGATTCAGAAGAAGGGAGACGTAATTCAGCATTTTTTTTTTGTCTGCCCCCAATTTTTTTGATGTGGGGCAGCACTCAAAAATCCTGGTTATAGTAGCCCTCTAATCCTGGACAGTCCTCACTGGGAGGGGTGCCGTGGGGTGGGTCCTAGCAGAGAGGGCCCCTGCAGGTGGGTGGCCCAGGCCTGGGGCTGCTTCCTGCCAGTGCCCTTCAGCCCCACCGCTGTCCTCAAGGCCCCTCAGCTGGTCTCGTGAGGACAGGGAAGGCCCCTGCCTTTTTGTTCTCTAGTGGGGTTTTCACGTCCTGTCATTTTCCTGCAAGTTGAAGACAATTTCTAATCTTTCCGGTCACCACTCCCATCTGTTTGACTTACATTTTGCCTTTTCCCTTTTTCCTACTTAGTGATTCTATTATACAGTAGTAGAGAGTGATCTCCACATACATCCATTTATTCTTTTTGTAGTTTTGAGTCTTTTTGAGATCTAATTAGGTGGCCTGGAAACTCCATCTTCTGAAGTCACCCTCTGGCCCTCCATAGACCCTCAGTGTGAGGAGGGGACCATCTTCTCCCTGTGGCCTGTTCTTTTTTAGTGTTATGGTATTTTTACTGAAAGGAAATGTAGGCTGCCTGTCTGCTTGGCATTCCAGGGCCCGTCAGTGCTGGAGTTCTCATGGGTGTTCATTAATGACCTTGCTGATGGTAGGTTCTTACAGGGCAACAAAAAAGCCCATTTGTCTTTCACCGTTACTGAAAGAGACCACCCTCCTACTTTCCTGCTCTCTTTCACTAGTAAGCACAGTGTGACGCCTGTCTGTGCCCGTTTATTGCTACCCTAACCTGTGCAAAGGGGATGCTCTTAAGTATGCTGTATAGTTTAGACTTTTCAAAAAGAGGGAACTGCAAGTTAAAAATATCTAATGGTTTATCAATGAAATAATTATAGATCCCTTTGCTTATTACACTGGCATTGAGGCAAATGAAGGCATCTCTTCAGAATTCTTTTGTTATCTGGGATAATAATATTTTAGAAATGATTCTAAGGTCCGAAGTAGAGCTGTCAGCTTTTCTATTTTTCTAGGTAAAATCTTAGGGGCACGTTTTGTTGCCAGCTGAGATAACCACACTTTATAAAGAGACGTATGTCACTAGTGGTGTGTGTTCTTACTTTGAGTGTGTGATGTGCTCATGGCTGTATGTTGCAGCCTTTGGTCATAACATCCAAAAACCACTTCTTCACTCTAAGAAAACAAGCAGATTTTACTTAACATTTTTTTAATATTAACGAGTTAAACCTCTGAGATGGCTGTGTCTTTTATGTTGTATGTTGTGTTTATAATATAGTAGAGTTCTTTGTATTATTAGCCTTCATTTAATCTCATGTTAGTGGAACAGGCCAACAATAGTGAGTTGAGGGCATGTTGCCTGCTTAGTACCTTGTGGATATCACTTGCTTCACTAGTGCTGAGGACCTCCCAGGCAGGGATCCGCTCCAGCCAGGAGGATGCAAAGATTGGCAGATGTCTCTGCTCCATCCAAGTCCTTATCAAAAAATAAAACCCCAATTTTAGTATATGCTCCTCTTTTTTGACAGATGAAGATGAAGAGCTGCCTGTGTTGTGCTTTTCTCTGTGCCTGGTCTTGTTGGTGGAGTTACAGGTGTTCAATAAATACTTTTCTTTCTTTCTTTCTTTCTTTTTTAAACACAGAGTCTCACTCTTTTACTGGGTAAGAGTGCTCTGGCATCGTAGCTCACAGCAACCTCAAACTCCTGGCTGGTCCTCTTGCCTCAGCCTCCCAAGTAGCTGGCACTATAGGTGCCCATTTCTATTTTTAATAGAGACAGGGTCTTGCTCTTGCTCAGGCTGATCTCAAACTCCCAATCTCAGGTGATCCTCCCTCCTTGACCTCCCAGAGTGCTGGGATTACAGGCATGAGCCATTGTGTCAGGCCAATAAATAACTCCTTGAATGGTGTTTTTTTTTTTTTTTTAACAGCTTTAGTGAGGTATAATTTAATTTATACTCTGTGAAATTCATCCATTTTAAGGGTACAACTCAATGGTTTCTAGTACATTTACTAGGTTTTTGTAACTGTCACCCAATCCAATTTTGGGATATTGTCCTTGTGTTATAAGTTGAAACAGTGGGCCTGATGGTTCCTCATTTCCTTCCTCTGTCCTGCCCACAAATACTTACCAGGCTTGACTGTGCTGGCCACTCTGGTGGTGCCGCGGGCTTGGCATTGAGCAGAGTGCACAAAGTCCTTGCTCCAAGAGCTCCTGTTCAGATGGGAACTCTCAGTAAATAAGGAAATAAGTAAGAAACATGAAATAGAGGTCAGTTCCATGGAGAAAACACAACGGGGTGAGAAGATACAACAACAGCCTTTGGTATTGCCAAACTGTAAGGAGTTTTAGATACTGAAATCTGCCACTCCCAATTGAATTTTTCAATTTCTGAAATTGGCTTAGCATACTTTAGATGATGATGGAGGTAAGAACCAGAGAAAGTGGGAGGGTTGGGGTGGGTGAGTGGGTGGTGGAGAGGGCAGAAAGGCAGAGGGTCACACAGCAGAGGTCACACAGAGAGGATCGGGGCAGAGTGGAAAGAGTGGTAGAACAGAGAGGGTAGAGAGGGTCGGGAGAGAGGAAATTGGCACTGAGGCCTTTTATGTCACCCCAGAGTCCTCACAATGCTCAGTGTGAGTTGGAGGAAAACAGTGCTCACTGTTGCCAGGCTTTCCACACGCACAGGTGAAGGAAAGCAAAGACCTAGTGGTTCTCACTGTGACTTTCTGCTTTTGTTTAGCCACATGAGATGAAGGTCACCTCTGCCTACCTTCAGGACATTGAGAATGCCTATAAGAAAACCTTCCTCCCTGAGATGAGGTGAGCCACGCAGGTGTATTGGACTCAAGTTTCTGTTTCTCTTTCTCTTTCTTTCTTTCCCTTCTTTCTTTCTTTTTCTTTCTTTCTTTCTTTTTTATTCAGACAGAGTCTCACTCTTGCCCCCAGGTAGAGTGCCATGGTGTCATCACAGCTCACAGCAGCTTCAGAGTCCTGGGCTCAGCAGTCCTCCTGCCTCAGCCTCCCAAGTAGCTGGAACTATAAGCACCTACCCCCTAGTAGAGACAGGGTCTCACTCTTGCTTAGGCTGGTCTTGAACTCCTGAGCTTAAGGGATTCTTTTGCCTCGGCCTCCCAGAGTGCTAAGAATATAGGTTGAGCCACCACACCCAGCTGTCAGTAGTTTTTTTGGCCCTAACAGCCCAGCAAGTTTTCTCTGTAATGGGTGTTGTCTGGGGCCTTGTAATCTGATATTTATAAACAAGAATCATAGGAGACATTTCAGTTTGAGTTTTGGAGATTTTTCGGTTTGTTTTTGGTTTGCTTATTTTTGCTATTTCTGTTCTGTATAGATTTTTAAAGTCTTTCTAATGTTAGAAGGAAACCCAAGCTCTGCTCCATGATAATCTTAGAGAAGTCATGTATGTTTACTTGAGGTGGCGACTAAATGTTCATGTTTGCCTGGAAAGACTGCTGAGCAGTCCTCAGTGGCCACAGAGGAAGTCTGTGAGGGTGGGCATCTCTGTGTACGCGTTGGTCAGTGTCAGCAGGAGGCTCTGGAGTAGATGAAGTGAACAACACCAGACCATGTCTTTTCTTACTTCCCTTTCTGTTTATCTCTTTATTGAAAGCACAAGGAGCATGCTTTTCTGCCCACTCTGTAGCTCATCTTTCTGTGTTCTTTGAGCCTTGTGTCTGTGTAGGGATTGTCACCTAGGTCCAGTTAAATGCAGATTCTTTAAATAATGCTTTCACTGAAGGTTTTTAGTAGCATTTCACATTTTTAAAAACTAAGATTTTTGATACCTAAAGATCTCATGCCTTTGTTTAAAATTTCAAGTAACTGTAAAATTGTGAATAAAAACAAAGTAAGGTACAGTAATTTGGGAAGAAAATTGTTCTTTTTAAATTGAAAGTTTTTTTTTTTAACCCTAAGGGTTGATGGTTTTATAATCTCAAATATTTGCCAAGGGGATGCATAGAGCTGTGTGAGTGAATGGTATAAACAGATGCAGATCACTTAGAATGTCAGCTTCCTAACTTCCTCTGGGGCATCACTGAGGAGCTGCCTCGTGAGCTCTCAGGGAGGGGCTCAGCTGCAGCAGCAAGGTGGCACTGGCTCCCTGCCGCAGCCCAGTGGGCCGTCACCTGCAGCAGCAAGGTGGCACTGGCTCCCTGCCGCAGCCCAGTG
>NW_003852528.1:4137437-4146013 GCF_000181295.1 Otolemur garnettii | reverse complement strand
CTGCAGCAGCAAGGTGGCACTGGCTCCCTGCCGCAGCCCAGTGGGCCGTCACCTGCAGCAGCAAGGTGGCACTGGCTCCCTGCCGCAGCCCAGTGGGCCGTCACCTGCAGCAGCAAGGTGGCACTGGCTCCGTGCTGCAGCCCTGTGGCCGTCAGCCTCCATGACTCACTTCTCACTACTTGGCATTGCTGTGATTTCAGCTCTCGTTTTTCAGGGACCTGGTCTCTGTTTACTCCTAAAGTGAATTTTCTCTGGCAGCTCAGGCTGTATGACTTGTGGGAGCCCCATGACTGAGGGTCACTTGGGGCACTGCAGAGAACCAGTACCACAATGCTCCCTGCAATGTGCTGTCTGGGCTTAAAGCAAGCCCTGGTCATCCTGTAGCTCTGTGATGGCTCAGATCTTAAGGTTTTTCTCTTAGAAATCTGCTGTAACATTCACCCAAAACGATTTTACATAAAATTTCCGGAAACCTGTAATAAATACATCATAATCTAAAGTTCATGGTCATTTGTGTTTTAGAATTCTGAAAGTATTTTCCTATAGAGACAATTGAGGTCTCTTGGGTTTGTGTATTTAAACCATTTAGTTAAACACTATTTACAATGAACAACTTCAGACAATAATATTGTTAGAACATATATAAATAATAAAATCAAAATTGAACAGGAAAAATGTTTTATTAGCTTTAATATCAGTGATTGAAACAAAGCAGATTTACTAGCCAAGACGAAGGCTGCCTCTGGTAGGTTCTGCAGTCTCTGGTCTCTACCTGAGCGATTTCTCCCACGTCAGCCCTTCTCTGACACACAGTGGTGGCCATGGTACTTCACTGAGTCTGTGTGCTGCTTAGGGACATGCATAAGACATGGCAGCCTTCTCCAAAATATTTGGATACAGGATTTTAAGAGACATAATGAGCTGTCACTGGAATGTGTATTTTCTGGTTTTATTATTACTTACAACCCAAATGCTAAGAGTGCGTGTCTTAACCCTCACTGCCTTGATTAGAATGTGTCTTGAACAGGCACTGGCCATTCTTCTGACCACACGTCTGTATCGGCTCTCATGGCCGGCTGTCAGTCCCCATGGTACGGGGATAGCAGACCTGTCTGCAGAGGAAGGGTTTTATCCAATGTTTCAGAGACAGGAAGGGGACCCTTTGTGACTAGCCTGGCACTTAGTGAGCTGCAGGTGGTTCTGAGGAAGGTGAGCAGAAGAAGGCTCTGGCGCGTTGGAGCACCATCCAAGCACTCAGGCTGCACATCTGTAGGAACACTGTCGTCCTCAACAGCTGACCCTGCATTTACCTCCTGCTTATCTTAGCCCTCCCCTCACAGGTCAGAGGGGCCGAGGCAGGAGTGCCTGGGCAGGACAGGTTTTGTTTTTCTGTTACTAAGGCATTAGCATGGTCCTTCGCCCGTCGTGGGCTCCCAGAAAACAGCCTTTGGATCAGGGCACAGAGGGGTGGACTTGACTGTGAAGTGGTCTCTCCGGGTTGCTTTCCCCTGACACTCGAGTCCCTGCAGGAGGGAGCCCTGTCTTCATCACCTTGCGGGGCCTGGTGCATAGCCGTCCTGGTGCCCCCCCACCCCCTCCACCCCATGCTCTTGTGATACAGGTATCAAGGATGCCACATAGTTTGTGACCTTTGTGTCTTTGTGGGAGGTGTGTTGTCTTAGTGCAGCTCCTGGTCCTCTCCCTTGGTCACCAGGGAGCCTCTGCAGCCTTTGTCCCCGCCATGTGGAGTTAATGTTCACTGTGTGACTTGTAGAGGAAGGTGACTCCCCATTGTCACTCTGCTCCTCTCTCTCCATAGCAGCAGTGGGCAGCTCCAGACAGAAAGCCCCGTAATTAGAGTGACCTTTCATTTCCCAGCCCTCATGGCAGGTGCAGTGAGTGATTCTCTAGCTTTGCGATGCTGTCGGCATTGTGCTCACAGTTCATGACCACACACGTTGATTATAGTAGGGATACAGGAAGGGCAGTGATCTCGTTGCACCCAGAAGAAACTGTCCAAGTTGGTGGTGCTTTGAATCCTGTGCTGGCTTGTCTCGAGCAGGTGCCTTATTCACCGATGATGGGGCTTAATGACTTTACTTTTCCTACATTTTAGTAATGATACCTCATGCAGTATAATGCAGTAAACTTATTTACTTAAGCCAGTGGGCTGCTGAAGGTGGTCAGCACAGTTGGGGAAGTTTAATACCATACCAGGGGTCCTGTGTGGATTTCAGCCTGACAATGAACAGCTTGTAGCTCTGGGAGTGTGTGTGCTCTCTGTACTCAAACCCCTGACTCTGGGAGCGTGTATCTGCTCTGTGTACTCACACCCATGACTCCAAGACTCTGTCTCTCTGTGTACTCATAGCCGTGACTCCTGGAGTGTATGTGCTCTGTGTATTCCCACCCGTGAGTCTGGGAGTTGTGTGTTCTGTGTGCTCCCACCCATGACTTTGGGAGCTGTGTGCTCCCACCCATGACTCTGGGAGCTGTGGGAGCTGTGTGCTCTGTGTACTCCCACCCATGACTCTGGGAGCTGTGGGAGCTGTGTGTTCTGTGTACTCCCACCCATGACTCCGGGAGCTGTGTGCTCTGTGTTCTCACAGCCGTGACTCTGGGAGCTTGTTTCTGCTCTGTGTACTCACAGCTGTGACTCTGGGAGCATGTTTTTGTTCTGTGTACTCAAAGGTGTGTCTGTGGGAACATGTGTCTGCTTAGTGCCTTCACGACCCAAGGATAGGATGAGCTTTGGTTACAGGTACCTAAGTGTGGAAATGTCCTTTTCTGTGCCATGCAGGTTTTTCAAGGGAAATGGTAGTCCCATCTTGACATCTTCTGTGCCTTTTTGAAGGGGGTTCTGGCATTCCTGCTGTGATGGGCACTCTAGCAGGTCTCCTGGTCTGGCTGTCTTGGTGGCTCTGTGACCTGGGTGGGGCCACACGGGCTCCTCTGGTCCGGAGGTGATGGCAGAGGCAGTTTGGACTGAGCAGCCTGCTGGTTTTAGGCCTCTGATTAGACGGGCAGGTCTCTGCATGGTCAGCGTGAACATAGGAGGAAGAGGCCCGGCACCGGCAGTGGCGCTCCCTGCCTTGTGGGACCCAGTTGTGTTTTCAGCCCCCAGACTAAAGACTAAGGACTAAGGGTTTGGTGGAAACACGTCATTTTAGGGCTTGATGTCCACTGAATGCTAACTGCCAGCAGCTCAGTTTCCATTTTTATCACTCTCTGTGCCTGTGTCTTGGGCAACTCTGGCTGCTTTGTCCTCTCCTGTGGTGGGGCAGTTGTCAGAGGTTGTAAGTGGGGCAGCTGAGGGGACTCATGGACCCTGTCCCCTGCAGGCAGGGTGGCTGTGGCCTCATACCCTTGGGCTGGGGGCCAGTGTGATGAGGGAGAAGGGTGTCCAGAGACAGACCCTGTTACCATTGTCACCCGACAGGCACACGTGCACCGTTCCCCTGCTGTGGACACGTCTTCTGTGCTCAGCTCGGCACCCAGCTCAGAACAAGAAGCTGGTGTCCACAGCAGGGTCTCCAGTAGTGTGTGCTCATTTGCACATCAGCTTCAGCTTAAGATTTGCAGTGACTCTTGTCCTGTTTGCCTTGCAGTGAGAAGTGTGAGGTGCTGCAGTACAGCCCCAGGGAGGCTCAAGATCCATCCAAGGTAAGACAGATGCTCAGAGGTTTTTAGTGCAGATTCGTGTGAGTTCTTGTGTGTCACATAGTCAGTGGATGCCCACTAGTTTTATGATGTAGGTCAGCATGTTGTCTGAAAGTACTACTGACCCAGCCGTGTAGATTTCCCTTTACATAACCAAGTTTCAGGGGTCTGAAAATGATAGATGGGAGGACGCAGAGAACCCTGGCCCATCTCCCACAGTGTTTTATTAAACAGAAGGTAAAATGGAAAGTGGGATTAGTTAATGGGAAAGATTCAGTCACATAAAGACAACTGCTTCTCCTGAATTAGTTCATTTTGTGAAAGTCCTGTCAATTTCAGTATAGTTTCAGGGAACTTCCTGAGTAATAGCACAAAAAACAAACAAAGAAAGTTGAAAAAAAATCGAAACAAACTAATACAGGAACATCTGCCTTCTCAGATACAAAAACAAACTGTGAAGTCACGGTAATGAAAGCGGCGTGGTGTTAGTACAGTTATAAGTAAGCAGCTTAGTGGAGCAGAACGGAATCCAGAAACAGGTTGGGTTTGTGGCTTTAGTTTGGTGAAGTCACCTCCTTAAAGGATAGTTTAAAAATAGAAGTAGAAGAAAATGGATTATTTCTTGAATGGCACTGAGGCAGCTGAACATCATCCGTTTTTTAAAAAGCAGTTTTAAAATTTTATTTCATAAATTAAGCATAAATTACTAAAAGAAAACTATAAGGTGTAAAGTTCTAGGAGCAAACACGTTTTGGGAACTGGGATTGAGGTGCAGGCGGTGCCCTTGTCACGCGGTTGGCAGCAGACGGCCCACAGCGGCTCAGCAGGGGCAGGGAGGGCACAGTTCACTATGGCAGCTTTTCAACAGGTGAGCAGCACCCTCCTCTCAGGGGGAAGCCCTGCGTCTGGTCCTGGCTGTCCTGCATAGAATCCTTTTGAGACTTGGACTCAGCAATCATTTAGTTTCATTCTTTTCTGAGCCTTCTGTTTCTGTGATGCTCCTTTGTTGGCAGATTATTTTTACACCTTTGGCAGAATGTTTAGAGGGCACATATCTTAGAAGAATAATGTATTTTGTCTTTAGCACTGTGTTGTTTGAGTTAACATTAAGAAGGTTCCCTGAGGTCTGTGGAGAGAAAGGGCAGGAAAGAACACTGTCTGGAAGGCGGGCTGTGTGGACAGTGGTGCTGGGAGACTCAGGGTGTGTGTGTTCCTGCCATTTGTCACTTTGAGGGCTGGGTCTGCCTTCTGTGCTGAATTGACTTGGAAAGAGTGAGTGTTCTACAAGAAACACTGATCCTCCTCTAGTCTTGGTGCTTTTCCTTGTCGGTCCTTTTTCTCCTGGCCTGCAAGGTAATTTCTGGCTGGTCCCAGGGTGGTAGGAGGCAGGGCCGTGCCAGAGAGGCAGCACCAGCCCTGTTTCATTACAGTCATCCAGCTCCACGTTCCTTTTTTGGTTGATTCTTCTTGCCAAATATTTGTAGCTTATAAATATACTAAAATGTTATGTCATTTAAATTTCTAAAATGAGGTTCTCTATTTAAATTGGATTTTGTATCCATCTTAGGTGGTGGAGGATATCGAGTATCTCAAGTACGACAAAGGGCCGTGGCTGGACCAGGACGATCGCACTTTTTACCACCTGCGGATGCTGTGAGTTCGTGTGTTGGGCATCCTGACGCAGCAGTGCAGTGCTGTTTTTGGTGTTTGTTTGTTGTGCTGTGCTCTGTTCTGTTTTGTTTTATTACAACACGTTGGCTATACTTGGATGAGATAGAAACCTAGAGGACTCTGAAATAATCATGTTTCAAGTTAGGCGCTGACCCCCGCAGCCATCCTGAGGTGCATTTCCTTTTCTCTTCCAAACAGCTCTTGAATACTAGGGTGTGATGACTCACTGATCGGATTGTTAATTCACAGCTATTTGGCTTCCACTTTGTGCCAAGCACCTTACCAGTCACTGGTTAGAGTGTCAAATGCAATTCCTGCTCTGCTGGAAACGTGCTTCAGTAGGGGTGGCAGTAAAGAAACAAATACAACTGTGTTGGGTCCTGAAGGCCACTGAGCACATAGCCCTGAGTGGTCAGTGGCTGGGACGTGACCAAGAGCCTCTCTCAGAAAGAGGCCTGGGAAGACCAGGGCCAGTCCTGCGGGTGGGAGGGGGAGCAGTGGCAGGTGGCTGTCAGGGGGACAGACTAGGGGCAGAACGTGGCATCGCAAGGGGAGGCCATGGCGGGAGGGGAGGTCATGGGCCTTTGGCAGCTCTGGGAAGGACTAGAGGATTTTTTCTAAATGAGAGGAAATGCTGTTTGGGGGTTTGAGGGTTTGAGGAGAGGAGTAATGTGATGTAACTTACATCCATTCTGGCTGCTGTGTGGATTCCTTGGTATCTTCTGAATAGATAATCTAAAATACACAAATTTGGTAAGTTAAAAAAAAGTTACCTCCATCTACACTGCTCTCAAAACTGCTTGTGCCAAGATGACTGGGTCGGCATCCCCTCTGCTTCTGTGTCCCCTCCTCTCTCAGGCTCTCATTCCCTGGCCTCTAACCTACGGCCCAGTGCTGACTCCACATGCAAAGCATGTGGATGGACAGCACATGTGAGCTGCTTACCACAAGGTGACTGAGCAGAAACCAGGAGGAGCCCTTGGGGAATTGTGGGCTTAGAGGGTTCTCTGCTTGTTAAAGTTGTTCGGGCTACTGAGACTGACACTATGAAGTCAGTCCATGCTCCCTGGGAGCCGTGGCTGGTGGGGGAGGGCGCTGAACGCTGGCCTGTTCCCCATAATTTTAACTTCAGGACAGGAGTGGGTAAGGAGATTGAAGATAGAGAGACCAGGTCTCAGGAGAGGAAGATAAAAGGAGTATGTTTCTAAAAGAAAGGTGATTTTAGTAGCCAAGACTCAACCTTTCCATGGCTTGGTCAGAGGGCTTCCTGAGGTGATGAGCCGTCCACCTGCTGCTGTGATGCTGGGTGAGGCCCACCCCTCTGTGTCCGTCTCCTCATAGTACAGCAGGGAGAAAGCAGAACCGGCCTTGTGGAACTGTGAGCAATTTGAAGGGCTTAGGAGAGTATGTATCGTAAGTACTAAAAAGTTGCAGCTACTCTATCCTGATAATTTGATATGTTTATGTTTTCTCTGTTAATATTTTTGTTCTTATGCACTTTGCTACCTTATTTTGTTTTCGGTTTTTGCTTTTGAATTTTTTTTTCTGATCTCAAAAATAATTCACATTCATTATCCTCAATTCAAATATCCTCAGATTACAGAAATTTTCAGGGTGGTTGAATCCCCTGTCCAAAGACAACCATACTTAGGTTCCCTGGTCCCTATGCTGTTTGCCAATGCTGTTTGCTGGTGGTTGTAACCAGTATTCCCAGTGCGCCGTGCCCTTGGTGGGAGGGCTGACTTGCATAAGTGCCCAGCATCCTGCAGGGTTCCACACCACCTTGTAGACACCGTCAAGCTTCACCGATGCGGGGATGTGCTAAGAAGTGCGTCGTTAGATAGCGTGGTCACTGTGCAAACATCAGAGGGCACTTAGCATGGCCAGCTGGGTTGCACAGCTCACTACGCACCTGTACCAGGTGGTGCACCCTATGGTTCCGAGGCTCCAGGCCTGCTCAGAGTTATGTGCTGAGTACTGAAGATCAGGTATTTGTGTAACACAGAAAAGGTACAGCGAACATACAATATAAAAGATTACAAACAGGGCACCTTTATAGGGCACGTACCATGGATGGAGCTCACAGGACTCGAGTTGTTGGGGTGAGTCAGCAAGTGAGCAGGGGGTGAGCGGAGAGTGCATGGAGAGGCCAGGGGCATGCTGGGCCCTGTTGCAGACAAAGCAGTATTATTTTTTCTTCAATAATAAATAAACTTTAGTTTATTATAACTTATAAACCTTTTTTTAAACTTTTTAACTTTTATGCACTTAGCTTAAAATATGCACTTTATAGCTATACAAAAATATGTCCTATAAGCTTTTTTCTATTTTTAAAATTATTGTTATTCTTTTAACATTTTTGTTAAAAATGAAGACAGGCGCACACATCAGCACAGGCCTACTCAGGGCCGGGATCACCATTATCGCTGTCTTCCACCGCACAGCTCATCTCCCTGGAAGGTGTTCAGAGGCCAGTAACACATGGAGCTGTCGTCACCTGTGAGGACAGTGCCTTTTTCCAGACACCTCCTGGAGGACCTGCCAAGGCTACTTTACAGTAGTTTGTAAATATGGAGTCTGTAAAGTAACAATAAAGAGTATAGTATAGAAAAAATATAGCCTGTAACATAGTAACTTGTTATCATTATCAAGAATTGTGTCCTGATGCAGTGTGGGGGGCTTGTTTTCACCAGCACTGCCACAGATGTGAGTGATGCTTTGAGCTGTCGCATTGAAGCAGCTCTGATAACAGGCGCTTTTAGCTCCGTTATGGAACTCCTGTCTGCGTGCCGTCTGATGTGCTGTACGTGACTATGTCAAACCAGGAGCAGTCTGCCCACTGTGCGTACAGAATCTGCTGTCTAGGAAAGCCAGGCGAAGGTTTGCTGTCTACCTTTACCCTGTCAGTGTAACTTTGTAAATTTGCCATTAACTATTTCTCTTTTCCCGAAATTCAGCTCGTAGCTTCATCTATCTGGGTTTTGATAGGAAGCCAGTGGCACATTTGGCCAGAGCATGGCAGAGAGTTTAGTGAAGGGAAATTTACCAAGGGAAGACAATAGGACAGTGAAGCATCCAGACCGTCCACAGCGGGTGCTGGTGACCAGGGATGGGGCCTGCTCACTGGAATCCAGGAGGCCACTGCAGCTATAGGAGTGAGGCATCCAGGCCGTCCACAGCGGGTGCTGGTGACCAGGGATGGGGCCTGCTCACTGGAATCCAGGAGGCCACTGCAGCTGTAGGAG
>NW_003852528.1:4136140-4137322 GCF_000181295.1 Otolemur garnettii | reverse complement strand
CCAGGCCGTCCACAGCGGGTGCTGGTGACCAGGGATGGGGCCTGCTCACTGGAATCCAGGAGGCCACTGCAGCTGTAGGAGTGAGGCATCCAGGCTGTCCACAGTGGTTGCTGGTGACCAGGGATGGGGCCTACTCACTGGAATCCAGGAGGCCACTGCAGCTATGGGAGTGAAGCATCTAGGCCGTCCACAGTGGTTGCTGGTGACCGGGGGTGGGGCCTACTCACTGGAATCCAGGAGGCCACTGCAGCTGTAGGAGTGAGGCATCCAGGCCGTCCACAGCGGGTGCTGGTGACCAGGGGAGGGGCCTACTCACTGGAATCCAGGAGGCCACTGCAGCTGTGGAAGTGAAACATCCAGGCTGTCCACAGTGGGTGCTGGTGGCCAGGGGTGGGGCCTGCTCAATGGCCATTGCAGCCGTGGGAGAGCCCGCCCAGTGTAAGCTGGGGCCCCAGGGAGAAAGGGACCCACACCCAGGAGCTGGGAGAACAGACACTGAGCCTTGTTGGCACCTCTGTCCAACTTTACTTGGCATCAGAAGGCAGGAGAGCCTCACAGGTGCAGGGGGTCGGCCTATTCGGTCACAGAACACTGGAGGGGAGAAGAGAAGAGGTCTGTGGGGACAGGTGGAGAATACCCCAGACCGTCCACCTGAGAAATGCAGGAGATGGTCAGCATTCACAGTTCTTCTGACCATAATGAAAGGTGTGTGCCACAGTATGGGACAGGGCAGCTACCATGTCATTATGTAGTGATGGCTGTTCATTACCACAGGTGTTTTTCGTAGAGGGGAGAGGAGGAAAGAAAACAATCTTAGGCAGAGTTACTGTGGCACAGAGTTACTGTGTCGTCCTCTGTGTAGCTAATCAGGAGACCCAAGTTTGCCTCCATAGCTTCCTCCTCTCCCATGTCCATATCCCCCCCCCCCCCCCGCCGCTATGCAGAGTAAGATTTATTCCAGTAACTAGGAGGTGTACACTGCCAGGTCACTTAGGAAAAAGGCATGTCACAGTCTGGAGAATGCATGGGCATCCAATGTGCTCCCCCTCCTGTGAGGGGCTCAGTGCGCAGGCTGCTCTGTGACAGACACAGGCGTCCACTGTGCTCCCCCTCCTGTGAGGGGCTCAGTGAGCAGGCTGCTCTGTGACAGACACCGTACCATGTCCATGCACAGGCGTCCAC
>NW_003852528.1:4131360-4135513 GCF_000181295.1 Otolemur garnettii | reverse complement strand
GTACCATGTCCATGCACAGGCGTCCACTGTGCTCCCCCTCCTGTGAGGGGCTTGGTGAGCAGGCTGCTCTGTGACAGACACTGTACCATGTAGGCTGAATTTCTGCCTGGAAAACCTATTGGACGGTCAGCACCCAGAATTTTCACCAGAGGCTGGTCTGGTAGACAGCTAGTCAGATTCCAGACTGAGACAGAAGGCAGGTGTTTGTTGAAATCCTGGTGCACGGTGGAGGTCACTGCCAGTCTCAGCAATGTCAGGCACTGTTTAGAAGCTGGCTGTCCAGAAGTCAGGCCCCTTCAGCCAAGAGCCAGCCTCGCAAGGAGGACCTGCCGCAGCCTGGAGTGTGGGCCCTTTTCTATAACAAGGGTGCCTCGCAGGCACAGGGCAGCGCTGCTGGCAGAAACACTTCCAGTGAGGAAGGCAGATCCAAACCCAGGAGAGGCACTTTTTCACTATGGGCAGAGCCTTTGATTTTAACAAGATGAGTTTTTGCCAAAGGAGTCTCAGAGAGAGGAAAGAGAGCTGAGTCTGTGTGAAATCAAATGATAAAGCGATGAACCTCAGAATTTAGTCTGTGAGAAGAGAGAAGTGAAGGAGTCGGGTGAGGATCCTGAAATGGCAGCGGACAAAGTGGAATAGAGGTTAGGGGTGTGCCCACTTGTAAGAGAACGTGGGAACAAGAGTCCAAACTGAAATCAAATGGCCTGTGATTCTGCCACCAGTGCCGGGATGAACAGTGGAACTCAGGTTCTTCTGATCTTCCTTAAGTACGTGTTGTTGATGTATTTCTAAATATGTCTTGCTTACATATTTGTATTTTATTTTTAATTTCAAGAACATGTTCCCATTACATTAAACACTTAAAAATTTTAGGCTTGGCACCTGTAGCTCAGTGGTTAGGACGCTGGCCACATACACCAGAGCTGGCAGGTTCAATTCCAGCCTGGGCCTGCCAAACAACAATGACATCTACAACAACAACCAAAAGAAATAGCCAGGCTTTGTGGTGGGCGCCTGCAGTCCCAGCTACTTGGGAGGCTGAGGCAGGAGAACCACTTGAGCCCAAGAGTTTGAGGTTGCTGTGAGCTATGACACAGCACTCTACCCAGGGCGAATTAGTGAGACTCTGTCTCAAAAAATATACATGTATGTATTTTTGACTTGTGGATGGCTGCTGGTGTGGATGGACGGAGATGCCTGTGGGCACTCAGCAAACACAGCCTGAGGGCTAGACCCTGCCTGGGACTGCTAGGAGTGGTTCTTAGGTTTTTTCTTCCCTCTCTTTTTTTAAAACTATTATTTCATTCTTTTTTTTTATTTCAAAATACTAATTAAGGGCATACACGTGTTCCTGTTGGGTGAATATCTTGTATAATACTTAAGTCTGGGCTTTTGGTGTGCCCATCGCCAAACTAAAGTTCATTGTACCCAGCGGGTCCGTCTTCACTCCACACCTGCCCTCTGCCCTGTGCCTTCTTGTCGTCCTGTGTCCTTGGTGTTGTTTTGTGCCTGTGTGTATCCACCATTAGCTCCCACTTGTGAGAACGTGTGCTGTTTCCCTTTCCTGAGATGCTTCTCTTAGGATAACGCTCTCCAGTTTTATCCGTGTTGCTGCACGTGACATGGTTCCATTCCTTTTTATGGCTGAGTAGTGCTCGTGTGTGCGCGCGCACCTGCGTGTGTGCATATAACAATTTTCTTGATTCTTAACTTTTTTAAACCATTGGAAGGAACAGAAAAGATTATGTGACAGCAACTGTGTGTAGCCCTCCAAGCCTGACACCTGCTCCCTGGCCCTGACAGAAGTCTGCTGACCTGAGATGCCTGCGGAGTAACCCCCCCCGCCCCTCCCCCCCCTCCCCCGGTCAGTATTCCTGATACAGTACTAAGCACCTTGTATGCATTTTTGTTCAGTTTCAGGTTACTTTCTTAAGGTGTAAAAGTGGCCACATTGTATAAGCATATTATAGCTATTGATGTTTTTGCAAAGTTGTTTTCCAGAGAATGTGTACCAATTTGCACACTCATCTTCTGAATTTTCCTGAGAAGATAAGAAACAGCAAACAAAAACATAATTTTGATACCAGAGAAAAAGTATTTGCTTTACTTTGTGTTTTGTAAACACTGAACTTCAGTTTACATTTTTATTGGTTATTTATTTTCCCTTTGTGAATTTTCTTTGTGTTTAATGGTTTTGTTTTGCTTCTTCTTGGCTTCACTGGGTTTGTCACAGTCTGTGGTGTTCCTCCTCTGCTTCCTGTGGGCTTCAGTCACTCGTCTTTCTCTGTAGTTTCCTCAGGTAGAAGCTGAGATTATTGATTTTTCGATCTTTTTTCCTAATACACTTTGACTCAGGTATTCAACAAAAAATAGGTCAAGAATATTTGGGGAAAAAGCCACAATAATAATAAAAACATTAAAAATACAGTATAATAACTATATAGCATTTACTTTGTATTGTATAGTATAAAGAAAGGTAGAGGTGATTTGAGGTGTGTGGGGTACATGTGTAGGCCACAGGCAGGTGCGGAACTCGAATGTCTCAGGACCTGGTGTCCGTGGGGTTGTCGGAGCCCGTCCCCCAGGACGAGGAGGGTGACTGTGTGCTGGGACCTGGTGTCCGTGGGGTTGTCGGAGCCCGTCCTCCAGGACGAGGAGGGTGACTGTGTGCTGGGACCTGGTGTCCGTGGGGTTGTTGGAGCCCGTCCTCCAGGACGAGGAGGGTGACTGTGTGTGCTCAGATCTGTCAGTTTGCCTCCAGTCATTGCTTTTGCTGCATACCACAAATTTTGGTAAGTTTTCATTTTATTATTTAGTTCAAAATATTTTAATTTTTTTTGAGGCTTATTCTTTTACCCACGTGTTATTTAGAAGTGTTTAGTCTAGTGATTAAGTGTTTGGAGACTCTCTAGCTATCTCACGGGTTTTGATTTCTGGTTTACTCTCCTGTGGTCTGAGAGCACGCTGTGTGACTCCTCTCCATTCAGGTTTATGAAGGTGTTTCATGTGACCAAGAACATTTTCTGTCTTGATTAATGTTCCCACTGAGGTTAAGAAGAATGTGGATTCTCCTGTTGAGTGGAGCATTCTGGAAATGTCAGATCAAGGGATTGATGGTGGTGTTCAGGTCATCTGTACTTTTACTGATTTGTTTTTTCTTTTAGCAGCTATATTTTGTTTCTGATCTCATAGTTAATTGTTTAAGTTTCAACTCTGTATCTGAAAGGTATTTTGGAAATGTCTTTTCTATTCCATAGCACTTTTGCTGGGGGTGGGTGGTTCCTCATTTTACAGCTGATGAAACCATAACTCAAAGTTCTGCCCTGCCAGGGTCGTGTGACAGTTGTGTACAAGACTGACCTCTGGGCTGGGAGAGCTTCTGGCTCGCTGCGCCCTCTCTGGGGTCCTGTGCCGCTTGGTGGTTCCTCCTGCCTCCTTGAAGCTAGAGTCGTGGTGGGATCACAGCCCCTCCATCAACCGTTGTCCAGCTAGGCCCCTCCTTTTCCCTGCTGACCCTCATGTCCTTGCCTAGCGAGCCATGAAGCTCGCTGTGTCCCGTTTTCAGAGACCTCTATGTCAGGGTTGAATCTCATCTCCGTTCTTTTAGGTATTTCCTCATTCTACCTCCTACATGTTCACTTTTTTTTTTTAATTTATTTTTTATCGAATGTAACTATGTACATTAATGCACTTCTGGGGTACAGTGTGGGGTTTTCACACACAATCCGAAATACTTCCGTCAAACTGGTCAACACAGCCTTCATGTCATTTTCTCAGTTATTGTTTTAAAATGTTCACATTCTACTCTTAGAAAGATTCACTTGTACCCCGTAAGATAAACCTCAGAAGTGATCCCTCCAATCCCTCTCCCTCCACCCATTCCCCCCTCCCCTCTCCCTCCCTATATTCTTAGGCTATTTGGTTATAGCTTTCATATAAAAGGTATAAATTAGTTTCATAATAGGGGTGTGTACATTGGATACTTTTTCCTCCATCCTTGTGATACTTTGCTCATAAGAACATTCTCCAGCTCCATCCATGTGAACATGAAGGACGTAAAGTCTCCATCGTTCTTAATGGCTGCATAGTATTCCATGGTGTACATATACCACAGTTTGTTGATCCATTCATGGATCGATGGGCACTTGGGCTT
>NW_003852528.1:4124105-4129813 GCF_000181295.1 Otolemur garnettii | reverse complement strand
ATGTTAAAGAGCAACGGAGACAATGGGCATCCTTGCCTGGTTCCTGATCTGAGTGGAAATGATTTCAGTTTACATGTTTACTTTCAAAAAAAAGGTTACAGTGACCCTATTTTCTCCTTATTAAAATTCTTCAGAAGTTGATCTTTGTTTAGTTGTAGATTCAACTTTTACTTCCTAGAACTCAGAGCCTGAATCATCTGCCTGCTGCTTCCTCTTCTGCCAGGACTCTGGGACTCTCCGCACTCCCTCTGTCCTCGCTGCGTGATCACCACCCACAGATCCCGGCAGTCTTCCAAGCTGGCCATAGTCACCACCCTCCCTTGTGAAACATTTGACTCTTCAGGCTGTTATTTACATGGGCTTACAGATGATCCCGTTTGTTAGCGTCAGTCTCTACTGGACAGAGTGTGTCTCCAGAGAATGGACTGTGAGGAGGGACGTGTCTGACTCGCTGACCTCCCACACGCTGCCTTTTTCTGAACATAGTCTGAAATGTGTGTTGATTTTATTCTACACTATGTCCATTGTTCATGTTTTAAAATCATAATTTGAGCAGTTATTTAGCTTTGTGATTATCAAAGCATAGAGAAGGATTCTATAATTCCCCCAAAGTTTAGAAATTATACCAATTAATTGTTTGGTTTGCTGTAAACTGTTTGTGCTTTCCTTCTCCTGATTTTTTTGCCCTCTTCCCCATGGATGTTCAGAACAGAGCACAATGGAAATTGTGTTTATTTTCCTTTGAGTACCATTTTTCAATTTGGAGGACTCAAGTGAAAATTATGACCAATTTTCTAAGATAACTATTGTAAACATGCTGTGTACCAGTTACACTCTGTGTCAAGAACCTGACCAGATGTTGGTTTGGGGCATTTTTGTGCCGTCTCAGTTACGTGTGTCAGCGTGTAATTACACTGTGTGTGTATGCTTCACTGAGAGACGGTGATTGCCCCTCTCTGTCCTGATGGCACTGTACGTTCCTAGCGTGGCCGTCCCTCCTGACTGGCGCCGGCCTGCTGGTCTGGTCCTATCATCAGGCCCATGCTGTGCAGGGCTCCGACCTCACTCACTGCTACTTGGTGCCCGGGTCGTCACACCATCCTCTTGTGTCATAACTGAGACTTTCACTTAGCTCCTGGAGAACGTCTTTTGAATGTGAAATTCTAGTGCTGCAGAAACCATAGCACATGAATTTAGTATAAATATAGTGTTGGGGACGGAACTTTGAAGTTCTAGAAAATTGAACAATGGGGTTTGGAAGTGTTTTAGGAGAAAACGTACACATTTTGTTAATTGGGAAATAGTTTGAGTCATAAAACATAATTTACCCTTTATTATTTTTTTCTGGCTTCCTGTCTTTTTTTAATATGTGGCTGCCACGTGTTTCATGTTGTAAGTGAAGCTGTGGAACGTTTTATCTCATTGACACTTCAGCTTGTGACATGAAAGGTATTATCATCCTCAGTTTTGAATTCTTCTTAATTAAGTGCACTGTGAACAGAATGTTTTCTTTCTCTGCTTTTTTCTTCCTGCATCATAAATGGCTTCCTGGTGTCTTTGTGCCTCATTTATCTGAATCTCTACATTTCTTTAGAGGTTAAGGTTAGGGGCTTTACTGGGGAAACACTATGGGCTCTTAATAGTCACATTTTAAGCTGTGATGGTAAATTGAGTCTAGCAACTTTAAATAAATTGTAGGATAGTTGGAGCAGATTTTTATTTAACATTCAAAAATAGTTTGAAGCATACTGTGAATTTCCCTGGGGGTAATTCTGGCCGAGTGTGCATAGGTGGCGCTGTGGCTCTCTGTAGGCCACATGTCCTCCGGGCCATTAATTTCTTTCACATTTCCCGGCATTTTCTTAGGTTTTTCAAACTATAGAGAAAACCAAATCACCTTCTTACCTGGATATTTGTTAACATTAAACTACAAGCTTCATTTTTAGTTGAAATTTTTTATTGTGAGATAACTAAATATTTTCCATATGTAACAGATGTCGAATAATTCTGCTTGTATTAACAATAAGATCTGTACTAGTATGTTATTGACTCATGCATAGGAGATTTTGGAAAGATGCTTAGGGAAGCTGACAGCACTCCCACAGGTCTGGAAGAGGTGATGCTGAGGATTTACTTTGGTGCTGTGAAATTTAATAAGATACCAAGTTGGGTTTCTAATGATAACCAATAAATGTAGTCTTAACAAAATATAGCAACTATGTGCCCTTTACAAACTTTCAGGTTTGCTTGCTTGAATTTTTAAAAAATATTTTAATATTTTGGGATAGGTAAAATGAACTTAATATTAAAAGTAAGAAAGTAGGCAGCACCTGTGGCCCAAAAGAGTAAGGCACTGGCCCCATATGCTGGAGGTGGCAGGTTCAAACCCAGCCCTGGCCAAAAACTGCAAAAAAAAAAAAAAAAGTAAGAAAGTAGTGTTACCTTTCCCTCTGTCCTTAACAACCATTTCCCTAACCATGTGTAAACTCACATAGTGGGCTTAGGAAGACAAATACTGTTAGCCTGGCGGCAGCTCCTTAAAATAATGGCTGGGTTATCGCATTGTCGACTGTGTACGAGTGACAAGGTGTTGAGTAGGAAACTCACATGCTTCACCTTCCCTCGCTCACAGTCAGCCTGTTGCAGGTTGTCAGTCCTGTCCTGTCCACGGGAGTGTGATCTATGGACCCCAGGGGCCTGGGGTTCCAACTGGGTGCGTCTGTTTGTGGCAGGGTCTATATGGGTGCCGTCTATATGGGACCAGGCCTTGGATTTGCACAGTGGACCTGGACTTGTTGCTCTCAATGTCTGGCCCAGAGCCAGGTACAATCACAGAATTTCCATTTGAGCCATTACAAACGAGAAACAGCTCCTGCTTTTATAACTCATTAACGGGAAAGTGGCCATTTAAAATAATTATTTTCTATTTTGAGCCCTTAAGAAAAAAGTTATTTTAACTTTGTTTCTAAAAGCTTAAAAAATACTTTTGATCTTTAAGTAGTATGATTATATTCCAACTAAATTTAATTAAAAATAAACAAATTATAACAAAAGGTAAACATTTCAGCATTTAGCAAAATGAAGTAGGAAATTAAGGAGAGTATCCTGTGATCTGTATCGATTGGTGCTAGGAGCAGTAGAGAATTAGACCTGGAAAGGGGTAGCACAGCAGACACCCAGGTGGCCTCTGTGGGCTCTGCTTTTCAGGCAGTCTGAGCCCTGGGTGCAGAGGGAGGTACTGGCATGGGGCCCAGCGGGCTGCCCACTGGCTGTTTGGTCCCTGCAGATCCATTACTTCTGTAGATTCTGAACGGCACCCTGCATGTGCAGCACTGGGGGCACAGCTGTGTGGGCAGCTTCCTGGTCCTGCTCGTCTCATGTTTAAAGCACACTCTGACGTCTCTTCTGTTTCCCCAACCTGTGTTCATTCCTAGGGTTTGTCGTCCATAGGCGATTCCAAAACAGCAGCTCCAGACAGACCAAATGGGTGAAAGGGTGGAAGTTTTGCTTCTGAGATGAGTGCTTGGCAGTGGATAGTGTTTATTTAATAATGGCTTTTTTATTTAGATATTTTAAAAAATCAGAACTAAGCTTATTTTATTATCTTTATTTTGATGGTTTGGTGTAACCTGTATTTGTCTTATTTTTTAGGGTTCAGGATAAGTTGAAGGTGCTGAATTTTACAACCATTCCTGTCTATCTCCCAGAAATCACGATTGGCGCTCACCAGAGTGACCGAGTCTTCCGGGAATTCCATGAGGTAAGACCCTGATATGTGGGAGGCAAGCCAGTGGACAGGTCTGTAGCAGTGGGACAGTCACTTCCGTAAGGGGGTTGTGGTTGCTGTGTTTTGTTTATTCTAGTGAAGGAATTTCTTTGGCATGGACACAGGCCGCTTCTTCTGCTTAACTCCTGCATGCACAGCCCATGAGCTCCTCAGGCATCAGGCAGAGCAGAGATGCTTCTGTTGCCACAGTGGTGGTCTTCCTCAGCCAAGTCGTACTAACACAAAGACGTTTTCTATTCTTTAGCTGTTATAAATGTATTCGCTTTCAAGTTTTACTCCTGGTGTATCTTAGTCTTTACGACACCCCTGCTTCTCTTTCTGCATAGGGTCCTCAGGCCGTGTGGGAGAGTGTGGGGAGGGGGCAGGGCTGGCAGTGATGACAGAAGCTGGGAGGGTGAACTATTTCTCTGCTCCTCTGATCTCATCTCCACACCTTCTTAGTGAATTATTTGTTCTTACCATGGTATGCAGAGTCATCTCAGCAGGACTCCCTTAAATAGAGGACATTTGTAAGTACCATGGAGCAAGAGGAACACAGTCAATTCTGTATCGGTTGTGGCTTTGGTTTGTTTATTGCAAATGTGTGAAACAATTGTCTCTAAATCAGAATTCTGAGCTATGCTTTCAACATGTAAATGAGTGTAAATTTGACCTGGGTTCTTTTGCTGATGCTCTGAGTTGATATTTGCCTGTTCTCCGGGTGCTGATCTGACGTTTGAGGACAGCCTCTTACTTTCTCTCTTACTTGAGGTACTTGGCATTTCATTTTCAGTTTGGGTTGTTTTAAAAGTGGCTTTATTTGGTGTAGAAATTTGGGCAAAAACCCACCATGAAGATGTCATACAGTGGTTCCCAGGGTTGACAGCTGTGCCTGCATCTTCCTATCCTCGGATGTGGGTGTGTGTGTGTGTCACGCTGTGTCTCCTTCCTGGTGCGGCCTGCAGCCCTGCAGCTTGCTGGGCATCGGGAACTGAGCCAGCTCTGCACTGCGCCTGGTGCCCTGCTGGCTGCTCTCATGGGGCCAGAAAACTTGCACTTGGTAATTGTTCCTATTCTGCTCTGATGAGTCGCCGGGTCCTGTTGTGTCTTTCTTGCCCATGGCTTATTTTCTTCTGTACGTGGTCACAGTACCTGCCTTAGTCCAGGCTGCTACCTTCTTAGCTAAGCCCTGCAGGGTTTCTACTGAAAAGCAAACTCACGTGTCAGTCCTGAGGTGAGGCCCTCCTCTGGTGGGACAGGTGTGAGAGCCACCACCCACAGTTGGTGGATTTGTGCCTCTTTTTGGTTGTCCGACTTTGCTTCATCTATGTGTAGAGGATGAAGGATGTGCACAGATTTAGAATTGTTACCGTGTTTCCCGAAAATAAGACCCACCCAAAAAATAAGCCCTAGCAGGATTTCTATGCATTTGTTAAATATAAGCCCTATCCCAATAAAAAGACCTAGTGATGGGCGTGGCTATGCAGATATGCTGCATAGCCGCGCCATGCATTTCAGTGCGGAGTGGTAAGGAAGACTGGAATACGCCCTGACAATAAGCCCTAGCGTGTCTTCTTGAGAAAAAATAAATAGAAGACAGTGTCTTGTTTTCGGGGCAACACGGTATGTTAGTAGAGTTTCTCTTTGAACATTACACCTTCTTCCTCTGTGTCTTTAGTAATGGTTCTCACCTTAACATTTACTTTACTCAGTATTTACATAGCTTCCGACTTTCTTTTGGTTAGTACTTGCATGGTGTAGCTGTTCTATTTCTTTTAATTTTAACCTTTCTGTATATTTGTATTTAATGTGGGTACTTTATAACCTGCAAATAGGGGTTTTTTGGTCAGTGTGAGTTATTTGGAATGTTAATCTGTTCACATTTAATGCAGTTACTGAAACTGATACATTTGCATTTATTTTTTTTTTCTTTTTTTTTTTT
>NW_003852528.1:4120061-4120651 GCF_000181295.1 Otolemur garnettii | reverse complement strand
TTTCTTTGCTCAGCTTCTTTTTGGAGGATCTGTCCAACACTGCCAAAGGAGTGTTGAAATCTCCCACTATGATGGAGCTGGGAGAGATCAAGTTGCTGATGCCAGTTAGAGTCTCTTTTATGAACTGAGGTGCATTCTGGTTGGGTGCATAGATATTGATAATGATACATTTGCATTTAAATAGCCTGTCCTACCACTTTGTATTTCCCTGTGTTTCTGTGTATTCCCTTCTGTCTTGCCTTTTTTTTTGTTTATTTTTTTGGATTTTTTTTTAAATTTCATTTACTCCCCTTTGTTTGCTTACTTCGTTGTCATTCTTTTATAGCTTTGGGGACTAACTTAGTATTGCAAGTATTCATCTTTGATTTGTTGGAGTCTAATATCACTTAGTAGTTTTCTAGTTCTAGAACAATGCAAGGACCTCAGAATACTTCTCACTATCTCCTGGTGCTGTTCAGTCGGGCACCTTTGTGTTCCATGTGCAGTGCTGTTCTGGTGCTCAGGGCAGTGTCGCTCCTGCCCAGGCAGCTGTTTGTGCAGGTGCACCCGTGTTCCATGTACAATGCTGTTCTGGTGCTCAGGGCGGTGTC
>NW_003852528.1:4098259-4118969 GCF_000181295.1 Otolemur garnettii | reverse complement strand
ATGCTGTTCTGGTGCTCAGGGCGGTGTCGCTCCTGCCCCGGCAGCTGTTTGTGCAGGTGCACCCGTGTTCCATGTGCAATGCTGTTCTGCTGCTCAGGGCGGTGTCACTCCTGCCCAGGCAGCTGTTTGTGCAGGTGCACCCTTGCCCACTTGCTGTTGCTCACCCTGTCTGGGCTCCCTGCTTCACATGGGATTGTGGGCCTTTTGCCTGAAGAATTTTTTGTTGACAGCATGTTCTTGCACTTATTATTTAAAATGGTCTTTTTTGATCTTCATTTTAACTATTTTTTATCTTGGGATATTAAAAAAATGATGACAATAACAAATGAACCTTTCCTGAACCATTTGGGAGTGAGCTGTCACTGTGATGCCCTGTTAGCTTCCAGCACGGCCGGCTGTCATAGGGGCCTACTTGGCAGGCCCCAGTTTCTGCCTGCTGGGTCAGGTGCTTGGAGGATGGCCCAGGGATGTGTTTTCATGCGTCCTCCCTTCAATCCTGATCCCCACAGAGTTTGGAGAACTGCTGCAGTGTGGTTCTTACAGTCAAGGGCATTCTGCTCCACTCCCGCACCACAGCTGCCCCTCAAGCTGCAGGCCCTGCTCAAGGGTACTCAGCATCCCAGTGACGTTCTTCAGAGCAGAAGTGTCCAGTCCAGCTACTGGAGTGTTTGGAGCTGTTTTGTCTCTTTTTCTCTCTGAATCTGGTAAGTTCTCAGGCTTTCCTTGATAGTCAAGACCTGAACACTTGGTTTAGTGCCCCTCAATTTGGTCTTGTCCATCTTTCCCCATGACTGGACTTATTTCTTATATTTCTTCTTTTTTTTTATTTTTTTTGAGAACTCAGTGCATCTCTCAGGTGGTGATAATTCCTGTCTGTCCCGTCACTGCCTGCATTACCTTTGATCACTTGATCCAGTGGTGTCCTCTTCATACAATTATTACTCTTCATAATTAGTACGTGTTTGGGCAGAAAGGACTTGGAGAATATAGAACACCTTTCTCATCAGTACTTCTGACATCTGTTGATTTCGTGGTAAATTAATACTGTGATGGTTGCTAAAGTGAAATTTTTCTATTTGTCATTCTTTATACATTATTAATTAGCACCCAGCTATAATGAAGTATTGTCTCTTCCCTCATTTATTTCTTTATTCATTCATTTCTGTCACAATACACTCTTAGATTCCTAGTCATTCATATACATCTGTATTTCTTTCTTTCTCTGTGTATATTGAAGAGCATAATTTGTGCCGATGTCTCCTATCCAGTGGAAGGCACCAACGCTCATTCTTGTGTTTCTTGCTCCACACCCTTCTCAGGTGGAAAGGAAGCCGCTCTGGGTCTCAGTGTGTCTGCCTGTTTGTGACAGTGCCTGTCACTGCCACCGCGACTCCCCCACCCTGCCTGTGTAGATGCACAGCCTAGCTCGCCTTACACAAGGCTTTGGGACAGAACCTAGAAGACAGCAGCACGGTCCTCATTCTTCAGGGACAGTTCCATTGGGTACGGAATTCTGAATTGCCTGTAGTTGTCTTTCAGTACTTCTAAATTCCAGTATTTTATTCTTTTGGATTTCGTGTTTCTAATTTCGTGTTAGCTATTGCTCTTTTGAAGATAATGTTTCTTATTTCTCTGGATGGATGTTTTCTTTTTTAAAGAGGTCTTTCTGACTGTTCAGAGTGTGTGCACGTTCCGCTGTGCTGACCTTTGCTCCGGCTGTAGCACTGCCCACCCCTTTGGCTGATGATGGTTAGCGTTGCGTCCCCATGTTTCCTCTGCTCCCTCCTGGGCTCTAGTTCATCCTATGTTGGGCCTGTTTGCCGTCCCTGTGCCCTTTCCTGTGTTTTTCATTCTGTTTTCTCAATGTGTTTTAGCCTAAATTTGTTCTAAACTCTCTTCTGAGTTACTAGTCATCTTTTCAGCTCTTTCTAATCTCTTGTTAGACCAGTGTTGCCTATATTTGAGGTTTTTGTTTTTAGAGAGTCTCACTCTGTCACCCTGGATAGAGTGCTATGGTGTTGCCGTAGCTCACAGCAGCCTCAAACTCCTGGGTTCAAGTGATCTATCTCACTGCCTCAGCCTCCTGAGGATCTGGGACTACAGGCACCTGCCACAATGCCCGTCTAGTTTTCTTATTTTTAGCAGAGACAGGGGCTTGCTCTTGCTTAGGGTGGTCTCAAACTGCTGAGCTCAAAGGGATCCTTCTGCCTGGGCCTCCCACAGTGCCAGGAGTACAGGCATGAGCCACCTTGCTCAGCTCTTATGTTTGAGGTTTTAATTTTAATCACAATTCCTTTTGATTCTAGAATTTCCATTCTTTTATAATTTCAAGTTATCTGCTGAAATTAGTTTGTTATTGAATTTCTTGAACATACTGATCACAGTTAAAGTTATTCAATAATTGCAATATCCTCTTTTTAGCCCTATTTAAATTATCTGATTTCTTTCTCTTTTGCTTTTGGTCATTTAACCTTTTTTTTGGTATGCCTCAGAGTTGGTGTTCTGCTGGTTGTTTTCAAGTGATAGTCATTCCTTTTGAGGATTATGAAGGTATCTCTTAGGACAGTATCTTGCCGTTGGGAGATAGACCTCCCCGTCTTCTGGAGGCATTAAAGTTAGGAAAGGTCTGGTGAAGCCAGCAGGCTGATTGACACCGAGCTTGAGTTCTGTGAGGTCTGGCATATTCCTGAGGCCATTTTTAATAGAGTCCCTTTTTAAGTGGGTCTTGGACTCACTTGTGGCTCCCTGCCCTGCTGCTCCCCCTAGCTCCTCAGTCTCTGGCCCTGTGGGAGTGTGGAGAGGACCTGTTTCATGTGCAGCCACTGGCTCACTTCTTACCAGGACTCTGCAACCAAACCCTTCCATGTCTGGGCGCCTCTGCACAGAATTCCTCCCCCTGCTGCCCTCTGTTGTTCTGGAGGGCAGAGGTGGTCTGCACAAGCCAGTCCACCATGTGGGGTGTGTCAGCCACTTTAGCCAGTTGCTACCTGGTGACATTATCTGGCATTTGTCATCATTACTTTGTTTTATATACTTTTGTTTGCTTTTTAATTTCTGAGCATTGAGGAGAATCTTTGATATCGGGCTTGTGGTTTAATTAAATGTTTAGAAATGTTAACAGTTTTAATCAATATTTAAGTGATTAAGGAAATCTAATTTTTAAATTTCTAAGAACTTTTGAAAATTTTCCTTTTTTAGAACATTTTTAGATTTACAGAAAAATTGTGAAGGTAGTTCTCATACATCTCATATCCAGTTTTTAATATTATTGTCTTTTATTAGTATGGTACATTTGTTACAATTAATGAATCTTCACTGATATTATTAACTAAAGTCCACACTTTTATTCACATTTCCTTTGTTTTTCCACAATATCCTTTTTTGTTCCAAGACCCCATCTGGATACCCAGAACAGGTCATGTGTCTCCTTACGTCCCTCTTGGCTATGACATTTTTTCAGACTTCTCTTGTTTTTGATAACCCTGATAGGCTAAAGGAGTGCTGCACAGGTGTTTTGTAGAATGTTCCTCAGACGGAGCTTGTCTGAAGTTTTTCATGATTAGACTGGGCTTACGTGTTTGGGGAGGAAGACCATGGGGTGGAGTGCCGAGGGTACCACTGCCACTTGACGTGGTCCTGGTCACCTGGCCACGGTCTCGTTTGTCAGGTCTCTCCATTAGAAGGTCACTCTCTCTGACTTCATGCATACTCTAGGCTTTGTATTTGTCCAATGAGTAAGAATTGTGTGATACTTAGAGAAATTTTGTTATAGAAATACTAAGTTGCTTGATATGAAACACCAATAAGTTGAAATTGAGCAAGTAATAATGAACATTTCTCTTTAATTCACAGAATTCTCTTTGTCCATTAAAACATAAACAATATAATGTGCAGTGTAGTATCTACTAGGTTACACTTAGTACATTCAATTTTACTTGCATATAAATAGAGAAATAGAATTCTACTGAATAGTGATAGTCTAAATTTTTGTTATATATGCCTCATATAATTGCTATATGAAAAGTCTGATCGTTATTTCTGCCTATTGTATTACAGGTTTATTAATTCTTTTTATTTATTGTACTAATAGAGTAAAATTACAAAGAAATGCATCTTAGATGAAAATGTTTGTTTTTTCTCATGTAGGTGTACTCAAACTTCACACCTAGGCACACACAATTACACATACATGTGCACATAGATGCATTTGTAATTTAGTAACCTTACCAATAGCAGAACTATAATAAAGAATGGAAGAATTAGAAGGGAAAAAAAAAAGCAGTAATTACCTGGAGATGACATTAGGCTGCAGAGACGAGGAAAGCCCAGCGCAGGTTCCCTGTGCAGCCACCAGAGACCTGGAGGCGCTGGCTCCTACCCAGCCTCTGCGGGCTGCAGAGCCTGTTTCTGGATGGCCTCTGTGGCACAGGGGCCATGTCCCCGCTGCCTCTGAGCCCGTGCCCAGGGCCCTCCTCACAGCTCCTCGCAGACGAGGGTGTGCCTGTGCCCTGCTGCAGGCTTCACGCACCGCTCCTCCTCTGGTGCCTCACACATGGGTACATCACATTCCCGGGAGCAGGAGGGTTGGAGAGTTTTCATTTGTAAGGAAAGGCCCAAAGTCGGGACGAGTGGTGGGCTCTTTTTATGTGATCATCCAAACAGACAGGTTCTGTTTTTAGCAACAGTTTCTGTCAGATGTCAAGAGGAAAAAACAATGGTTGCTTTAAAAACACATTAGAAAGTAAAATCCTAACTATAAAACCTACTTTTTTCCACTATTTTTCTTCTTTTGGAAATGAATACTCAAGGTTTAGTACGAAGGCACGTTTCCCTGAAAGTGCAGTGAGGTTGCATTCTTTCTTTCTCAGTCTTGCCGAGTTGGGGACAATAGGCAACTTGTCAGAGGGGAGAACATGCAGAAGGGAAGGGCCTGGAGGTGGGACCTGCTTGGGATGGGCGTTTGCATGGCCAGGACACCAAGCCAAGGGCAAGGAGACCTCCCCCCAGCACCCGAGCTCTCAGGGACACCAGGAAGGCGCAGGCTGCTGTGTCGGGTCAGAGTTTGAGGTTCTGAAGTGCAGTGAGAATTACTGTGAAGTTTGAATTTGCTGACCAAGTACTGTTTCTAGAATTGTATGTTAGAAAACAGAAGTCGTAAATAAAGGTCTGATGAGAATCTAGCTGTTCACAAAAGGTTTTGCCTAACTGTTGTACTTTACAAAAGATGACTGGGATAAAATTCAGCCTTTGGCACCGGTGAGGTGGGCAAACCATTTCCTGACACCCTCGTGGTGAGGGAACCTGCGTGTGGCAGCAGGTGCAGGGGGAGTGTTGTCCACATAGGAGCCGGGACCCTTCCTGCGGCATTCGACAGGTCATCAGTTTGCTGCAGACAGTGTTTGGGAATAGACGTTTCAAAAGAGAAAGGATTTTTAATGTTAGGGCAAAGTATGTTTTTGTGGCTATTTATTTTCTAGAACAAGTGGAGGACATGGGGTCATTTTTTTTTTTTATGGTAATGGTCCTTAGAAGCCTGTACCTAGTAGGTAGTTTCTTACTTTTTAGATTTTTTTTGCAGTTTTTGGCTAGGGCCAGGCTTGAACCTGCCACCTCCAGTATATGGGGCTGGTACCCTACTCCTTTGAGCCACATGTGCCACCCACTTTTTAGAATTTTTAAAAACATATTTAAATTATGTGTTTTCTCCAGACTCCACCAGCAACATGAGAAATTTATATAATCCAAATTAATATTATAAAGGTAATAAAATTACTAAAAATATACCTCATAATTTCATGAGAAACTTAAGGAAATGTGGAAACTGTGGAGATGTGGGGGTGTTCTGCAGGTTCTAAGCCCTGTGTCTCACCTGGCAGTCTCAGAGGACCTCGCTCCCACTAGATGGAAGCACCTGGTGTGTGTGTTCCGTGGCCCCTAAACTGTTGCACACCTTGTGTGAGAGGTTACTAGGAGGCCCTTCCCATCTTTGGAAATAGCAACAGTGCTTTGACACATTTTTAAAATTAAGTATTGTGGTCTTTTCTTTTCTAAGATTTTCCTGAACTTCTGTCTTGGGTGTTTTGTAGTTCAGTAGGATGGTTGCAGATTTGGGTTTCTTTTTATTTATGCCAGTGCTTTTTGAATTTTGTTGATAGGGTCTTAGTCCTTGCTTGTATTTCCCATTGCTTCTCTTTACAGAAGGCCCCATGATCACCACCCCATCTGCAGGTGGCAGGCAGAGGGGCTGTGACAACACCTCCTCGGTGGCCGGGGCTTATCCCTGCACAGCACGGGTGTGCCAGGGTGGAGGAGGGATTGGCGTCCTCAGGGAACAGTTTGTGTGGTATTTCCTGTTGACTTTCTTGGTGACATAGAAGCACAGATTAGTAAAGACCTTCCCAGAAGAAAAGGGATCTTAGATTTTTTTTTCCGTTTTTTGTTTGTTTGTTTGTTTATTGTTGGGGATTCATTGAGGGTACAAGAAACCAGGTTACACTGATGCATTTGTTAATCGTGTTACAATCGTGTCTTGCCCCCAACAGGTGTGTCACACACCAAGACCCCACCCCCTCCTTGCTTCCTACTCTCTGCTCTCCCCTTCCCCCACCCCCACCGTGTCATTATTTGTCATTAATTGTCCTCATATCAAAATCGAGTACATAGGATTCATGTTTCTCCATTCTTGTGATGCTTTACTAAAAATAATATGTTCCATTTCCACCCATGTTAATACAAAGGCTATAAAGTCTCCATTTTTTTAATGGCTATTAAAACTATTTTTAATAGTATTCCTTGGTGTACATATACCACAGCTTGTTAATTCATTCCTGGGTTGGTGGGCATTTAGGCTGTTTGCCCATTTTGCCTATTGTAAATTGAGCTGCAATAAACAGTCTAGTGCAAGTGTCTTTATGATAAAAGGATTTTTTTTCTTTCTGGCAGATGCCCAGTTGATGGGATTGCAGGGTCAAATGGGGGTCTAGCTTGAGTTCTTTTAGGGTTCTCCATACTTCCTTCCAGAAAGGTTGTATTAGTTTGCAGTCCCACCAGCAGTGTAAAAGTGTTCCTCTCTCCACATCCACGCCAGCATCTGCAGTTTTGAGATTTTGTGATGTGGGCCATTCTCAGTGGGATTAGATGGTATCTCAGTGTGGTTTTAATTTGCATTTCTATAATAATTAGGGATGATGAATTTTCATATGTTTGTTAGCCATTCCTCTGTCTTTAGAGAAGGTTCTTTTCATGTCTCTTGCCCATTGATATATGGGATTGTTGGCTTTTTTCATGTGGATTAATTTGAGTTCTCTATAGATCCTAGTTATCAAACTTTTGGCTGATTCAAAGTATGCAATATCCTTTCCCATTATGTAGATTGTCTATTTGCTTTGGTTGTTGTCTCCTTAGCTGTACGGAAGCTTTCCAGTTTCATTAAGTCCCATTTGTTTATTTTTGTTGTTGTTGCAATTGCCATAGCAGTCTTCTTCATGAAGTCCTTCCCCAGGCCAATGTCTTTAAGTGTTTTCCTATGCTTTCTTTGAGGATTTTTATTGTTTCATGCCTTATATTGAAGTCCTTTATCCATCTTTTTTTTTTCCTTTATCCATCTTGAATCAATTTTTGTGAGTGGAGAAAGTTGTGTGTCCAGTTTCAGTCTTATACATGTGGATATCCAGTTCTCCCAGTATCATTTATTGAATAGGGAGTCTTTCACCCAAGGTATGTCTTGTTTGGTTTATCGAAGATTAGGTGGTTAGAAGATGTTAATTTCATTTCCTGGTTTTCTGTTGGATTCCAAGTGTCTACGTCTCTATTTTTGTGCCAGTACTATGCTATCTTGACCATTATGGCTTTGTATTGTAGTACTGCCTAAAATCTGGTATGCTGATGACCCCAGCTTTGTTTTATTATTAAGACCTTCCTTAGCTATATGGAGTTTTTTCTGGTTCCATACAAAATGCAGAATCATTTTTTCCAAGTCTTGAAAGTATGATGTTGGTATTTTAATAGGGATGGCATTGAATCTGTAGATTGCTTTGGGAAGTATAGATATTTTAACAATGTTGATTCTTCCCAGCCATGAGCATGGTGTGTTCTTCCATTTGTTAATATCCTCTGCTATTTCCTTTCTTAGGATTTCATAATTTTCTTTATACAGGACCTTCACCTCTTTTGTTAGGCATATTCCTAGGTATTTCATTTTCTTTGAAGCTATGGTGAAGGGAGTCGTGTCCTTAATTAGCCTCTCATCCTGGCTGTTATTGGCGTATACAAAGGCTACTGACTTGTGGACATTGATTTTGTATCCTGAGACATTACTGTATTTTCTGATAACTTCCAGTAGTCTTGTGGTTGAGTCTTTGGGGTTCTCTAAGTATAAGATCATATCGTCAGCAAAGAGAGAGAGTTTGCCCTCCTCTGCTCCCATTTGGATGCCCTTTATTTCCTTGTCTTGCCTAATTGTATTGTCTAGAACTTCCAGCACTATGTTGAATAGTAATGGTGACAGAGGACAACCTTGTCTGGTTCCAGTTCTAAGTAGAAAAGCTTTCAGTTTTACTCCATTCAGTAAAATATTAGCTGTGGGTTTGTCATAGATAGCTTCGATCAGTTTAAGAAATGTGCCACCTATGCCTGTACTCTCCAGTGTTCTAATTAGAAAAGGATGTTGGATTTTATCAAATTCTTTTCCTGCATCTATTGAGAGGATCATATGGTCCTTGTTTTTGCTTCTGTTAATCCAGTGGATAACGTTTATGGGCTTGCGTATGTTAAACCAGCCTTGCATCCCTGGGATGAAACCTACTTGATCATGATGTATGACTTTTTTGATGATAGTTTGTAATCTGTTGGCTAGGATTTTGTTGAGAATTTTTGCATCTGTATTCATTAGTGAAATTGGTCTGAAATTCTCCTTTTTACCTGGGTCTTTTCCTGGTTTTGGTATCAGGGTGATGTTTGCTTCATAGAACATGTTCGGGAAGATTCCTTCCCCTCAATGTTTTGGAATAATTTCTGGGAATAAGTTCTCCTTTGAATGTTTGATAGAATTCTGATGTGAAGCCATCTGGACCAGGGCATTTTTTGTTGGGAGATTTTTTTATCGTTTCTTTAATCTCCCTGCTTGAAATTGGTCTGTTCAGGAGGTCTATTTCTTCCTGGCTAAGTCTAGGGAGAGGGTGTGATTCCAAATATTGATCCATGTCCTTCACATTGTCAAATTTCTGGGCATAGAGTTTCTGGCAGTATTCAGAGATGATCTACTTGTATCTCTGCGGCATCAGTTGTTATTTCCCCTTTACCATTTCTGATTGAGGTTACTAGAGATTTTACTTTTCTATTTCTAGTTAGTCTGGCCAAAGATTTATCTATCCAATTTATTTTTTCTAAAAACTAACTCCTTGTTTCATTAATTTTCTGAACAATTCCGTTGTTTTCAATTTCATTGATTTCTGATTTAATTTTGGATATTTCTTTTCTTCTGCTAGGTTCAGGCTTAGATTGTTATTCTTTTTCTAATTCCATAAGATAGATGACTTGTGAGTTTGTTGATGAACTCTCTTTCTGTTTTTCAAATGTAGGCATCTAAAGCAATGAATTTTCCTCTCAGAACTGCTTTTTGCAGTATCCCACAGGTTTTGGTAGCTTGTGTCTTCATTGTTGTTATGCTCAAGGAAGTTAATGATTTCCTCTTTTATTTCTTCTTGCACTCAACTGTCATTCAGTAGAAGGTTGTTTAATTTCCACGCCTTTGTGTGGGGTTGAATGTTTTTGTTGGAATTGAGTTCCACCTTTAGTGCCTTGTGCTCTGAGAAGATACAAGGTAAAATTTCAATTCTTCTTTTGAGGTTTATTTTGTGTCCTAGTGTATGATCAATTTTGGAGAATGTTCCATGGGGTGATGAGAAGAATTTGTATTCTTTATCTTTGGGATGGAGTGTTCTATATATGTCTATCAAGCACAGTTGTTCTAGGGTCTCATTTAAGTTCCTTATGTCTTTGTTGATTTTCTGTTTAAAGGATCTGTCCAGCTCTGTAAGAGGAGTGTTAAAGTTATTATGGTGTTATAGGATCTCATATTGCTCAGACTGAGTAAGGTCTTTCAAGAATCTGGGAGCATTTAAGTTGGGTGCATAAATATTTAGAATTGAAATGTCTTCTTGTTGTATTTTTCCCTTGACAATAGAAAGTGACCATCTTTGTCTTTTTTGACTTTAGTTGCTTTCAATCCACATGTATCTGAAATAAGATACAACCCCTCTTTTCTTCTGAATTCTGTTAGCCTGAAAAATTGTCTTCCAACCCTTAACTCAAGAGTTTTAATTTGTCTTTTGAAGCTAGGTGTATTTCCTGCAGACCGCAAATGAATGGCTTGTGTTTTGTAATCCAATCAGCTCATCTATGCTTCTTCAGTGGAGAATTTAAGCCATTTACATTTACTGAGATAATTGATAAGTGTGGTAGTATTCTATTCATCTTATTTAGTGAGAATTCATTGCTTAGTTTTATCTTTTGCATCAGTGTGGAAGTTAGGTTCTGTCCTTTAATTTCTGAGTTCTTTTCTATTGCTTCATTGTGATGGTCTAGTGTGTAGAACAGGTTGAAGTATTTCCTATAGAGCTGGTCTTGTTGTGGCAAATTTCCTTAGTGTTTGCATATCAGTAAATGATTTGATTTCTCTGTCAATTTTAAAGCTTAACTTAGCAGGATACAGAATTCTGGGCTGGAAATTGTTCTGTTTAAGACGATTAAAGGTAGATGACCATTGCCGCCTTGCTTGAAAAGTTTCATTAGAGAAGTCTGCCGTCACCCTGATAGATTTTCCCCTGTAGGTCAGCTGGCACTTACTTATGGCAGCTTGAAGAATCTTTTATTTTGTCTTAACTTTGGACAGGTTCATCACAATGTGTCTAGGAGAAGCTCAGTTAGAGTTGAGGTGACCTGGGGTCGATATCCCTCTGAAAGGAGTGTGTCAGAATCTTTGGTGATATTTGGGAAATTTTCATTTATATTCTCTAGTATGGCTTCCATTCCCCTGGGGCATTCTTCTTCCCCTTCTAGGGTACCTATAACTTGTATGTTTGAACCCTTCATAAAGTCCCATAATTCTGTCAGTGAACATTCTGCTTTCTCTCTCTTCTTTTCTGCCTCTTTAACTGAGTTATCTCAAGAGCTTTGTCGTCTGTCTCTGAGATTCTTTCTTCTGCATGGTCTAATCTGTTGTTGATACTATTGTCTTGGTCAATATTGCATCTTTAAGTTCCCTAATTGACTGCTTCAGTTCCTTCAGCTCTGCTATATCCTTTCTATATTCTTCATATTGTTCATCTCTTACTTGATTCAGTTTTTGTATTTCCTTTTGGTTATTTTCCACTTTATCAGCAGTTTCCTTCATTGTTTCCATCATCTGTATTCTACCTTCCCTTTCTGTCATTTCTAACATTTCTTTATAGGTGGAATCTCTGCAGTAACTCCCTCACGGTCCCTTGGGGGGGTTGCTCTGGGTTTTTCATGTTGCCAGGATTTTTCTGCTGATTTTTCCTCATGAGTGTTTTCTTTTATCTGTTTCCTTGCCCTAATTTTCCTTTCACTTCCTCTTGCTCTTTAAGTTACCATGTTTCTGGACTAGGGTTTCACTGAGTCAGCTTCCGGCGATTAGACCGAACAAACACATGCAACCACTTGCCAGTTCTCCACTGCTTTTTTCCTCCTCATGGGGTCCAGAAGTTCTCCCCGTCACCCCAAAGGGATGTTTCTGGGACGATCCCACCAGTCAGATGCCTGGAGTCTTCTCTCCCCAGTCTCACGGTGCCTAGTTGCAAGGAAGCTGTTATTCAGCTGCTCCTCCCCGCCCCCTTAGATTCTTATATGAATAGATGAGTTGCCAACACCTCAGGAATCCAGGGTTCACCTACAGATGTTTTCAGAGGGGCAGGTGTACCCAGAGTCTGGGGAGCATTTATCACACAGGAGAGAGGGGCAGGTGTACCCAGGGTCTGGGCAGTATTAATCATATGTGTCAGAAGGGCAGGCTACCCTGGGGACTTGGTGGTGTAGGGGGAAGGTTACCTGGGGTCCAGGTGGTGTTTGAGGACACATTTGTCATTGGTTAGCACTGCTGTGGTCTGATTGACTCAGTACGGTCTGTGAGAATACTGGAGGGGCACGGAATGCTAATGTTTTAAGCCATTTTTCAGACATTATACCAGGTCTCTTCTTATTTCTGGACAGTCCCTCCAGGGTCAGACGAACTGATTTGGTTCCCACCTTAGCAATTCAGTGTCTTTCTAATTCACAGAGGCCGTCACTGTTTTTGATGAGTCCGTGGCCTGTCTTCAGGTGGGTGTGGCCAGGGGCTAAGGTGTGACTCTTGGGGTCTCTGCCAAATGCTGGTGAGAGACTGCTCCATCCCTTTGATCTCTCCCAGACAGTTACTAGGACAACGGAATCTTCTGTTTTCTCTCCTGCTATTTTTATTTCTTCACTGTCTCAAGTTGTTTTCATTTTCAGTATCAAGTTTTCCTTTACCATTTTTTAAAATAGAGATGTTTTTAATAACTTCTGTTTATTGTGTGTTCTCGCCTTTCTGAAATTCACTTTAATAAGGACAGACTTTCAGTAAACAGGGAGGAAGCACTGGGACCAGTTTACCTGAAGACACCAAGGAGAAAGCCCAGACGAGAGGAGCTGGATGTCCTCACAACACTCACACCTCACTTAGAACCCACTTTGATAGTTGTCATGTTGCAATACACCTTCCTGGTGTAGAAGCTGTGTGACTGGACATGGGAGTGACCACGAAGCACCTTCAGTGCTCCCTCCATCAGGTGACCACACGGCCCCTTCACTGCTCCCTCCATCGGGTGACCACACGGCCCCTTCACTGCTCCCTCTATCAGGTGACCACACGGCACCTTCACTGCTCCCTCCATCGGGTGACCACACGGCACCTTCACTGCTCCCTCCATCGGGTGACCATCGGGTGACCACACAGCACCTTCACTGCTCCCTCCATTGGGTGACCACACGGCACCTTCACTGCTCCCTCCATCGGGTGACCACACGGCACCTTCACTGCTCCCTCCATCATCAGATGACCACATGGCACCTTCACTGCTCCCTCCATCAGGTAACCACACGGCACCTTCACTGCTCCCTCCATCATCAGGTGACCACACGGCACCTTCACTGCTCCCTCCATCGGGTGACCACACGGCACCTTCACTGTTCCCTGCACCTTCACTGTTCCCTCCATCCGGTGACCACACGGCACCTTCACTGCTCCCTCCATCAGGTGACCACATGGCACCTTCAGTTTCCAGAAGGGTGAGCAGCTTCATGGGGCAGAGGCGTCATTTAATTGCAGGATTCCTCAAGGTGGAGGCAGCTCGGGGAATCTTTTCTGCAAGAGTCCAGGTGCTAAGTGGAGAGTAGACGGGATGGCGGCAGCTGCTGTGTTCAACACCCTCTGCCTGGAGACCTCCCCGGTTTGTCCAGTGGTGATGCCTGTGCTGGGCTCTTTGCCGAGCGGTGTCCCCTAGGGCTATGTCTGCTGTCGTGTTGTCACACTGAAGTGAGCAGATCACAGACACTCAAGCTAAATCCACAAGTTCTTCCCAACTTGCTATTTTTCATAAAGCAGTACTTTTGGGAGGAGGAGTCCAAAAAAGGTGTGTCCAGGTTGATGGGGTGTCTCCTAGAGCCAGGGTGCTGTCACGAGGGCCCACGGGGTCGGGCGGCACTGTGCCACAGTCCATCATTAATGGGTGTCAAATTGGGTGTGTCCACAGCATGAATACAGCAGCTGGTCCCTCGGTCAGCAGCTGTGGGTCCCCTGCAGCAGGACCTCTGAGGGACACATTTTGTGGCCCGTACACTCGTTCAAAATGAGGTTTATTTCAGGAATCCTGTTTCTTAACTCTAGAGATTCCATTTGGCCCTTTTGGTTATCCAGTTCTCTCATTTTCATTCTTCATTTAATTCCTTGAGCATGTTGAGCGTTTCTGTTACTGCTCTTTCTGTGTCCTTGTTCCTAGTTCGTCATCCTTGTCATTTCTGAGTTGCCTCCATATTTCTTTCCCTGTTACGATACCAGATACCACGTGAAACTCTCGCACGTCTGGGAATGTTTCCCAGCTGCTGTACATCGTGAGGTTTACGTTTTGAGTGTTAGATCTTCCTCTCTTCCCTTGGAGAATGTTACAGTGTTTTTTCTGGCAGTTAAGCTACTTGTAAGTGTTTTTGATGAGTCCGTGGCCTGTCTTCAGCTGGGTGTAGCTGGGGCTATGGTGTGACCCTTGGGGTCTCTGCCAGATGCCTCTGGTGAGCAGTGCGAGGCCACTGTCCTCTGGCCGTGGGGAACTCGGCTGACTCACAGTCCTAGGGCAGCTCCCCAGGAACAGTTCTTTCCCTGAAGTGACCTTTGCCTAGGTTTGTGGAGTTTCACCCCAAGACCCACGAGTCCCCTTACAGATTTGGGAGCCCTTTTCTACCCACCTTAGTACTCTGATCCCCAGCTCTAACCATCTGGCCACTATGACCTGCTAAGAAAAGCATCCAGGCTGTTTGTCCAGTGTCTAAATGAGTCTGGCCAGAGGTGTGTCCAGGAACCGCGAATCCTCCTATAGGGCAGTTGCTGGCTAGTCCTTGGCTTCATCGGTCATCTGGTGGCTTTCACTGGTCAGGCCTAGTGGTGTAACTGAACGCCAGGAGCCAGGGCCTGTAGTTGTGGTGAGTGGCCCAGCGTGGAGTCAGGGCAAGTGCTTTTCCACAGCCGCCTCTTGAAGACCATGGCTGCGTCTGTCCGTCTGCTCCACGGAGGCCACTCTCGGTGCTGTCTCATTGTGTTGCTCCCCTTCCTGCTCCTTCCCAAACCGGCTGCTGACCACACCTTGCTGTTCCCAAAGCCTCTGGCCATGCTGGCCTGGGGAACTGATCCTTCCTCCTGCCCCCCCACCCCCACCTTCAGTCTTCTGCTTGGGCTCCTCATACATTCCAGCCTGTTCGATATGTTCTCTGGGTTTTACCAAACCAGAGAGGACAGGCTGCCTCTTATCCCTGTCTCTCAGCACTAGACACCACAATTCCTATGTCCAGGGATGAGTTTCATCCAGGAGGATGAGTCTGCCTGTCTCCCTCCCTTCCTCTCCCCCCTGTCTCTCCCTCCCTCTCTCTGTCTCTCTCTCTCTCTGTCTCTCCCTCCCTCTGTGTCTCTCAGACCTGACACTGGCGCTGTCACCCACAAAGTGCGTGTGGGGTGAGTGTACTTCCACTGGGCAGTGAGGCCAGTATGATGTCCTTGCTGCCTCTCTGTGAGGCCAGTGGTCAGCAAAGCTTTTCTGTGAAGAGCCAGAGTGAACATTTGTGGCTCTGTTGGCCACATAGCCTCTGTCACAACCCCTTGCACTCTGCTGAAGTGTGACAGTAGCACAGATGGGCCATAGACTAGTGGATGATCCTGCCTAGCACTAAACCTTGTTTAGAGAGTCAGGGGCAGGTTTGGTCTGTGGGCTGTGGTTTGCTGACCTGTCACAAGGCAACGAAAGATCAAAAGTCTGGTGTGCATCCACAGAGAGACGCTGCAGCCCGAGTCATTGGAGCAGGAGCAGCAATGTGCGGCCTGCAGTGTCCACGTCACTGGACTGAAGTCCATGTGATGGCGGCTGCACTCTGCCCTCTTGCCGTCTATCCTTAAGCAGTTCCATTTCCAGACATTTATCTGAAGCACGTAGGTCTAGAGGGCATGTCCAGTGACCAGAGACACAGGAAACAGCAGGAACTAGGTGCTTCCCCAGGCTGCAGCAGGCAGGTTGGCCGCGTAGTGGCTGAGGGCTTGGGCTCCAGGTCTAGGAACATACTGGCAGCGGGGCCCTCTGCACCCTGCTTAAACTCTTTTCTCTTAGAAGAAAAGGGAAGAGGACATGCTTGCACATACTTACAGTTCAGGAGGCGCAGAGCAGAGGGGTCTGCCTCGTCCACAGCCCCAGTGCTGCTGGGCAGCTGGCTGGCCCAGGCTGGCTCAGGCTGGCTCAGGCTGGCTCATGTTGTCCTTCCAGGGCTGGTGTGTCGGCAGGGGCAGTAGGGCTGCATGTCGGCCTGTCTTTTGTTGGAAATGGGAATCCGAGTTGAGCATGGCCTCTGACTCACAGACTTGACATAGTAAAGTGTGGGCAAACTGGGGATGGTTTTGAGCAGACCGTGCTGCTCAGCTGCTGTGTCTTTTTACATCTTCTGCATGTGAATACAGAGGCGTCAGCGGGGACAGAACACAGTCAGGAGGGTTTTACTAGAGAAGAAAATGCAGATCTAGACCCCCAGACTGACTGACTGCACGTGTGTACACATGCACGCATGCATAATGCACTCACACCTGCATGTGCACATGCAGACATGTGCACACATAAGCATGCATGCCCCCCACACACATGTGCACACATGCACGCATGCATAATGCACTCACACCTGCATGTGCACATGCAGACATGTGCACACATAAGCATGCATGCCCCCCACACACATGTGTACACATGCACGCATGCATAATGCACTCACACCTGCATGTGCACATGCACACATGTGCACACATATGCATACATGCCCCCCACACACATGTGTACACATGCACGCATGCATAATGCACTCACACATGCTTGCACGCTCACACACGCATGTGCACACTCACACCCTTGACCTCCTTCAGGGGGCAGGGTCTCCCAGGGGCTGGGCTCATTTCCATCCGAGACCCCTGTTACCAGCAGCTCTGAGGACTGGGAGCTGGTGTCCACACTGGGGTGGTCAGTGGCCGGGCTCTGAAGAGTGAGCCTCCTCCGTGCCCCATCTGGAGAGTCTTCCTGTCTCCGAGCCTTACTGTGGAAGGTTCCCGACGGCCTGCTGGTGGGCAGATATGTGTCCATGTCAGCCATGGGACTCTGGAAGAGCAGTTTTTAAATGTTGGGCTTCATAATTTACTGTTCTTTACCTTACATCAGTAACCTTTTTGATTTTTAATGGAAAATGTGGGGAAACAGCCTCCTAAAGGTAGTGAACTTAGCCAAGTGCCATGAATGTAGTGAGTCTGCTGTGCCTGAATCAGAGGTCTGATGAGTGACGAGTCCCTGTGGTATGTTGAGAGGATGAGCTTGGAAGGGATTTGATTCCCTCTCAGGATCCATGGTTTGCCAATGAGGATGCTTTCAGCAGAATCTCAAACTTCCAACAAGATGGCAATGATTTCTTTTCATTTTTAAAGTGGGCCTGCCAGCACTCGGGCAATAAGGAGTGAGCAGCGCAGGAAAGTCTGCTCATGGCTCTGGAGTCCACAGCTGCGCCGCCGAGGGCAGGCCGGGCAGGCCGGGTAGGCCTGTGCACACTGCTGCCTTCTCTGGGGCATCACGGGGTGCTGCCTGCCAGTGGCCAGTGAGGACTGGCTTTTGGTGCCTGATGGTTTATTTTAAATTAGCAGGTACAGATATGGAATCGATGGTTTAGAATAAGAAGCAGATTTCTTTTGCTCTTGGTGTGAGTTGCTACCTCCCCATAGGTTTCTATGAGCTTAAAAGGCCTGAGAACCCTTGTGGGTGTCCAGAGAGCCAGCCAAAGGGCAGGTGGCGGCCTTGCCAGCTCAGTAGGCTTGGTGTTTGCCAGTGTTTGTCCTCTGCTCATTCACAACTTGAGTTGCAAAGGTGAAAACAGCCTGGTATGCCCAGTCCGGCCCTGCGCCACAGATCTGTGAGGCTGCTACCATGTCCCGGTCGAGCATTGTAAACTGGGAGAGCTGGGCTCCTTGTCCCAGGAGGGCGCCTACTGCGTGTGTTTGTGATGGGTGCTGGGGAGACAAACTCTTTCAGATTGTTTGTTGAGGTTCAAACTTTCTCTTCTTTGGAAATAATTCTGCAGTTGCTCTTTTAGGAAAAAGAAGTTATTTTCTGGTAGGAGAGCCTCTTAGCTATGGTAACAACTGAAGTGTGACTTCCTCATTGCAGCAGCTGTGTTCATAGCTGTTTTACTAAAGCCCCTGGCTGCAGCCAGCCCCTCCCTGGTATCTTTGTTCTCAGAGGCGCCTTGGGCCTGGTCCTCCGGACATGTCTTGAGTGTCTCCGTCAGAGGGGCAGCCTGCACATGTGCCCTGTTCTCTGTAACCACCTGCTGCACACGGAGTACGGTCAGCACCTCAGACGTGCCCTTAGGATGCAGGCTGGAAGCCCCGAATCAGGTGCTGGCAGGACGGGCTCCTTCCAGGGGCCCCAAGGAGAACTTGTCTCCTTTCCTTCCCTGGCTTCTAGAGGTGCCTGTGTTGATTGGCATGGCCCAAGGCAGCATCACATCTCTGAGGGACCCTGGTGATGGCCCTGGCCCACCTGTGACTCAGATGGCGTCTGCATCTCAGGACCCTTGACCTCCCTGCAGAGTTCCTTTGCCACGTGAGATCATGTAGTCACAGGTCCCACGGCATTATTGTGCCTGCCACAGTCTCCAGCCCTCTTAATTCAGAGACTGCCAACCACCCCCATGTGTGCGCGCGCACATGCACACACACGCCTGGTGGGCAGCAGCTCCATCCTGTGTCCCTCCCCATCTGCACTGGTGTCTCTCATCAGTGTGGTCTCTCCTCCTCCTGCTCCCCTGTCCTTGTGCAGATCAGTGGCCACTTGCTCGCAGTTCGGTGTGAGGCCTGGTGTGCCCGGTGCTGTCACCCGTCTGCACTCACAGCCCGCTCGCTTTCCTGTGCTCAGCCTCTCTGCCCTGGCTGTGCCCAGTGTCCTCCACATTCTGTCTTGGCACTTCAGACACTCTAGGTCCAGGTGAGCCCTGATGCTCTCATGTCCTGGCTCCCGCTTCAGACCTGTGCACCACAAGGAGTTGCTTCCTGGAAAGAAGGGGGCAGTCTGGGCCTTGCAGGCCCCAGAGCTCACCCTGTCCTAGTTTCTGAGACAGCTGGGTGGTCTTAAGGGCACCTCTGCTGCTCACTCAGGCAGTGGTGGTGGTGGTGGGGGGGGGGATTGTGCATCTGTCTCCATGTGGCCACCAGCGTGGAGAGGCCTGCCTTGTGCTATAAGAGGCCAGCCTCTGTTGACTGTGTCACCTGGGCTCCCCACCCGTGACCTCTGGCTGGGTACAGCCAGGGGAGGCACTGGCAGGAAATCAGAGGTGGGGGGAAAGGGAGGAGTGAGGGGTTCCGTGACTGCCAAGCCCCACCCTGGGCTGACCCCTCCCCTATAGCTGAGGCTCTTCTTCCTGGGTTTTAACACTGTTTCCTCCTGTTGCTCCTCCCACCTGGACATCTCAACAGCTCCTTGTGGCCAGGCCTAGGTTGTTTCCCCCTCCTTTGCTAGTTTTCCTACCCTGCCCACACCTACTTCAGAGACCTGAACCAAACTCACCTTGATCCCTTCACTAGTGCTGTTTCCAGCACCCTGGCTACTGCAGTGACCTGGCAGTGTCAATATGCCGCTGCACACTGGGAGGGTCGCAGCATAAGAATGGGTGCTGTTTGCTGTATCTCCGGGTGCAGTATCTGCCAGGTGCTCCCAGCTCCTCTCAACCCAGCACCACCACATCACCCTCTGTCCCTCTTCTCCCCTGGTACTCACCACCCTGATGACCCTTCCTGACAAAGGTGACAACACTTATGTGAGATGGAGGCTTCTGGCAGTGAGGGTCGTGCTGTGGTCTGTTTGACTCAGTGGTGGTGTCTGCACTCACTGGTGGGATGGAGGCTTCTGGCAGTGAGGACTGTGTTGTGGTCTGTTTGACTCAGTGGTGAGATATCTTTGCACTCATAGTGGGGACCTGCTGCAGAGCAGTGTTCACAGACACCACTGAGTGGCCGAGGGAGTAAAGGACGTGTGCTGGGGGAGCCAGGGAGACGTTCAGGCAATTTTAACTGTACCAATGGCTTTTCCCTCCCACAGCTGCCGGGCCGCAAGTACCGACCTGGGTACAATGCCGATGTGGGTGACAAGTGGATCTGGCTGAAGTGAGCAGGCTGCCCTCGCCCAGCTGCAGCATAGTGACCAAGAAGTTCTGGCCTGCCTGCTCTCAGGGACTCCACATGGCTCTAAACAGGGGAGTAAATGATCTGAAACTGCGCAGTAGAAGAGACACCTGGCCAGGTGTGCCTGCTGTAGTATAGTAATAGAGTTGGAAGAAATGACTTCCATTTAAAAGGTTTTGGAAGCATCTAGCTTTATTTTGTAATGACCCGTAATTATCACTGGGGAAAAAATGGGTCTACTACGAAAGACCAGCTCTCACCACAAGCCGGTCATTTTAGCACAGCCGCTGTCACGTACATTGTTTCTGTAGACTTCAAGAAATAAAATTGTTTCTATGGAAATTCTCCCCATTGTATATCTGTGCACACATGGGCTATCATACCTGTACACTTGGGCTGTTGTAGATGTACACACATGGGCTGCTGAAGATGTACATGTGTACATATAGACTGTCATAGATCTACACATGCACACGTGGGCTGCTGTAGATGTACATGCACACAGGCTATCGTAGACGTACACATGCACACATAGGCTGCTGTAGATTTATGTGTGCACACAGGCTGTCGTAGATGTACACATGCACACACGGGCTGCTGTACATGTACACATGCACACATGGGCTGTCATACACATGCACACACGGGCTGCTGTACATGTACACATGCACACATGGGCTGTCATCCACATGCACGCAGGCTGCTGTAGATGTACACATG
>NW_003852528.1:4084201-4097009 GCF_000181295.1 Otolemur garnettii | reverse complement strand
CATACACATGCACACAGGCTGCTGTAGATGTACATGTGCACACATGGACTGCTGTAGATATACACGTGCACACGGGCTGTTGTAGATGTACACATGCACATAGGCTGCTATACATGTACACATGTACACAGGCTGTCATACTTGTACACATGCACACATGGGCTGCTGTAGATGTACACGTGCACACACGGGCTGTCATACTTGTACACATCACACATGGGCTGTTGTAGATGTACACATGCACACAGGCTGCTGTACATGTACACGTGTACACAGGCTGTCATACTTGTACACATGCACACAGGCTGCTATAGATGTACACATCACACATGGGCTGCTGTAGATGTACACGTGCACACACGGGCTGTCATACTTGTACACATGCACACATGTGCTGTTGTACACATGCATACAGGCTGCTATACATGTACACATGCATACGGGCTGCTGTACATGTACACACGCATACAGGCTGTCATACTTGTACACACACACACAAATTTACGCACCATTTCCCTTACTGTTTGGTTGGTGTGATTTGGTTTACCTTAGATTTACAGTACTCTCCGTTTTGGTAATTTACTAGGGAAAAAAGTGAAGAATACCAAAAAGAGCAAGAAAAATCACAGATTTATAAAACATTGTGTTTGTTTTAAAAGAAATTTTAGATGCAGTTCCCATGATGGCATTCTCAGCTGGCTTCAGAGCTTCCTCTGAGAGGAGATTTAAGCTTAGATTGTTGATGGGATAAAATGCAAAAGCAAATCTATATATTCTTTTTTACTCCAACAAATCAAGGTGTCAGTTGTGACTGTGGGGGAACCCCACATAGCCACTGAGGGGACAGTGTGAAAGGAAACCCAGACTCGGTCATCGCAGGTGGAATGACTGGTGTGGGCAGGAGGGGTGGGCAAATGCTGCCCCAAAAGGCGTCCTTTCCTGCAGCAAGACCACAACATGTACTGTAAAGCTGATAATAGAAATAGGGAACTAAACACAGTGCTGGCCTAAATAGTGCAGGGAAAGGGTCATGAGGGTCACTAGGTTATTCTAAATTTAAACCAAGGCTGTGACCTTCAGTGTTTGTAACTCACTCCGTGATTCCCATCTCTACATTGGCGTGGTCAGTGGATGGTGATCTTTACTTGCTAAAATCTCCTTCCTTACCCCTGGTGATTTGGGGGAGCTGCTGGAAGGGGCAGTGAAGAGACCTGGACTTTGGTCAGACAGGCCCTCGGGACCAAGCTGTTACTGGGGTCTGATGAACCTGGACTTTGCATGCCCTCTGGATGCCTTAGCCTAAGTCACACCTTGTCTTTAGCTCACACCCACAGTCAGTCACAAATGAATGATGACAAGGACAGTCTGTTCTTCATTTGCCTATGGTGACACTCGGAAAACCACAGCACAGGCTGGCGGCCTGGCACTGTCCCATTAGTCCTGTCAAACTAAAGTTTCTGCATAGAGCTCCACTGTTTTCCAGGATGGTAGGGATACAGGGTCCCCCCACTCAGGACTGGACAGGGAATCCCCCACCCCCATTCTCTAGGCCCGGATGAGCTCAGAAATCAGACCCCCATCTCTAGGCACACACAGGCCGCCCTTTCCAGGCCACACCCTCTGAGCTCTAGCAAGGCAGCCTGAAACATTCTGGGCTTTTACAGCTTGAGTTGGGCACACACACCCTAATCCCTGAGACAAAAACTGCAAAGATGCAATAACATTGCCCCTAACCAGAGGGACTGCATCCATTCATTTGTTAATATACTCATTAACTTTGAAAAGGTGTTTTTCCACCTACCAAGTCCTGGCCAAAAATACTATATATAGCCATAGACAGAGGACCCATGGGGGAGACTTCCGACCTGCTCTTCCCCTTTGCCAGATGCTCTGGTGCTTTTTACTGCTTCTGTATTCCTTTCTGTTTAATAAAATCCTATCTAACCTCTGATCTGTGGTTCCTGGGTTCATTCTTCCAATCCCCGAGACCAAGAACCTACTGAAGTAGAAATTCTGGTAACAGTAGTTCCCAGACACTTGGTGGCTGTTTAAATTAGTTAAACTTTAAAATTCACTCTAAAATTTAGTTCCTTAGTCGTGCTGGCCGTGGTTCAGGTGCGCAGTAGCCACAGGGGACAGTGCAGGAGGGAGGGTCACCGAGAAGCTCCTCAGGCGTCCTGCTGTGCAGCCGCTCAGGACAGACACACTTTCCCTCCTTCCCTTTTCCTCCTTTCCTCTCTCCCTTCCCTTGTCCCTCCTTCCTTGAATTGAAAATAAAGTTTCCCTGCTGCAGTTTTTGAGTTGGAGTCCAGATTTAAGTGGCTGAATTTTGTACTTCACTAAGAAACAAATGGCTTTAATCACTTAAGTGAAATCACACCTGGGCACTGGGCCAGGGCAGAAGTATCTGTGGTCTAAGCACCTCACAAACCCACTGAGAGGAGGAGGAAAGAAAAACATCTTTAATTATCTCGGATGCTCCTAGTGCCTTTGACTGTGACCATCTAGTTCTTTACTTAAACCTTGATGGCTGTGCTGGTGGTGTCCCTGTGGTGAAGGTGCAGCTGTGAGGGCCCAGGCTTCCCCCAGGCACCAGCTCCCCAGCATCATGTGGGCTGGGGACACCCGTGTCTGACCCTGTGGGGTCACACTGCCTTGAGGAGTGTGATGTCTGGGGTTTGGTGCTGAAGAAGTTCATCAATTTCATTTCCTGGTTTTTCATATGTGTTGGACAGAAGAAAAATATGGTCCAAGTCTTCTTTTTTAAACTGAAACCCTTTGTTCTTGTCTGTTGGTAAAGTTTTTTGCTGTATTAAAGTTTTCTGCTGTATTTTAAAATTCCCTAAATGACTACTTCAGTTCTATTGTAGATTTTGTGTTGCCTTTGTCTTTAGTGACTTTTTCATTTTTTAATCTATGTCTTAAAATATTTTTGGCTTATTTATGTTTTTAATTTTCTCTTCAATTCCATTAATCTTATTTGCCATACATATTCTGAATCCCATTTCTCACATTTTGGCAATTTCCTTTTGGTTGGGATCTGTTGTGATACATTTGGCACGTCCCGTTAGACTGTTTCTTTATGTCCCCAGAGTTCTTTGCTGTTTCCTTTCATCCTAAGCCTCTTGTTTCAGCTCAGGCAGTTAAGTTTGTGGTGCACCCATTCCTCTTGCTGAGACCTTTGCTACTTAGTGATACAGAAAGGTCCCCAGATGGGGCATTTGTGTCCTACCCTGGAAGACCTGGCAGGAGAAGGGTGGGTGCACAGAGAGCCTGGAATGTAGCTGCTCAGTGTTCCCCTGTTCCCCTGTGGTTGTCACAGTCTAAGCCAGTGCTGGGATCTTGATGTGGAGTGGTGGGCTAGTCCCCAAATCTATTAGACGCTCAGGTGGGGGGGGATGGGTGAGTCCCCCTTCACAGAGGCAGGCAAGGTGGGAGATGCCAAGGTCTTCCCATGGTGGTGTCAGTGGCAGCTAAGCAAGGCCATCTAGGTGATAGCCACAGATGTCAGGCCTGTAGGTGTTCACTTCACACAGATCCTGGGGTGCAAGAATAGCATGCAGTGCAGGTTGGCTCATGCTCGAGGGTGAGCACACCCACAGTCCTGTGCTCATGGTAGACTGTGGGCATGGTCCTGTGCAGCATGGAGGGCAGCCAGCATGGCCATCAGGTAGCACATAGGACTGGGGGGCTGAGTCCTGGGGGTCTCTCCCTGGTGAGCCCATTGCCATGGGACTCACTGTGGTGTCAGGGCCTGTTCTATCTGAACCTCTGTGGGGGAGATTCCTCTCTGTTCCCTGCCCAGAGTAGTGAGAGCACCGCCTCCCCCTGCTCCCTCCCTGGCCTGGCAGGGGTGATGTAGAGAAAGTTGCTACAAGGGGGTCAATCCCTGTTTAGCTCCAGGCACTCTGGACCCAAGAACTCAGAATGGTGTCAGTTTAGTGACCTGGGAACAGACGCCAGTGGGCCCTTGCTGTGCCTGCTCTCTGTGCAATGTCACTGCAGTCTCCAGGCAGCTCCCTGATCAGTCCAGAGGCCTGCACTAGTGGTGGTGGGGCTCACAGCTTGGGTCAGTGTCCACTGCTGGGGCCCCAGGGCACTGTCCTCCTGTCCTTTATGTATGGGCACCTCCTTCTGATCTTGCTGGGGGGATCACCCCACCTCCCTCTCCTCACTTCAGATGTCTCCTGTCACTTCTCTGGAGATTCACCACGCTCTCTCCAAGAAGGCCTGTCTGTTAGAAAATTGCTTCAGAAGGCCCCTCCTCCAAAGTCCCTTTCTGCCCCTAAAGTTACAACTCCTTCCTAGCAGAGGGAGTGACCTGTTTACCTCATTACCCTGTTCCAATTTCCCACTGCCCACCCCTAATGGCTCTTTCCGCTGGAGGAATAACTCCTTATTGGTTATCCCATCAGCTCATCACCATTCTAAAACTCCCCTATATAAGAATATGTTCCCCCGCCATCTCTCTCTACCCTCCTTCTGTCTTCCTTTTCTCTCTCTCCCATCTTCCCCCTTGCTCTTCCCTACTCTCTCTTCTCTTCCCCACTCTCTCCTTATCTCTCTCCCCGGTGCTGCTCTGCAGCCTCCCTCCCCCCCCCCAATAAAGACTTTTCGTACAAGCTTTGGTGGTCTGAGAATTCTCTGCCAGTCGAAGTGCCCCTCTTTCACTGTCCATAGTGGGCATCCACCTGTGCCTTCCGTCCTACGCCCGAGTGCAGCAGGTGTGGGCTGTTTCTATGCTATCCCGGACTCAGAACATGTACCTAACAACAAAAAGCTGTGATGTTTCTGTGACACACTAGGATAAAACAGGTGGCACAGGGAGTCATCTGCAGAGTGGAGAAGAAAATGGAGACAGGCGTGGGTGCTGCCCACCTGAATGGCATGATGGTGGTGCTGACACAGCTGTGGTGCTGCCGGCTCTGCCCGAGCAGGCTCTGAACCAAGCACCCCAGCTACAACCCGAGTGGGAAGGTCTGTAGTCTCACTTCACATTCCTAAACACAAGCTTTATGGAGCAGGAGAGGAACCTGCAGATTCCAGAAGTTGTGCCCTGGAGGGGCAGGGTGGTGGTGGGCAGAGGTCTGGAAGAGGAGGTGGCATGCCAGGAGCCCTGAGCCTGCCCTGGCTGGGACAGCAGTGTGCCTGCAGCAAGCCACCTCCTCCCTCACAGACTGGGGGTCTCACAGGACCCTGAGGGAGCTGTAAGTGGTGGACAGACCTCCAGCTGTGTGGGTAGATGTTCAACAGTAGAGTATGCAGAGTCTCTTCCCTGGCTTCTGAGGGATGACTACAGCAGTGGGGTCAGGGGCCAAGGAGCTCTGAGGACTGTGGAGCTCCCAATTGCAGCCCTTCACCATCCCACTCTGAGATGTGACACCATCCTAGCTCCTAACAATAAGCCAGAAGGACAGGACGGCATGATGTTCTCCCATGAGGCAGATAAGAAAACAGGCTTTAAGGGGTGGGAACTTGCCTGCCCCCCATTCAGATCATGGAAGCTGCCTGCGGCCCTGTATCAGAGGAACAGGACCAATAGGAGATGTACGGGATAGAGACATGTGCTTACACAGCATTTATTGTGAGGCTTCTGGGGGCTCAGAAGTCCCATGATCTACTGTCTGGAAACCCAGAGAGCCAACAGCATAAGTTGCAGCCTGAGTGCCGAAGACCAGTGTCCCAACTGAACCAGCCAGGCCGAGAGAAAGTGAATCCTCCCTCCTCTATCTTCCATTCAGGCCCTGGACAGACAGGATAATGTCTGCCCATGTGGGGAGGGCTGTCCACCTGCTCACATGCCAACCTCATCCCGCAAAGACACACCCTGGAGTCTGCTGGGCCACATATCTGGGCATCTTCAGCCTGGTAGAGTTGACACTGAAGTTGACTTGATGGCTCCTACCTCCCCCCATGCTTGAGCCCCGTCTGGCTTGCCCTGATTGCGTCTCAGACAAATGTTCGTGCTCACTCTGACTCCCACACTTTTGTCCTCACCAGCACTTTCTGGAAGAATCCACTGAATCAGCAATTGGTTTGCTTTGGTTTTAAAATCATGACACTAAGTTACAAATGAGCTCTCCCCGATCACATCCCACGGGAGAACGCTGCCCATGGTGTGCGTGTAATGTAAACAGTGATGAAACCCACCCTGGGCAGGGAGCCCCACACCACAGAAAGGGCCGGGGTCCCCAGGAGAGGCGAGGGAGCCCAATGATATCAGGGACTGCACTGGAAGTGGAGACCCTCCAACTCGGCCTCCTGCTTTCTTTGTTCAACTTTGTATGATCCAGTCCCTATGCAATGATCATGGAGGCCTCCATGGGCTCCTGCCTCCAGGGAGGTCGTGCAACCAACTTCAAGAGCCCTGAGCACACAACTTGTATAAGGACAGCAGAGGGCCTCTGAGAGGACTGAAGCCCTCCGGAGATGGTGTAGTGCCCACTGACACCGGCCTTGGACTGAAGCCCGATGGAGATGGTGTAGTGCCCACTGACACCGGCCTTGGACTGAAGCCCGATGGAGATGGTGTAGTGCCCACTGACACTGGCCTTGGACTGAAGCCCGATGGAGATGGTGTAGTGCCCACTGACACTGGCCTTGACCCCACAGACTTGGGTTATTTGTGATTTCAGCAGGGGACCCCCTTGGGCCGGCATCCACCCTACAGCTCTGGCCACTGTTCTCAGCACCTGGACAAACACAGCTGGTCAGCATCTAATTTAACAGTGGCTGGGCAGGGCCACACCCCTTCCTCGGCCCTCTCCCCGGGGCACTGTGTCCACATCCTCCTCTCTGGGGCTGCTTTGTGGCCCTCAGCCCCACCTGTGACCACCTGAGTCCTGCCATCTCGCCTCACAGGAAGTCCCTGTGTGCTGTCCCAGGAAGATGAGGGGACCCTTGCTTGGGGTGGGAGGGGCCTGGGGAGGAGCAGCACGGCCCAATTCCTGTCTGGTCCAGGTTGCTGAAGCATAGTCGCTGCCAGGTGTGGCCCCTCTCTGGAAACCCCCCACTACTCCCATGCAGAGGTGAGCCCTGGAGCCCCAGCTCTGCATAACCCGGCCTGCGGCTCCTCCCCATGGGGCCTCTCTGACAATCCCTCCCTGAGCCCTTGCAGGGCAGAGGCCTGGCAGGATGACCCTCTGAGGTCCCTTGTGGGCTGTAGCCTTTGGTGCCCTGCTGCATGGTTCACTGTGTTCAGACACGCCAGCAAGATTTGCAAGTGGCTCCTGGGGCAGACGACTCCGGGAGGAGCGGGACTCAGCCTCATTCTGAACTTGAACTGCTGATGCAGCTCCCTCATCTGGGTTTCTAGCTGGTCCCAGGCACACCCCAGGGGCCGTGGATCCATTAGTGAGAAAACGGATCTGAAGCACTAGCATGTGACGAAGCACTCCTGGGACCATCTCTGCCCTTGTCCTCCCCCACCAAGGGAGCTACAGCACCCTGTGGACTCAGGTGTGCAGTCCCCCTGTCACCCTGGTGTCCCCTCACCTGGCAGACCTGGCCGCTTTGGACAGAGCCAGAGCTCTGCAGTGAGGTGGAATTGGATCCAGTCTCCATAGGAGCAGCTGGCCTTGGACCATCACTGCCCTGGAGGCTCGTGTTTCTGTAGCTGTGGCACTGGAGGGATAACTGGTTTGTGAGACTGGGGTTTGCAGGGCCACCACTCAGTGCCTGGCATTTTGCCTGCTAGCAGGTGATGTCATCACCTTCCCAAGTAAACCCTCCTGGGGGTCAGAGTCCCAGGGCACAACAGGTATCTGCAGGGACCACAGAGGAAGAGAAGGGACAGGCACCAAACCACAAAATTCTGTCTCGGGGAGCCGCTCACAGAACATGCGTGGGCCTCCAGAAGCCGCGGCCACACATCTGGAACATCTGCATCTGGGCTGGTCCAGGGCCAGGGGCCTCCCCCCACACCTACTGCTGACAGTGGTGGACATGCTAAGCTCTGGGGACCATTTCTCTCCAGAGCCAATGTGGCCTCTAAGGCTTTGGGGAGCAGGGTGGGCTCTGGAGTGTGGATGGGGCTCACCTACCCCCATCAGAGATGCCCCAACCCCAGCTGGGCACTCCACTGCTGGGGTTCAGCCCACCTACGGCTGCCACCACTGCACTGGACACCTCACCTTCCAGCTGCTGCTTCTATAGCTTCCGGAACCTCCACTAGTGGCTTGTCCAGCAAAGGGAGACGCACTAGGCCGGGCCAGGCCGGGGCAGCACCGGGACCACACTACTTGGTGGGTGCCAGTCAAGACCCACCAAGTGTGGTGGGTGGGCAGGGGAGGCTGAGAGGCCAGGAGGGTCCCAGGAAGAGGCCAGACCAGGTGGTGGCCTGGCCAGGAGCTGTGGTGAGAGTAGCAGGAAAGGGTGAGTGTGAGGGGACATTTGGGATGAGCACACGGGGACATTTCAGGTGAGCATTGGGGGAAGTTCTGGGTGAGCACGGGGGACATTCCAAGCCCGTTCTCCAGAGCCCTTGGGTTTGATTCCATCCATCCCCGAGGAGCTACCTGAGGCTCTGGCGTCTGCCATGAGAGTTGTCACAGCCTTGGGGGTTAGACAGCCCCAGATCTCTGCCCACTTAGGACTCTGGCCTCAGAGACTCACTTTACCCTGGGAAGACAAAGGGGTGCCCTCATCAGGGCATGACATGCAGAAACACCCACACCTGGGTACATAGTCCTGTGTGTGGATGAAAGCCAGCCACAGGGACCCTCTCCCCTGCACTTGTGAGTGGTCGAGGGGACAAGTGACCAGGGCCTGGCCATGCAGACACGAGGGGAGGGTGCTGGGGCTTAGGGAAAGATCACATCCTTGTTGCTTATAGGTTTAAGATTACTTCTCAGAGCAGTTTTAGGGCCACAGTAGAATTGCGTGGGAGGCACAGACATTCCTCACGTTGCCCCCCCCCACCATCGGTGCTCCCCACCTGAGGGCGCTCTTGTCACCATCAGTGATACGTCATTACCTCCCAGAGCCCATGGTGGACAGTAGGGCCACGTGCTGCTGCGCGGCCTCCTCTGGGTGTGGCAGGTGCAGAACGGCGCTGTCCACACTGCAGGTCATCCACGGGGATCTCTCTGCCCCAAGGACTTTTCAGGAGACCCCAGAGGAAAAGCCTGTTCTCTGCCTCTGGACATGGCCACATCTCCAGGGCCAGGTGTCCTGCAGCCCTGAGGGCAACCAGCAGACAAGATGGGTCCAGGACCTGGACTGTTTTGGCCTGTGCACGGGAGGTCTCTGCTACCCACGGCTGTCCATGGGCTCCCTGTGTCCCCTGGTGCTCCTGGATCCAGGCCCTGGACTGTTTTGGCCTGCATATGAGAACTCTCTCTGCCACACCCAGCTGCAGCCATCCTCAGGCCGTGTCCACTCCCTCTCTGCATCCCTTGGCCTGTGCACGGGACCTCTCTCTGCTACCCACGACTGCAGCCCTCCTTGGCCCTATCTCCTCCCTCCCTTTGTCCCCTGGCGCTCCTGGATCTAGGCCCTGGACTGTCTCGGTCTGTGCACAGGACCTCTCTCTGCTACCCACAACTGCGGCCCTCCTTGGGCCATGTCCACTCCTTCCCTGTGTCCCTGGCACTCCTGGACAGGACATTCAGGCACTGCTTGAATCCCAGCCCAGAGTGAGCAAGTGGTAACAATGTCCCTCGGCACCAGGAGAAGGAACTTCTCACTATTTTATTTATGTATTTATTTATTTTTAATTTTTGCTGATCTTTTCATTTTTATTTTTTCCCTTTATTAAATCATAACTGTATACATAATGCATTGTGAGGCACAATGGGATTTGATATACAGTGTGGAATGCTTACATCTCGGGCATTTCTGAAAAGCAGGCTGGGTCTGCCAGCAGGAGTGAGCTGCATGGGGACATGATCCAAGATGCTGTGGGAGGAGGTGCTTTGGAACTGAGTGATGGAGACAAGCGGAGAAGTGATATGTGGCCATTCCCCAGCCCTGGACACCAGACCTGCTGCCCTGCTGCCCAGTGTGGTGCATGGAGTAGAGTCTGCCACAAGCTGTCACTGTCCCATTGCAGGTCGATGCTCACATTGCAACAGTGTTCTCTGCCTTAGTGAAGGTTCGTGCACGCAGTGTGGAGAGTGACCTTTGGGTTGGCTGTGGCCTCACTCTCTGCAGCAGCAGCGGGGAGGGTGGGCTCTGGGGAGTGAGGGCGCCAGTTCACTCGGGGGCTTGGAGCGCGGGCTCGTCACTGTGCTAGAAGCCCCTAACTACCCTGGGGAGCTAGGACTAAAGGAGGGCGGGGGAGGACATGGCAGGTGCCATTCCTGACCAGTGAGGAGAGGGACGGCTCTCCAAGGAAGGCCATGCTCTAGGCAGAGACGAGTCCTCCCTCCATGGCTTTGAGCTAGGGACCAGCCACCACATCCCAGCAGTGTGGGGAAGAGTAGCCTGGTGGTCAGACGGCAGCTGTGCCAGGCAGGGCCGAGGGCCATGGTATGAGTTTGAGCAGAAGGTCTGGCATGGAGAATGGAGGGAATGTGTCGACAGGATGCCCAGACACTGAGAGGAAGGATGTGCTGATTCATGTTCAACATGGATGAACTTGAGGATGCCACACTGAGTGACAGAGACCAGACCTGGAGGACCATATGCTGTATGAACTGTGCACAGTGGGATCTGGAGGATGGAATGTGGGTGCAGGCTGGTTGGGTCAAGGCAGAGCTTGGGAGGCCAGTGGTTGAGTGGACACTGGGGCACACACTCATGACAGGGGTGAGAAGCGCCAGGGTCCCGGGATGCTGCAGAGCTGGCTCCAGCGTGGGGAGATGCACCGTCCATGCACTCAGAACACAGGGTCACTCAGGCCTGTGGTCTGGCTGTCCCGAGAAAGGCGTTTCCCTCTCTCTTACCCTGATTTTGGTAAGCACCCTCTCATTGATGCCTGTTCAGTCTCTGCATACAAGGCTTAGATCCAGGCACCTCACACACAGGGCTCCTTACGGTGCTGTCCTCCCCCTGCCAGGGGCTGCAGGACCTCTCTGCCACCTGAGTGCATGTTGCAGGTGGGGGCTCTATGGCTGAGGTGGCTGCCACAGTGCAGTGGCAGGGCTGGAACGACTGACCGCCTTCTTCCTGGTCCAAGTGACTGTAAGCCGGTAGAGCAGCTCCCCCCACCCTCCCCCACATCCTGGCCCTGCCTGGGGTCTGCCGTGTGCTGGGAGGGGCCGAGGATGCTCCAGTCCCACCCCCAGGCTTGACCACAGGAGACAGACCACAAGTCAGAGGGCTGCAGTCATTAGCCTCTTCCCCACCCAGGGAAGCTTCTAGAGTGGAGGGCAGAGTCTCATGCATGGAGTAAACTCTTGAAAATGCTTCCTGGATAAATGGATTAATAAAGCTGTTATGCACTTTGACCAGAGAGTCTCAGTCTCAGAAACATCCCCAAGTAAGACCTAATTGTGAAAGAGCTCACAGTTTCCTTCTCTGCAGCAGGGACACGAGCGCCACTTCCCACTTTGCTATCCTCGGCTCACAGGGTAACAGTGTCAACAGCAAAGCAGAACAATACTTCCCTTCTGTTGAAATGGTGACCATTGTGGCCAGTGCCTGTAGTCCCAGCTACTTGAGAGGCTGAGGCAAGAGAATCGCCTAAGCCCAGGAGTGGGAGGTTGCTGTGAGCTGTGTGACACCATAGCACTCTACCAAGGGCAATAAAGTGAGACTCTGTCTCTACAAAAAAAAAAAAAGACAGAAAGAAAAAAAAATGGTAGCCTTGTGGGCAGTTTAGCTTCTTGGAACATAGTCGCTAAAACTGTCTACAGACAAGCAGAATGCAAAGGACACATAGAGAATGATTTTGGCCATATAAACACATGCAAAATAGGGATTGCAGATGAATTAACAAATAATTGGTGCTCAATGCAAAAGGTGTTGGGTTTTTGTTTGCCACTTTTTCCCAAATATGGAGATGTCTGTTCAGTAAGAACGAGAAAAGAAACGTGTCTGATTAAAGGGAAGAGATGGAGGCAGGAGGGCGCCGGGCAGGCACAGGGTGGATGCGGGGCGAGCGCAGGGCAGGTGTGGACGACTCCACAGGGCTCTATGAGCCCAAGAAGCTGCTGTCTCGAGGGGCCTTCCAGCCCAGAGGCTTCCTGGTCCTGGGCAGCCCCTTGTTTTTCTCAGCTTCCTCTCATTCAGCAAGTGCATGCTGCAGGTTCTGGTCCCACAGCAGGCCCCGGCCTGGGTGCTGGGTGATGGGGGAAGTGCGGAGGCCCCGCTGGGTGGGCCTCGTGTCCTGCTGTAGAGAGGTGTTTGCAGGGTGGGAATGGGCCCTTCAAAGCTTGTGTCCACCTGGACCCTATCTGGGAACAGGGATCTTCACATAGTATTTGGTTAAGGATCTTGAGGTGAGACCATATGGATTTAGGCAGTGAATGGGGTCATGTGGGGAAAGGGAGCAGTGAGGGCGAGACATGGGAAAGTGGCAGAGGTCACCAAACCAAGGGCCGCTGTCACATGCCAAGTCTCAGAGGAAGGAGACAGGCCTTCAGCAGGGGTGTGGGGTGGAGGAGAAATCAGATGCACAGGAATCTGAGGCTCCGCTCTGCCCAAGGCAGCAAGAGCAGCTCAGGTAGGTGGAAGGGGGTGGCGTGGACAGTAGCCTGGGCTCTGGCCCCGATGTGGCAGTGTGAGGTAGGTGGAAGGGGGTGGCGTGGACAGTAGCCTGGGCTCCGGCCCTAATGTGGCAGTGTGAGGTAGGTGGAAGGGGGTGGCGTGGACAGTAGCCTGGGCTCCGGCCCCGATGCGGCAGTGTGAGGTAGGTGGAAGGGGG
>NW_003852528.1:4079297-4084024 GCF_000181295.1 Otolemur garnettii | reverse complement strand
GCTTTCCAGCCACATATCAGGGCCACGGATGCTCTCGGTTCTCCCACAGAATGGAGGGTGTGTAGCAGCCACACACAGCACTGGGTTTGAGGAAGGGCCCATACACCCTAACCCTAACTGGCCACTCTCTGTGAAGATGTCAGATGTGATTGCTGGTCTCTGGCAGAGAGAGGCCTCAAACATGTTCCCCATGGGTGCTCAGCAACCACACCAGCCCTGACCTTGTAAGCTGCCCTGTGGGCAGGTGTGACTGGGACAGGAAGTACTTCCGGTGGCAGTTAGGGAAGGTGCGATTACCAACAGGCCAGCAGGTGAGTCAGGTTCCGGAGCTCAGCCTGGCACGGCTGTGGGATCCCTGGTGTGCACATCCTCCCTGCCCCTGCCTGTGGCCACCAGAGTTCCTCCCAGTGCTGGGCCCCATGCTGCTTGTGAAGGTGTGTGTTGGGCGGGGTCAGTGAGAACCAGCAGGATCCCAGGCCTGGCTCTGTGGGCACATCCCTCCCCTTCCTGTCTGCTGGCCTACACCTCCCTGTGGCCACCTCCTCCCCCAGCTCAGAGCCCCAGCGTCTCCCTGCGGAGACAGTCACCTCCCCTCCTCTCCCACACCTGGCCATTTGTTATTACTTATTCCTGTTTCTGCCCTGGCAGGACCAGAGAGTGTGGATAGGGGTGCAGTCAGGTACCCAGGAAACCCAACCCGTTGGCGGGAGCACACTAGTGGGGACGGAAAGGTGTATTTAGGTTTTGAGGAACTAGCCTGGGTGAGTGTGGGGCTTGCAAGAGGGACCTGTGGGCAGGCTGGAGAGCCAGGTGGATGTGGGGCTGCAGATTTGAGGCAGAACTTCTCCCCCAGGAAACTTGGGTCTTTTCTTTGCAAGGGCTCCAGGGTGGGAAGGCTCGGCTGCACTGCCCAGGGTGGGCTTCACTCTCAGGAGACGGGTGCCCCTGTCAGCACATCTGCCAGACCCCATTGGGTCACACTGTGACTGGGCACTGGGCCTGACAGCCTTTGTCTGGCCCAGGTGGCACTGGGTGGGGATGCAAGGACAGCCCATGGCCACAGCAAATACCGTGAGAGAGGGTAGGGGCAGAGTCGAAACGTAGGCATCAGGCCCAGGTGGGCTGAGGCTGCAGCAGAAATGTGGATGCAGGGCACAGGCCATGACCCTTACTGTGACTGAGGAACTTTGTCTCCTCAGAAACTGAACAGTGTGGGGACACCAGCCTCCGGGGCAGGCGGGGATTCAGCTCCTTCTGCAAACAGAGGTTCTGCCTGAGTGAACTGGTCTGAGTCTGGGGCTCAGGGGAGAACAGTCTGCAGCTCCAGAGATAAATGCATTTGTCTTGCCAAAGCCCTCCAAGCTTCTGGCCTCTGTGACCCTGCAGCCCTCAAGCCCAGCCTCTGCCTGGCCTCCACAGTGGGGAATGTCCTTATTGAGGCTTCTAGGAGAGGGTCCTCCTGCCTCCCGGGTGAGATAGGAATGGCCTTGGCCTCTGAGGACAAGGGGGATCAGTACCCTCCCAGGCAGAGGGCATGAGGAGCCAGTGGTGCTGCTGCATGCGGACGGACGGTGGACTGTCAGGCCCCGACTTCCCAGCTCACCTGGAGCCAGGGTCCTCGCCAGAACCTGGCAGAGGTGTTCTGGAGTATGAAGGGCCTAGTACAAAGGGGCTTCTTGCAGCCCCCAGAGCCACATGCCATCACATGGCTGTGCCAGGGCTATGAAGGCCCCAAGCCCTGGAGGGATCCCCACTCAGGGGGCTCCCCGGATCTGGAGTTGCTTGGACAGGACAGCAGCGGGCATTGGATGCTGCCTCATATGGGGCTAGAACCCCATCTCCAGAGCAGCCTCCCCTCCCCCTCGTTTCCCTTTCCTCTCCTCCCTCCTTCCCTTCCCTTCTCTCTTCCCTTCCCTCTTCCCTCCCTTCTTTTCCAGAGAAGACTGGTCCAACACCCGATAGACGATGTGGCCCCCAATACCTTTGATGCCCCGGTGTCCTGGGTCTATCCCCTTTCCCAAAGCTGTGCCCTCTGACCTACACTTGTCCCAGGATGTGGTTGTGCCGACAGGTGTGAACACACAACACCAGGAGGTGCAGGAAGGCCTGGCTGAACCCAGGGTGTGCTCTGAAAACCTGCTACACGGCCTAGTTGCAGAAGCATGTGCCCTTAGCACTACTGAATACATGATGCAGACAGCAGACGCTGCCGTCCTCACATACCAGTGCACACGTACAGGCCACTACACATGCACACACACCCACACACGTGTGTGCACACACATGCCACTGCACGCACCCCTCCCCCACATGTGCTCACACACGGCACTGCACACACACACACACACACGCACGCACCCCTCCCACACGTGTGCATACACATATACCCCCACAGGTGTGCACCTGGTAACCCCCTTAGATGCTGAAAAGTCCCAGCACAAGTCTTCAGGGCCACTATGGAACAGGCAAGCAGGAGTGACTCCTGGAAGTCCCCAAGTGGGCCCAGGATCCCTATGAGTTGGGGATGGAACGGGCAGCACTGCCCACTCTCCTGCCCCAGCCCTGCATGAAGGAGACACGAGGGCTGCACCCCTCCCTGCTGTCCAGGAAGGGTCCCCCACTGCTATTTGGGAAGGGCCCCCCACTGCTATTTGGGAAGGGCCCCCACACTGTGGCTGCACAAACCAGGGTGAATGTTTCCACCAGGCTGGGAGAGTTTGTGAGTTTACCCCCTTGACAGTGGGCAGCAGATGCTCTAACCCCTGGGACCTGTGAATGGGAACTTACTTGGGAAAAAGGCTTCTGTAGGTGTAGCTCAGGTAAAGGCTTGGAGATGATGCCTTGGGGTAGGTTTAGCCCCAGATCCGATGACAAACATCTTTACAAGCAGAAGAGGAGACGCAGACACAGCAGAGTGATGTGGCCACACGCCAAGAAAGCCTGGAGCTGCCAGAGGCTGGAGGTGGAGAAGCCTTGGTGAGGACGTGGTCTTGGTGAGGACGTGGCCTTGGTGAGGACGTGGCCTTGGTGAAGACGTGGTCTTGGTGAGGATGTGGTCTTGGTGAGGACGTGGTCTTGGTGAGGACATGGCCTTGGCAAGAGTGTGGCCCTGTGCACACCTGGACTCAGACTTCTGGCCTCCAGGACTACACACCAGTTTGTGGTCATGTGCTGTGCCAGCCCCAGGACCCCACTACCCCCTGGCTTGGGCACGGACCCTGGATCTCTGGGCATCTTCTTCCTACTCAGAAAGGAGAGGCATCTTGGGGCTGGCACAGGACAGGCGTCCAGGCTAGCGTCCCCAGGGTGCCTGAGATGGCTCTCGCCATTCCTTAGGTGCAGCCAGCTTCCCCCAAAGCCTTTCTCTGAGATGGGCCCTGCCCACCCCTATAGATCTGCCTGTGCCTGGAGTGACCCCACATGCTCTGCATGTCCCATCACAGAGATAGCAGCCAGCAAGGACAGCCTCAATGACACAGGACCTTCCCCACCCCCTGATTCTGTGTCAGCAGGGCCTGGCTGGGAACTGCAGCTGCCAGCTATAAAGGACCCATCTGTGTGAAGGGAGAGACTGACTTTCAGAGTCTCTTGACAATAGGCAAGGAAATTGCAGGAAATGGGAAGAGATGGCAAATCCAGAAGTCATCTTCCAAATGCAAAGCTTTCTGAATGTACATAAAATAGGTACAATTTATGTTCTTTTCTTTCTTAAACAGGGCAGCATCCAGCCCCACTCATCGGCACACTCACGCCTGGACTCTGGCCTCAAGGGAAAACAGTCCTTCAATCTGGAGCTTTGGCCCAAAGGCATCTCACTTGCCTATGACACCCGGAGTGTCCAGAAAGGGCGGTGACTGTGGGATTGTTGCGTCTACACTTTCTGAGGGGCTGGCCAAGCCCTCCTGGCACCTCCAGGTGCAGCACAGGAGGGGCCTCCTTGCTCTATGTGAAATGGGGCGGAAGCCCAGCATGCCATCCTGAGGCTGTCCCAGCCATGTTCCTAGCAGGTGTTTTAAGGCACAAAGCACTTGTGGGCAGTCTGGCTTTTAGAAAAATGTACCTTAGGGGGAAAGGGGCCTGAGCACTGACCAGCTGCCCCATGTCCAGCTGTGACAGAGCCTTGGACTGTTCTCACCAAGCATCCAATTGCTGCCATCTGAGCCATCTTCCTCAGCGTCCTGGTCTACACACCAGGCACACGTCCAACCTGAAAGGGTGTTGTGTGAATTGAACAAAATGATCTGACTACAGCCCGAGAGTTGGCTGGGCTGGGCTCGGGACACCTCCTGGTTTTAGTCTTAACTGCATTCAGCGACTGAGGAACCTGGGGCTTGTCTACGAGGGGCTCCAAGGGACCCTCTGGCACTAGATGAGGCTCCCGGTGCTTCCATCCCATCAGGAACCATCCTACCTTCTGCGTTGCACAGTTGCCTTTTCTGTGACAAACTGCTCACACCAGGCATACACAGCACAAGAGCATTCAGGTTTCCATTCAGAATAGGAGTAAGAAGTATATTTCACAGCATGAAGGCTGAGCCCATGTGTATGCTTGTATCCACATACCTGTACCCTCACACGTGTAGCCACATACGTGTACCTGCAGATGTGTACTACACATGGGTACCTGCAAACGTGTACCTGCACATGTGTACCCACACACGTGTACCTCAGATGTGTACCTGCACATGTGTACCCACACACGTGTACCTCAGATGTGTACCTGCACA
>NW_003852528.1:4078340-4078977 GCF_000181295.1 Otolemur garnettii | reverse complement strand
CACACACCTCAGATGTGTACCTGCACACGTGTACCCACCGACGTGTGCCCGCACACCTGGGAGATGCTGTAGGCTCAGTCCCAGATGCCCACAGTAAGGCAGCAGCACAACAAAGCCAGTCATGTGAATTATCAGCACTGCAGGCCATTAAGTATATGTGGCATGTACTAAAAAACAGTGTAAATGCCTTAATTAAAGATACTTTATTATTACTAAAAAATGCTAATAATCATGTGAGCCTTCAGTGAGTTTTTGCTGGTGGAGGCCTTGCTCTGTGTTGAAGCTATGGACTGATCAGGGTGGTGGTTGCTGGAGCCTGGGGGGTGGGGGGGTGGGGCGGTTATAGCAGTTTCTGAAAATAAGAAAACACTGGGGTTTACCCCATAATTGACTCTTCCTTCAGAAAGGCTTTCTCTGTAGTGCACAGTGCTGTTTGACAGCATTTTACCCACAGCACAACTGCTTACAAAGTCAGAGCCTGCACCCCCCAAGCCTGCCACTGCTTCATCACTGTCAGTGTGCTAACTCTAAATCCTCTGTCCTCGTTTCTGCTATGCTCACAGCCCCTGCCCCAGGGGTGGACTCCAGCTCCAGCGATGCTCACAGCCCCCTCCCCAGGGGTGGACTCCAGCTCCAG
>NW_003852528.1:4074440-4077358 GCF_000181295.1 Otolemur garnettii | reverse complement strand
CCCCAGGGGTGGACTCCAGCTCCAGTGATGCTCACAGCCTCTCCTGATGGGTGGACTCCAGCTCCCACAACCATGTCCCTTGCTCACCCATGAGTCTGTGAGTGGTCAGTGCTCATCCACTCAGGTGTGATGGGGAGGCTGACCCCTGCCCCCCGGCAGGGTCAGCTCCTGGTCCACCTCTAATTCTGGTCTCCCATTGTTTCCAGTACATCTGCATAACTTCCTGTGTAGAAGCCTTGAACCCCTCAACATCATCACTGGCCTGGAGTCGACTGCTCCCAGCTCCTGTTACTGTGGCTATTTTATGTCATGAATCACAAATATTCTTAATGATATGCAAAGTGTTTGCAGAAGGTTTTCAGTTTACTTTCCCAGGTGTGCCAAAGGAATATCTATCTATGGGAGCTAAAGCCTTATGAAATGTATTTCTTCAATAATCAGACTCAAAAGCAAAATCACTCCTTTATCCGTGGGCTGCAGAATGGACGTCGTGTTAGAGGCGTGAGAACAGTGCTCATCTCCTGTCCATCTCCATCAGAGCCCTGGGTGATGAGGTGCTTTGTTGATGAGCAGTAATTTTACTTTTTTTTTGAGACAGAGTGTCACTATGTCACCCTCGATAGAGTGCTGTGGCATCACAGCTCACAGCAACCTCAAAATCTTGGGCTTAAGTGATTCTCTTGCCTCAGCCTCTGAAGTATCTGGGACTACAGGTGCCTGCCACAATGCCTGGCTATTTTTTTTTTTTTTTTGGTTGCAATTGTCATTGTTGTTTAGTAGGCCTGGGCCGGGCTCCAACCTGCCAGCCTCAGTGTATGTGACCTGCGCCCTACTCACTGAGCCATGGGCGCCAAGCCGGCAGTAATGTTTAGAAAGGAATCTTTTCTTGTGAGAAGTAGGTCTCAACAATGCACTTTAATTATTCAGTGGACCAGGCTGTAGACAGCCCTGTGTCACCCAGGCTTTATCGTTCCATTTACAGAGCACAGAGTCAATTTATCTTACTTCTTAAGGGTCCTAGGGTTTTCAGAATGGGAAATGGTCAGTGGCTTCAACTTCAAGTCACCAGCTGTACTAGCCCCTGTCAAGAGAGTCTTCCTGTTCTTTGAAGACTTGAAGCCAAACACTGGCTTTTTCTCCTAGTGTAAAGGCAAATAAAATCCCAGGACCATGTCCCCCAGCCCCTACAACTCCTGCAAAAGGGAAGGTGGGGTCTGGCAGCTGAGCCACACGACACCCCGTTCCACAGGAGGGGCTGCCACTGAAAGGATCCCGTGGCAAGGCAAAGGTCTCAGGCATCTGCCGGCACTGTCCCCACAGATCATCTGTAAGGACGTCCCTTGCTGGCCTCCTGTGAGCCGGGACATGGAGACTTCGGGTCAGTAGGGACATCCAGCTCCAAGACTGTTGAAGGCAAAGTCTGCTCAGTTCCACCCTAGTAACATTGCTGACAAGTTCACCTTCTCAGGCACAGAACACAGACACGCTGAGACCTTCCTCCCCACCAGACACGGACACGACTAACACTTCATGAGATTAGGTCACCCCTATTTTCCTTCCTAGCATTTGCCTCATCTTATGTAAAATACAGAATTCTTGGTCCTCACAAGATTGTAACCATTTGTCTCCTTGCCCTTCCCTCCCGCTTTTCTTTCTGTGTACCCTATCCTTAAAAACCACGTTCAAGAATGTAACCGAATCATTGATGCCCTCATGTTAATCTGAAATGTAAATAAATAAATAAATATCGAGTTCCCAAATCCTGCTCTGGAGAAACAGCCACATCTGTGCATCTGTGGTTTGTGTTTCTCCTGGGCACGTCCTCAGCTTTGGCCTAATAAACCCCATTAGTTGGAGTTTCTTCCATCACTCACTACTGCCATCCTTCGCTATGAAGGTCCTGATGACATCTTCTTCCGACAGAAGGCTGCCTCCTGGACATGGCAACTCTGCTGTTCAGTGCAGCCACCTCCATGGGTGACCTTACCTGGGTCTGGGAGTGACCGGCGGCAGCTTCTGTACTAGCACCTCACTTTGCACTTTGTTATGGGGGCAACGTGACTCCTCGAACCTCAGGAACAGCCTCCACAGCTCCCTCACCTCTCAGCCTCCAAGAATTGGAGAGAGTCAGGGCCTTGCTCTAGATCAGGCTTTGGCTTAGGGAACATTGTGGTTGGTTTGAGCTTCTATTTGGACTGCTCAGACTTTCTCCATGTTGGCAACAAGATAGTTTAACTTCCTTATAATTTCTGTGTCCTTTGAAGTAGCCCTTTTTCCCTTTGAGGACTTTCTGTCCCATTCACAACTTGGCTGTTTGGCATAAGAGGCCTCTGTTGGCTTTTGACGCACCTTGCTCTCCAAGCTCAATCCTCTGACATGCAGCAGAACCTCGGGAAGTGACCACCCCAGGGACTGTGACAGAGGTGATCGCCATAAGGAACGAGGCTTCTCATCCTGACACGTGCGTGTGGTCCATGTCTGATCTGTGAACTGAGGTCAGCTTGAGGAGGGGTCAGCCATGGGGGTTCTGCTGAGCTTTCTGTCTATATATCTCTGCTTAATCTAGACATTTCTGAGTGTGTGTTTTTACTTTGCACAATATTCTCAGGGTTCACCCATGTGGTGTCAGTACTTCTTCTCATGACTGAATAATCTTCCCTGGCATGGATATACCACATTTGTTTATCCACTTTTCAGTTCATAGATACTGTTATTCCACAACTGGGCAGTGGTCAACAATGCTTCTGTGAACATTCTTGTCTAAGTTTCTATGTGAACATACGTTTTCACTTCTCCCAGGAAGTGTCATTTTTTTTTTTTTTTGTAGAGACAGAGTCTCACTTTATTGCCCTCAGTAGAGTGCTGTGGCATCACAGCTTACAGCAACCTCCAACTCCTGGGCTTAGGTGATTCTCTTG
>NW_003852528.1:4071110-4074213 GCF_000181295.1 Otolemur garnettii | reverse complement strand
TTTTATTGGTCTATTGTTTGGGGCATATACATGATATCTTATTAGGAGGATATGGTCTATTTTATTGGTCTATTGTTTGGGGCATATACATGATATCTTATTAATAAGTTGATGATTTTATTGTTCTAGCAACATTATTATTTTGTCTGGTGTTAGTATACAGTCCTGTAGCTTCTTGTGGTTGTTTTCATGAGACATCTGTTCCTATTACTCTACCTTCAATCTATTTATATCTTTGATCTAAAAGGTGCCACAAGTAGACAGCATATAGCTGGATCTTATTTTTTTGTTTGTTTGTTTTGTAATTACATAGCCATGTCTGCTTTTAGGTTGAGTTGTTTAACCCATTCAGTTTTACTGTTATAATTAATATGGTTAGATTTCTGTCTAACCATAGACAGAATATAGATAATTATGGTTAGTTTGATTTTGTGTATTTTTTGTTCTATGTCTCCTTTACTGCTTTCTTTCACATTAAGTGCCTATTTTCTAATGTAGAATTTAGAGTTCTTTAATGATTCTTTAGTTTATGCTTTGCAAAGTTGTTTTCTGAGTGGTCGCTGTAGGTTTTGGCATGTACATCTTACCAGAATCAATTTTATACGAGCTTATTTACAGTGAGATAGAAACATTACTCATACATCTCCATTCTATTTTCCCTTTATTGTGGTATTATTATACATATTATATCTATAAATGTTACAAACTCAGCAATACATTGTTGTGACTATTACCTTATATAACTTCATGTCTCTTAATGAAGCTGAGAGGAACAGAGAGCCAGTGTATATTTATAGCTTCTTCTATATTAACTTCAAATTTACTATTTCTGGCTCTCTCCATTTTTTCTTAATGATTCAAGTTATTCTCTGGAGTAATTTCCTTAGTCCAATACAGTTTTTTCCCCACCCACTTCATCTGTTCTGTTATCGGAAACTATATTACATTTCTGTATGTTAAACATCCATTGATACACTATTGATGAGTTTTATACAATTGCTTTGCAGATCACTTAGGAGAAGAAACATGCACTTGTATTATTTTTAACAACTGTATAATTACCTTTACTAGTGCTTTTTATTTTTTCATGTGAATATGAATTGCCAGCTGAGGTCACTTACTTTTAGTCTAAAGAACTTCCTGTATTTCTTGGGAATGCTACTAATACATTCCTTTAGTTTTTGTTTATCTGGGCATGTCCTTGTTTCACTTTAAGTTTAGACAGATTGCTTTGCTGGATATAGAATTCCTGGTTGACAGTTTATTTCTTTGAGCATGTTAAACGTGTCATCCCATCACCTTTGGGCTTCCATTGTTTCTAATGCAAAGTCAGCTGTTAATCTTATTGTGGTTTCCTTGTAAGTGGTAATTGGTTTTTACCTTTGATGCTTTCAAGATTGTCTTTCCTTTGAGCTTCAGCATTTTTACTATGATGTGTCCATTTGTGGATCTCTTTGTGCGTGTCTTACTTGAAGTTTGTTGAGCTACTGAACATGTAGATTAATGTCCTTCAGTAAATCTGGGATGTTTTCAATCATTATTTCTTTAAATAAAACTTTTGTTCTCTTTTTCTCTTTATCTCTCTCTCTCTCTCTCTTACACACACGCGCGTGCACACACACACACAGCCCTCCCAGTTTCTGCTACTCTAATTACACACATACTGGTGCATTTAATGGTGTTACACATTTTTCAGAGAAGTTATTTTTCCTTGTTCTTTTTTTCTTTTTGTTCTTTAGAACACATAATCTCTATAGATATATCTTATCTAATTCTTCCTTCTACTATTTAGAATCTACTAAAATTTTTTTAATGTGGGTTTTATGATTTTCACTTCTAGAATTTCCATTTTGATCCTTTCTTTTAATAATATATATTCTTCATTGATATTCTCTATTTGATGCAACATTGGCCTCCTGTTTTTATTTTCTTTTTTAATCAAGTTTTCCTTTGGTTATTTGAGCATATTTATTATGATGCTTTGAAGTCTTTTTCTATTCAATATAACATCTGGTCACTCTCACAGGCAGTCTCTGTTGCCGCTTTTTTTCTGGTGTATGGGTCACAATTTCCTGTTTCTTTTTGTGCCTTGGTATCTTTCTTTCCTTGTTGTTGCTGTTGTTGGAAACTGTCCATTTTACATAATATATCAACTGGGATACTTGTTCCTCCTGGTCCTTGCTCCTCTCGAGGGCCTGTGGTTGTTATTTTCTCCTCTATTTGTTGAGTGATTGACTGTATATTTTAGGAAAAGTGTATTTCTTCCCTACACTCTGAAGCTGCTGATGTTTCTCCTGGTGGTGTACAGGCTTGGATATGCAACCACTCACCCTGAGATGGAAGTGGCCTTGGCAGGGTTCTCTTTGACAGTGTCTTTTGCAGACTACATGTGGCTGTTAAGCTTCACTTCTTGCATGCTAATTGTTCTACTTTTTTCAACAGTGCCCTGGGGCATAAGTTGCTCCTCAGACTGATCCAATGAAAGTCTGCCTCCTTTGAAAGAATAGCTCTTTATGGCAGGGTTTGAATTTTATTTTGACCCCAGAAGCACTCTTCCCAACTTTCTCCTTCCCCATCTTTCTCAAGTCTACAATTCAGCACACATCACTAATGAACCTATTAATCTTCTTCTCCTTGACTTTCAACACAATTGCCACTGTTTTTGTTCAAGCCTATACTCTTAGACTTGAACTTCTCCATCCTCTATACAAATTAATTCAATTCTTTTCTGAAGAGATTCAGAGTTTTCTATTTTCCAACCAGCTCCTTCCCCTAGGCAGAATCCTTGAGATAGGGTGACTGGGGGTGACACAATGGCAAACTTCTCTCTGAGAGACACCCATACCCTAGAAGCTGAGCAATCACTAGACGGGACAACAGCAGATTTAGATCTCCTTACTGTGTCTCTCCCAGTGTGGAAACTTTGCCACTTAAAACACACACAGACAACTCAGACTCAAACATTCTCAGTCTGTTACACTCAGATGCCCAGTATTCTCAGTCTGTTACACTCAGACCCCAGTATTCCCAGTGTGTTACACTCGGACCCCAGTATTCCCAGTGTGTTACACTCGGACCCCAGTATTCCCAGTGTGTTACACTC
>NW_003852528.1:4059917-4071090 GCF_000181295.1 Otolemur garnettii | reverse complement strand
GACCCCAGTATTCCCAGTGTGTTACACTCGGACCCCAGTATTCCCAGTGTGTTACACTCGGACCCCAGTATTCCCAGTGTGTTACACTCAGACACCAGTATTTTCAGTGTGCTACACTCAGACCCCAGTATTCTCAGTGTGTTACACTCAGACCCAAGTATTCTCAGTGTGTTACACTCTGACACCAGTATTCCCAGTGTGCTACACTCAGACCCCCAGTATTCTCAGTGTGTTACACTCAGACCTCCAGTATTTTCGATGTGCTACACTCAGACTGAAGTATTCTCAGTGTTACACTCAGACCCCAGTATTATTAGTGTGCTATACTCAGAGCCCAATGTTCCCAGTGTGCTGCACTCAGACCCCAGTATTCCCAGTATGCTACACTCAGACCTCAGTATTCCCAGTGTGCTACACTCAAACCCCAGTATGCTTGTGTAATACACTGAGACCCCAGTATTCTCAGTCTCAGCCACCCTAGTCTCAGCAATGGTTAGTGAAAGGTAGTATGAGAAATGCAGATGTCCTGCCCCCCCCCCCCAAATAAGTTAGAGTTCTGACTTGGAGTTGAAAGAAGAGGGCACCCTGTGTTCTTGTCTGGATCAGTCTGGGGTGGAAGTTTCATCTTGTCAAGTTTAGAGGGTGAGTGAGGGAGAAGTCTTGGACAATTCCCAGGGACTGTAAGTCGTATTTCCTTTTTCTTTTAAAAATAATTTTCTTTTTTTCTCTTCAGAATAATATGAGGGTACAAATGATTAGGTTATATTGTTTGCATTTGTTAAGTAAAGTTCAAGTTGTAGTAACACACCCCAGGGGGTGTGCTATATATTCTTACATTGTGCCTGTTATGTGAGAGCTTAACAATCCCCCTCTCTCCTCCCCTATCCCCTTTTAAATAATTTTCACCATTTTCTCTAGGGAGCAGGTCCATGGAGCTCTTTGAGTTTTTATATTCAAGTGGTCTCCCCTGTCAGGCTAACACTTATTTTGCATTTGTTTTCCATGTGGCCACATGTCACTCAGAGCTCTACCTCATGTACTGAGGTGGATGTATCATTATCTCCATTTACAGTTGAGAAAAATTGGGGTTCATAGAGAGAGAGAATTGTAGCCAGGTCACCTATTTTGAATCCATCCCTGCCACGCAGGCAGTCTTTTCTAGCTCTAAATCTATGCCCTTTACAATTTTTTGTATTCGCATGTCAATCTTTTCTCACTGGTATGGGGTCATGTGCTTATAAACCTTGAGCTCCCTTGTAGGTATTGTCTCATTTGGTTTTCACAACTGCTTCATAGCTGAGGCATCATTACCTCACTTTTCAGAAGCACAAACCTCAGCTCATGGAAATGAGATGCTTTACTGAGGTCATGCAGGCAGTGACAAGTAGGACCCAGATGGCAGCAGGGAATCTCAACCAACCAGGTCATCACCAACCTAGGTGCTAAGCCAGGCTGGGACAGGCACATGCCACAATAACAAGAAGGAGCAAGAAAATCTCAGTAGCTTTTAAGAAATGTTTTACTTGCAGGGACACAAAGTCCACCTCTGGTCCAGCCAGTGATCTCAGGCACCTGCCCCACACAGAAGCTCAGCTCACCAGCTCCTCACTTCCTGCTTTGGAAAGATGATTGTCCTAGTGGAGAGAGACAGCTGGAGGATGAGCTCTGGCTCCGGCACTTCCTTGTCAAAGTCACCTGTGCCTCTTTATGACCCAGTGGCCAGCATGAGTGACGTCGCAGTGCTGTCTGCAAAGAGGTGGATGAGGGAGGGCTTCAATCTCTGTGTGTCTAGGGAAGGATCTGCATACTCAGTGCCCAGCCAGGATTATGGCACTACCATTGGACACTACTATGGGCATCTGGACAAGCCCTCTTGAACCCACCTTTCCTATTTAATGGCAAGCAAGGCTACTTAGTTTTATTTCCTCTGCTTATGACAGTACCTCTTGCTCTTGGCAACTGTGCCTGATGAAGTGGAGGGTGGTGTCTGCTCCATTGTTGGTAAATGCTTCTGCTTAGCACAGAAGTGGATGTTACTGCCTGGTTGGGCATCTGGTGGGTGCACATCTTAGAAACCTCCTGTAGAGTCTCTTTCACACTCACCCCCCACACCCAGTCTTGGCAACCACACTAAGTGGAGCCCTCCCACCCTCAGACAGGTGCTGCTGTTGGGCTCGTGCTGAGCTAATGCTTTGCCCTTAGTGTGGCCGCCAGCCTCAGCGGGCTTGGGGACCCTAGTCGGGTGGCTTGGAAGGCAGATTGGCTCCCAGGCAGACAGTCACCCTGGCAAATTAAGCAGCAAATGCAATGAAGGGTGGGGTTCTCATCATTCCTCAGACACTGTAGTCCAGTGCTGGCCACGATAGATGACCTGGACTGTCAGAGGTGGGAGCCTCTATTGTCATGTCCCATCAGCCCTGTAGCCTGTAGAGGCTGAGCCTCTGTAGGTCCCTACAGAGTGTCCTCATGCAGCCCTAACCCTCTCTGCCCCTGGTTACACACAGCCCCCTCCTGTGCTGTCAGGAGACCCAGAGATGCCAGAGGGGTAGGTCTGTGTGCCAGGTGGAGGATGGGCAGTGCTGTGCCTGGTGTACATGTGTCATGCATATGTGCCATTCATGAGGTCATTGACCAGGGAAGAAGGTCTTAGAGATCCTGTCTGTCTGCTACTCCCATAGCAGAGGGAATTGAGGCTGGGTTTGGGACACTCAGCTCAGAGTATCATCACGTAAGATAGATGCTGATGCTGGTGATGGGCAGGTGAGCAGTTCCAGGTGTCACCAGCAGTACCTGCTCCTAGGTAAGGCCCCAGCTTTGCTCCTCTCACCTCTTTCAGGGACATAGTTTGCCGCCCCCCCCCCCCATGTTTCTCTGTGGAGTGTAAAGTACAGAGCTCAGCTCAGAGATACAGTTCTGGGACCCAGACTTGCCAGAAGCCCAGACTGGAGAGTCCATGTGCCCCCACGATCGCAGTGTCCCTTTGCCCTTGTCTAATGAACCTCAGGCTTTTGCTGAAATCTTGCAGGTGACAGGGTTTCCACCTGCTGAGTCTTAGGGTTGACCTGCTGCACGGCACTAATGGGTACCTATTCCTTCCACCCAGCCACTCTCTGACACACAGACCCCAGGTCACAGCCCCTACCCAGCAGCATGCAGCACTGTCTCTGCCTTCCCCAGTCTCTGGGACAGAGCCCAGTTCAGAGTCAGCTCCTGAGAAATGAAGGTTGAGAGACACACACAGAAAAGCCACGTGGTTCCCCACAGTCCCAGTTATGTCCACCCAGCTCCTGGTAGCAACTCAGCCTTCCTTCCTGGACGTGTCCCTGCTGGGCAGGCCTTGAGAAGGTGGCCACAAGTGTTCACCTGCCACCTGGCTCTGCAGACTCCCCAGAGCTGCCATGTGCTGGGGTCTGATGTGTTTTCCCCTCATCCCTTTTCTGTGGTCAGCAGTGACTTTGACTATTAAGGAAAGGGTGGCCTGCTCCACAGGCCAGACATGGACTTCATTTCTTTTCCAATTACTAAGTATGTCACAGACAGAGACACATTTACCTCTGCCAGGAGTTAGCCAGATCTATAGTGTAGGGCCCTCCCTGGCCACCCCTATGCCACGAGGCTCCCAGGCTCTCCTAGGCAATCAGTGGCAGGTGACTGCTGGGATGTTCCTCCCGGTATAGGTCCCCTCTAGGACTGGATGTCTGGCTTCCACAACTGGCCAGTGTCCCTGACACCTGCTCTGGCCATTGAGGGACCCGGTCCAAGGGAGCCCTGAGTGCTCCTCCACCTTGGTGGTCTGGAACCTTCTAGAATAACATTCATTTCTGCTGTTGTGCTGTGCCTTGCTGGCTGTGCAGGGAGAGACCACAGCACTCAGTACAGAACAAGCTCCCAGAGGCAGCCAAGGAGTCACTCTCCAGTGCCTACACCTGGTTATGACTAGCAGAGATAAATCTGCCCATGAGAAGCTAAATTTAACCCAGTCTTAGCCCCCCACTTCTGTGCTCTGCCCGCAGCCACGCAGGCTGTGTGTGTTTCTGTTGGCTGGAGCTCAGATAATATCACGAGGTGGAAAACAATCCCCAGTAATCTGAAAAATGTTGAACAAGGAAAGAAAATGTTCAGTCTACCAAAACAAACAGATACAATCTCACCCGCCTTGGGTTTTATACCACTGGGTTTAGGGAAAAGAAAATGAAAGACTGAATTAAAGAATGTGCCTTAAACACACACACAGAACCCACTGAAGACGAACAGAATGTCCACCACGGAGTACGGTGGGGCCCCAGGGCGGCAAGGCTTCCCTGTCCCAGGAAAGCAGTGCCGTGGGGGAAGCAGCACAGTCCCCTGTGGGCATGCTCACCGGCTTCTCTTCCTGCTCGTTGCCACTCCTGTAACCCTGGGTATTGAGGACACAGTCCTCCTCCTGTCATTCATCCCACAAGGATGTGCTATGCTGGGCATGGGCAGGGCCTGGACAAATGAAGAGGAATGAGACGGTCCCTCTAGTACTCTGGGTTGCCAGGTGAGTGAGTGGCCCAGACAGAGGTAAGAGTGCCTGGTGTCAGGGGCAGGAGCTGCATCAGTGGTGCTGTTGGGGTCACCTGCAGGACATGGGACACTCTGCCGGCCACTGCTCCTTAGGGCAATGTTTCTGGTGGGTACTCTGTCTGATTGAAGTGGGGCTTTTCTGGAACCACTCCTTTGGACTTTCTTTCTCTATCTCTGGCACTGTGTCCTTAGGAAATGCCCTGGAAGCCGTGAGCATGCTACAGATGATGCATTCTATTATGACATTAATAACTGACCGTGACCTTGGTGTCTATGAGCCTCCGGCCTAGAGTCTCAATGCCTCTTAAGGCAGCATGGAACTTGCGTCCAGAGGTCTGTTTGCTGTGGTGAAGGGCACTGGGATGACCAGTAGGCATCAGGGGAAGACAGGGGGTGGGGGGAACTCTCCATGCCACCGTCCTTCTCCAAGCCTCAGCAGCAGCAGGCCTGTGACCTGTGGGCAGGTGTGGTGGTTGGCTTGTGCTCAGGGTGGGCACCAGAGGGGACATGCTGATGTGCCCTTGCCTGTGTGGTGAAACTGCTCCTGCAGCTGTCTCTTGACAAAGCCTGAGATGGCCAGGCCCCAGTGGGGCCCTCAAGGGTGTTGGCTTTTTGGATCTGTATATTCAGGGCTGGGCTTAAGGAAGTTTACTGTTCCTCCAAGACATACTGCCTGTGCTGGGCATTGTGACCGGGCGAGAGCTGGTGCCCGGCCCTGCAGCTGCCGGCGGCTGCCATGCAGGCTCCTGCTCACACAGCGTCCTGTGAGCCACCTTGGAAGCAGAAGGCAAGAGAAGCACCTTTCATTCGGAGCTGGTTGGTGCTGCCTCCCTCTGCATAAGTCCTGCCCTGCAAGTTTCATTAGCTCTTGGTTTCTGAGCAAGAATGTGGCTCACAGTGACCTTTCTTTTATCTTGCAGGAAATGTAATCTTTTTGCAAATTTTTGGTAGGAAAAATTCTAAAATCAACCATGGGTTTCTGCCCCATGCTGTACATGCCTCAAATAATTTCCTGTGAAATGTGGCTGGAACCTGTGAGTACATTACTCAGCAGGAAAATTTTTGCAAATGTGATTGATGTTACTAATCAGTTGACTTTGAGTTGGTGAAAAGGGAAGTTATTTGGGTGGCATACCTTAAATCTCACGAGGGCTTCAGGTCTGAATTGAGAGGTCAGAGACAGAGGAAATGGGGGACTCAGAGTCAGAGCCACATCTCATGCTGTCCTGGAGGAAGCCACACTGTGGCCTTCCCATGGGGCCATGTGAAAAGGGACCACAGGCAGCCCCCAAGGGCCAGGAGCAGCCCCGGATAACAGCATGAGAGGGAGACTCAGCCATACAGATGCAAAGGTATGGATGGCCCAGCTGGAGGATTCTTCCCTGGAGTCTCCTAAAGGCAGGCAGTATTTTGATTCTGCCTTGAGCCACATGCCATGTTAAACTCCTGACCTATAAAACTGCAGGATAATAACATGAGTGCTGATAAAAATGAGAGATTTATGATAATGTATGACACATCAATGGATAATATAAAAACAATGCAAATCTAAAGCACCAAAAATAGGAAAATCAGAAGGTAAAAAGATGAAAAGTATAAACTGCTAATACCAAATCCTTGCAGCCATGGCTGCAGTTAACACCCTACTGGTAGCCTTTTGAAGGAGCTGCACATCACTGCCTCTTCTTGTGTGACAGCTACATTGAGCTACATTCGACATACTCTAAACATACTTCAAATTCTACGTCTGAGAAGTTTGATGTGTTTACACCCACACACCCCTCCCCGCTCAATGCCTCCCACCCTGCCCTGAAGTCCCTCCTCTGAAACCCCCTCCTGTCCAGGCCCACGTTTCTGTCACTGTACATCAATCTGCAATCTAGGGATTTTATGTCAGTGAACTCACACAGTATATGCTCTGCTTTCTTTGTTTTAGTCTTTTTAAAAATCTCGCGTTTCATCTTGGATGATTCTGCTGCAGCCTCGAGGAGCAGTGAGGTTCTCACCTGCAGCAAATCTTCTGTTAATCCCGTCCTTGTCATTTTTGGATTGGACTCTACAGTTTTCACCTCTGTAATTCTGACTTCCTCTCAGTCCTCAGACGGGCAGAGCTAAATCATGATAACTGCCTGCATGGCCTTGTCAACTAGCCTTGCCACCTGTGCCATCGCTCAGGCCACCTCCTCTGCCTTGTCATGCCTGTGGGTTCTTCATTGCATCCAGACATTGTGACTGTCACCGTGGGCATTAGGTGTTTTGTGTCTATATAAATACTAGCTTCCACATACACACCCTGCTCAGTGCCTCCTTCAGGGCTGTCTCTGGGCAGCTCGTGCCTCCCTGGGCCCTGTCTTCTGAGCACCACCCACTGCCTCAGACGCCAGGTCTGTGCCCCTGCCCAGGCCACCAGCAGCCCCATTCACGTGGATGCTCCAGGCAGCAGGCAGGGTGCTGGCAGGGCAGCTTTGCTGCTTTTTGTCTCCCATGTGCAGGGTCCTTCGTCTCCTGACACCTGGAGTCCCTAAAGGGTACTTTCCTGTGTCCTTCCCATATTTTTTGCTGGCTCAGACTGAAGGGTTCCTTTACTTCCTGCTATTCCATCTCTGCTAGAAGCAGAAACATAGATAGTATTTTGAAACAGATATAACCATACATAACAGATGTATGTAGCATATACATTTGAAACCTGATCACTATGCCTGGAGATTAGTTTTTGATCCTGGAAGGGTTGGAAGGTCAAATCAAGGAGGTTGTGATGTCCATGAAGCCTGCACCTCAGCACTGGCCGGGAGTGAGGCAGAAACGGCCATGCTGCGTGTGAGCAGTGGCTCCTGCTGAGACAATGGTGGACCCAGGCAGTCAGCTGGCTCCCTAGGCAGGCTCAGGGCAGGGCTGGGGGGCTGCCCTGTGCCCCAGATGCCATAGCAGCAGAGGTGCCTCCTGGAGGATTACAATATTTCCAATAACGCTTATGCTGTTGTCATATTTACTCTTATGGGTGAATTCCAAAAGCTCCAACATGTTGTTCAAACATCCAGAAAGAATCTCTTTGGGGTTCCTGGTGGGACTGACAAGTGGTAGCCACACTCTGCATTCCAGGCTTCACCATCAGTCCCTCCCCCTTCCCAATGTGCTGCTCTTACCTTGAAAGGGGAGACCATGGACCTCAGACCCATGCACACCTGGCCCAGGCCACGCCACTTCCAGCAGGCTGGAGACCTGCTATCATGATGAAATAACTTAGGGGACCTGGAAAATAGACTCGGACCCCCACTTAGGTTAATTAAATTGGTAATTTATTTTACCTGCTGCAGGGGCTGCTGCTCCAAGAGACAGTCAGCACCTGGTGAGAGTGTGAGTTACCTTTTATAGGCTTTGTGTAAGCATATTACAGAAGTGAAACGTGGCTGGTTAAGGGAGGTTACAACTCAGGTAGTCATAGATACAGCAATGGAACAATAATTAATACAGTTTCAGTTGACAATGGATACATTTCATATCACAATGGTTATGGTTATACAACAGTAATTAATCAAGTCTCAGTGAGTTTTCCACCATTGTTCATCTACTGAGAACTTGGGGGTTTTGTGAAACTTGGGACTTTTTTTCCTTGTACCTGAAGCTTGTTCTTGGCAACCCTAGGGGGAAGAAGGGGCCTGGGAACGTGGCTGGGAAGCATGTTCTCGGCCACCCTGGGGGGAGGCGGGACTTGCCTTGTTCCTGGAGTGGACTCTGGGGGGAGAAGGGAGGAGGAGGGAAATGGGCTGGAGAGGGCAGGGGGAACAGGTGAGGGTGGTGGTAGAGGGAACAGGTGAGGGCTGCGGAACAGGAGTGGGCAGGGGAAAGAGGGCTGGGTTACAACAATGACAACCACCTTACCATATCCCCCGTGAAGGCTCTTCACCCTCTGAACATTTTGAAGCAATCAGCAAATCAAACCCAGCAAAATGCAGGCAAACCAGTGTTTCAGAACCAAGAGAATAAATGGGATTTGGGGGCAAAGGCCCCAGATTCAATGCCGTTAACTTAGGTGTGTGATGAAGGTGACAGCTCCCTAGAGGGAACGTCCCTCATCTTCTCATAGATGAGATACGGAGGGCCTGGGGATCGAATGTTCTGTCCAAAGCAACAGGGCAAGGCTGCACCCACCCTCTGCATCGCGTGACTTGGGGCCTTGCTCTCCCTGTCTCTGAGTGTGACGCCTGCCCTGAAAGGGACCCCAGAAGGGTTCAGTGGGAACCACAGAAGCTGCAGTGTGTGTGTGGAGCTCTGGGTTTTGTATTATGGACCCACAAAGACCAGCGACTCACCCAGGGACAGGCTTAGGTTGCATGTGCACCACCTCTGCTGGACCCAGGCTTGGGGATTCGTCCTTTAACACAGAAGCACCTGCCCCTTGCTGCTCAGTGTGGGTGCTGGCGGCCAGCCCCATCCTGAGTGTTCCCACCTCTTTCCCCACAACTTTGGGTGTCTGTGACTGTACTGAAGACCTCCGTCCATGGGGAGACTCAGGACTCGCTGCCGTGGATGGAATCCAGGGCAGTCCAGCATCCTCAAGGCACACGCTGGTAGGCTCCTGGGAGGCCCGTGGGTGTGAGGGACCCCAGGGAGAACTGCAGGCATGAGGCTCCTCAGAGACGACTCAAAGCACCGAGTCTGGAGTCTCAAATGGGGCAGGTCTGAGGCCTGCTCATTCCTAGTCCCCGAGTCCTTGATGAGTGACTGCCGTGGGCCAGAGGAGAGAGGGCTGGGGAGGCAGAGGCCAAGTGGATAGCTCAGGAGCTAAGTGCTATGCTGCCAGTATGGGCCAGGGTGCACACAGGGAGCCCATTTGGAGCAGCATGAGGCTTGGGGAAACCGTGTCTGCTCTGCAGGAGAGCAGGCGGCAGCCACACAGACCTGCTGGGACAGCACTGGGCAGAGGGAGGCATCTGCAGAACTTGGGGCAGGAGGGAGACGACCTGTGGATAGAGCAGGAGGAAGGGACTCACGTGTCTGCCCTGGTAGGCCCACAGGTGGGGGCACAGATCTGAGTCTCTGATGACTTAGAGGTATTGGGGGGCATTGAGTGGGGGCGGGGGCACACACTCTTGCCTGTGGTTTTAAACGTTCACTGTGGCTTCGAGGTTGCCTGGGACACGGGGCAGAGAGACACACGCACCAGCACGCACCCAGGTGAAAGTGAAGGTGACGTTGTTGCCACCGGGTTTCCTAGACTTGGTTCTTCAGCCAAACTGCAGTGAGTCGAATGTGCCCATCTTGTAAGGGGAGTAGGTCTGTGTCTCGGTCCTCAGGAGAAAGCTGTGCTTTTGTGTCTCTCCAGCTGTCTGGCTCCAAATAGTCCCACATGTGGTGTTGTCCCCATCCTTGGCTGTATAGACCGGAGGGCAAGAGATTGCACCTGAGATGTGTTCTTCCAAATGACTCCACTCCCAAGTCAGTGCCCTGAGCACCAGATTTATGCCTGGCTTCAGTCTGAGCAAGTGTGTGATCACTTAGCTCCAGCAGTGAAACCAAATGGGGGAAAATCCAATATTAGCTCATGAGAGAGACAAAAATTGGGTTTTTGGATCAATAATAGACACTCTTTAAATCATAATGACAAAAGCATTCTGCTTGCACTGTCTGGAAATCGAACAGAAGACGTGATAATTCGGTAATAAGATTCACACATTTATATAATGTACATTTATAAAACACTCCTAAAACTCATAATCTTATTGAGTCTCCATTTGAGATATTGTGTAATCACTTACATAATAGCAATAAAACCAAAAGAGGAAAAAATCAAATTTACTTTAGAAGACAAAATTCTGGCTGTGTTACTGGATTATTTTAGTGAGCTTATTAGCAATAACAAAGCTACTGTAATTACACCACTTATAAATAGAGTGAGATGTAACTAACATACGGGTTAGTTAACTACTCTGCAGTTATAGAACATTATCTGAGAATTATAACTTTAGCAGTTACCACTTGAGCCATCGAATAATCACTTAGCAATAAACCTTGAAGGGAAAAAAATCAGTTACTTTGGTAGGAACAGAAAATGTGCCTGGCTGTGGTTCTGGGCCTGCAGACAAGGGCTCGCTGGAAAGTGGGTCATTCAGAGGTGACCCTTCTGCTGTCAGGCTGTGTGGACAGTGCCACTGTAGACAGTCCTCTGCCCCTCAGTGGAGAGGTGCGAGGCTGGGGCACCCTCGGGGGGTTGACTCCCAGGGCATTTTCCTCCCTTTGTGGAAGGGGGAAAGGATAGAGTCACATTCCCAGGAGCTGCCCCTGGGACCCTCGGGACTCTGATGTCTGACAAGGGGACGAGGGGAGGATGGAGCTGGTCCAGGGGCACCTGTGCCCTGGGGTGTGGATCAAAGTTACCCAGGGCACCCCATTCCCAGGGAGGGTTGGATCAAGGTGGCCCCAGGCACCCCATTCCCAGGGAGGGTTGGATCAAGGTGGCCCCCCAGGGTACCCCATTCCCAGGGAGGGTTGGATCAAGGTGGCCCCCAGGGCACCCCATTTCCAGGGAGGGTTGGATCAAGATGGACCCCAGGCACCCCATTCCCAGGGAGGGTTGGATCAAGGTGGACCCCAGGGCACCCCATTCCCAGGGAGGGTTGGATCAAGG
>NW_003852528.1:4054773-4058857 GCF_000181295.1 Otolemur garnettii | reverse complement strand
GTTGGATCAAGGTGGCCCCAGGCACCCCATTCCCAGGGACGGTTGGATCAAGGTGGCCCCAGGGCACCCCATTCCCAGGGAGGGTTGGATCAAGGTGGCCCCAGGCACCCCATTTCCAGGGAGGGTTGCTCACGATGAACCAACAGGCAGTGCCAGGAGCACAGGGGTCTCAGCTCAGACTCTTGCTCCTGGGCCTGATTCTGGAGGGACATCTGTTCTCCCTGGTCCTGGATCCCCCACCCACCATGGCCTGGTGGTCCTGTTGCATGTGCCCAGTCACCCTTGACGGCCTCTGCCAAATGTCCCCAGGCAGCTGCAGGGACACAGGGTGCTCTGGAAACCCAGGTCCTCCTCCTCACTGTCCAGCACATGTGCTCAATCTCAGCTGTGTAGGTATCTCGCAGCCAAAGGAGCCCTCAGCTCACATCTCAAGCTTCTCTCACGGGGAAACTGAGCCCCTTCCATGGCAGCCGGGGTTCTCTCTGGAGTTTCTGGAAGAACTTTGTCATGTGTCTTATGGGTATCTGACCTCGGCTTTGCCTTGGGAAGGCTCTCGTCCAACTGAGGGAAAACTCTAAACCAGGAATTGGCTGAGCTTACTTTGTTTTCCTTGGTGAAGTTGGGGGCCATGATGTGTCCTGGGAGCTGTGCTGTCTGTCCAGGGTTGGATTAAGAAGTGGGAGTGCAGGGACGGCTCCTGGGATCTCTGAGACCTCGGTCGCACCTTCTGCAGCCAGTTCCTTCTCCAGGGATTAACAGTGGGCGCTGAGCTCAGCTGCCCCAGCCAGCCCCTTCCACACCCCCACCCCCTCGGTCTGTTTCCAGAGTTCATTCTGGTCCCAGCCCAGGCCCAGCCCTGCAGCCCCCTCCACCTTTCTCCTCCAGTAGGTGCCCACTCAGGGCCCCTCCTCAGAGGCTTCCCGTGTCCGCTCTGCTGAGGGACGGGCTTCCTCCCTCTCTTTTCTCTCTGGCTGCATCTCGTGAGATCAGCTTCAGGCGCCTGAAGACAGAGTTTCTCCTGAGGCCTCTGGGAGCTTCCTGGAGCTCTCTTCCTTCTGCAGAGCCGGGTCTTGTTGGGCTGGATTTGGTGTAGTCCCAATGTTCAGTGCGGCTGACCAATGGTGCCGTCCCAGTGGTCAGAGTATGGCAAAACTCTCATTGGTGAGAGTTTTCTCCTTTTGTGCCTTTTGGAGCATTTCTTCTGTGCCCCAAGGGACAAGCTGGATTGTCCTGGCTGCTGGTTGGGGTCCCTGGTTCTCATACTTGAAATGCATGGCCTGCATTCTTATTCACGCTGAGCTTCTGAAATGCGTGGTCCCCTCCAAGAGGCCAGCTGCTCCCGTGGCCAGTTTGCCGCTTAGTGAACCTGGCTGGGTCTCAGTGACATAGAGGCTAAAGTGACCATCAACCATGCCACTTCACATGGTAGTCCCCTAAGGTCCCCTGGTGGCAGTGCTACCTCCTGGCCCTACCTCCCTAGGACTGGAGTGACATGGAACATTGCAGACACCTGCCAGTGCAAGCTCAGCATGGCTGAAGGCAGGTATTGGAGGGAAGAGAGCAGACCCTGATCATCGGAGCGCTCAGGAATGACCTGGGACTTTGCTGAATAGAAGCAGCATGAGGTGGACATCCTATGCTGGGCAGGGGGTGAAGGTAGTGGACACTGCTGTGTGAGGGGGGCCTCTGGTCAGAGAAGCCACCGGGTCTGGAGCTGGTGCCAGCACCCTGCCCTTGGGGCCCAGCCCAAGTCCGAAGGCAAAGCTGGGCCTGGAGATGGGTGTGGATTGGTGCCTCCCATGGGGAGCATGGACTTGGGGGAGCTCCAGAGTGAGTGCTGTGTGTCTGTGTGTGTGTGCACAGCATGTGAGGGTGTGCCATGTGTGTGCAGGTGTGGTGTGTGGAGGAGGGATGTGTGATGCATTGGTATGTGGCGTGTGCAGTATGTGGCGTGTGTGTGTGTGTGTGTGTGTGGTGAGTGTGAAGGGGTGTCCCTGTGTGTTAGGGGTCAAGGGCTCCCCCATGTTCCTAGATCTACAAAAGTGAGGACGGGGTTTCAGTCGGTGTTTAATTTTATTTGAAAGCAGTGACATGGCAAAAATCACCTTGGGACTCTTGGGAGGAGTGTCTAAGCCTCCCTTTCCTTCTCACTGTGCTTCGTGCCCTCCAGGGTTGGCCCGGGAAACACCTCCAGCACGTGAAGGCATCTGCAACAGGCCTCCACCCAGTGCTTCTGAATGCCAGGCTGTCTTCCCGGCATTCTTCTGAGCCTGGGAACAGATGAGGAGGGGTGGGGGGGGCGAGGAAACAGGGAGGTCAGCTGGGTCCCAGGAGCTGTGAGGGGCTCTGAGGGAGAGCATGGGGCAGGGGCCACCATGGGGCAGAGGCTGTGGGCCTCTGCCCACAGTGTGATTGGCTGGAGGAGACTGTCTGGATAGCTCGGCTCTCTAGGTGAGCCATGCTGGTGGACTTGGCTGTGGAGATGGGCAGATTCCAGGCATGTTCTGAAGGTGAAGCCTTAGGCTCTCTGGGTAGAGTGGACAGAAGATTGAGATTTAACATGTAAATTGAGGACGTGGCTCTGGGGTTTCCAGTCTGAGCAGGAGGTGCTCCCAAAAGGCTGTGTGGGGAGGCCTGGGGGGCGTCTCCGAGTGGGATGATGTGACAAAGTGCTCCACACAGGGCTACACGGCAGGTGTCTGTGCCACTGTGCAGCCTGCAGTCTGCGTGAGGGTGCCAGCTTGCTCGGCTCCCTGGCTGCCAAAAGCCGTATTCCCACATGGCAGAAAGGGGGGAGCTCTCTGGGGTCACACTTATAAGGGCCTCGTCCCACTCAGGAGGCTCCACCTCACAACCTCCCTGCCCCCCAAGATCCCCTCCTCCCACCATCACTCAGCAGCACAGGGATGTGAATATTCAGTCTTCAAAAACCCCTTGACTAAGAGGTGGAAGATTCTGCTGAGTCTTAGTTCTTCCTTTAGTGACCCTGAGTAAGTCCCCAAGCACTCTGGATCTCCATCTTTCTCAATGCACAAAACTGGATTAATTACAAACCTCTATGAGCACCAACAAGGAGGCAGACATGGCCTAACTCAGAGTAATGTCTTTCCCTGAGCCTCTGAGTCCCTGGTGGGCAAATGCAGGTCTGGTCACCGTGGAGATGGTAGCAACGAAGGACTCAGTGGTTGTGGTCAGGAGGCTTCCACTAGGCGAGGCCTGGAAGGAACTGGCCACCCGGCTGCGGGTGGGACTCCCTACCATGGGGCTGGGACAGACTTGGCTCATATCTGGTGGGGCAGGGGCTGTCTGATCACAGAGCTGGGATACTAGCAGCAGCTGCAGCAGATGCTGGGGCCTGGCGCTGGAGAAGGAGTGTCTCCTGTGCAGGAGGTGTGGGCTGGCAGCTGTCCCCAGGCTGCACCTGGCCTGGCTCACTCAGGCTCCCACACTGTTCTTATAGAGCCCTCCTGCCTCTCCAGGGCCCCAGCACCCAGCAGCCCCTGTCCACCTTTAGTGTGTGGAGCCTGCCCAGGAACTACCCTAGACACCACGTGCCTTTGGTCACAGAGGCCCACTGCCCGCACCTGCATTGGGGGCAGCTTCTCAACAGGGGACCTTGCCCCCAGGTCAGGTGTCCAGCCCTTCTCAGGCCTCACTGTTCCCCCGTGTTTGGCTGGCGCTCCAGCGACTGACCCACTGAGTTGCAGGGCAGGTCTGGCACGCCACATCTCACACCCCAGTGCATGGCGTGGAGCAAGGCCTGGGGTGTTTGTTGAGTGAATAAGCAACCAGTTACTTTCCCCAGTTACTTCCAGATCCATGTTCTTAAGTTGTAACATGGAGCTATCTCTGCCTCCATCTCGGGATAATTGTGCATGACAGAGCTTCTTGCCTGGAAGAATTGTTTTCACCAAGCATAGTGGTAGCACTGCTGACCACCAGACTAGCAATGTCACCAGGAGCTGGCAGTATCTCCACCAGACTGCAGTGTCACCACCAGGAGCTGGCAGTATCTCCACCAGACTGCAGTGTCACCACTAGGCTGGCAGTGTCACCACCAGACTGTAGCGTCACCACCAGGAGC
>NW_003852528.1:4046440-4054749 GCF_000181295.1 Otolemur garnettii | reverse complement strand
ACCACCAGACTGTAGCGTCACCACCAGGAGCTGGCAGTATCTCCACCAGACTGCAATGTCACCACTAGGCTGGCAGTGTCACCACCAGACTGTAGTGTCACCACCAGGAGCTGGCAGAGCTGCCCAGTCGGTGTCTGCACTTGCTGACAGCCCTAGTGCAGAGCCCTCCCATCTCAGAAAGCCCCAGAAAACGTGGGGAGGCCCCGGGTCTGTTCCGAGGGGTCTGGCTGTAAGGGGCAGGGCTTGGGTACCAGGCCTGGCTGGTGCCCCTTCCCCACCTTTGCCCTTGGTCCCGAGGAATGTGTCACGCGTGTTACAGCCGGGCAGCCACACAGGAGCACTGGCCGCCCTCTTCCTGTGGCCACTGGTCCTCCAGAGCCCCTCCCAGCTTACCCGGCTGTCGCCTTCCCAGGCACTTAGCACACCAGAGAAATCTTGTTTGCACGTTATCAGCAAGAAAATAGGAAACGGCTTGGAAAACAGGGAGACGTAAAACAATGGTTTAAGGAGAGTGAGCCTTGGATAAACAGTCCTGGTCAGGGGTGGAATCTGCGGAATGTGTGTTCTGTGGTCTAAGATAAACATCCTGAACACTAAGCAGCCCTCCCTCTGTCCCAGCACACGCTGCTGGGACAGGAGGGGCCTCCCGCTGACGGGCCATGTTCCTGTGAGCTGGTGTCTGCCGGGCCAGACGAGCTCAGGGCCAGGCACCCGGGACACTGTGACTTGGGGCTGTGAGGCTTGCTCGAAGTCCTCGTGATTTTCTATAAGGCGGCTTCTGCTATTTTCTGTTGTATTAGGGGATCTTACGGTTGGCTTTCAAGACACACCTATGTAAAACCTGCTGGAATTAGCCCTTGGTTTTTTTGTGATAGTGAGTTAGGTGTGGTCTGTACAGATGGGAGCCCTGAGCCCTTACCTGCCAGGGCTCAGCTCCGCGCTCACTCTGGCCATCATGTCCTCCTTAAGTGGGGACACAGGCATTGCAACCATGTCACTTCTCAGGTTAAGATGAAGACTGAGGCCCGGCTGAGGGAGCTGCCCGGTCATGGAGCCAGACCTGCAGGCTGAGCTCACACAGGAGTGGGGGTCTTTCTTCCCAGGCTCATTCCACATCGAGTGAGCCACCTCAGCCATGGGGTCAGGGCCAGCTGATGGGCTGGAGGGACACCTGGCAGGCTAAGGCTGTGCATGGAGCTCCACTGCCATTCAGAGCCACAGTCCCTGGAAATGGGGGTGGTGGTGACTGTTCATGTCACAGCTGCAGCCTTGCTGGTGGGTTTAGGCTTCTTCTGTTTGAAAGGTGGCTGTAGCCCTTACAGCTTAATCCAGACCACTTACCTGGTGGTCTCAGGCCAGCTCTCCCCTCCAAGTCTTTGCCTCCTTTTCCCACTCACAGACACGAGCAGTGTGGGAAATATTTGGCAGTAACCTGGGGGTGTCCAACCCACAGTGTGAGGGCCACATCCAGGCTGGCTATGAAAGTGTCCCAACACAGAATCATAAACTAACTTAAAACATTATGTGATTTTTTGTGTGTGTGTGGAACCTGACTGCATGGTTCTTGAGCATGAACTTTGTAGATGACAACGTCCTATCACAGTGTCACATAAAATAAATTCATGTGTGGTCTCACTATTTGTACATACAAATCAAATGGCTTCAGCTTTACACAGAATATGGTTTCCAGTGTCTTATCTTCTAAACACAGTCAAATTGACACCATCAGATGTTACATGTAACTTGGTGAGACAGCACTTAGCAGTAATATTCCAACCTATCATTGCAATGTTAAGCATTTAGTGTTCCTTAGAAGCCAGGTGAGCATTCTTACAGATCACTGAAGCACTTGCACACTCACACATCAGTGCTGTGCTACACACTTGGCCTCCACCCCTCCCTGCATCGACAGCTGAGTGTGGAAGGATTTCAACTTTGTTTTCTATTTTACGTCAGTTGGTTTTCACAATAATAGTAAATATAGTCTTCCTTATTTATTATTTTTTTTCTGATCCCAGCATGGCTTCTACAACATCTCAAAAGAAAACAAAACCCCGAAAAGGAAAAGTGACAGATGAAGGAAGATTATTCAATGGGAAGTGGACAGTTGATTACTTTTTTGTCGAGGCAAATAGTCAGGCACTCAGCTTGATCTGTAGTGAACATGCAGGTTTTCAAAGACTGTGATTTGAAAAGGCATCAACTGCAGATCTGATCTGTGTATGGGATGGTGTCATAAGGACAAAATAGAGGGGCTGGAAAAATGTCTGTCTTCTCAACAATTTTTTTTTTTAAAAGTTATAACTTGGACCGATTTCATTACAAAAGCTAGTTATGGGGTAGCATATTTAATAGCAAAAAAAATCAAAACCATTTACTGGTGAAGAGTTTATGAAGCAGTGTATGGAAAGCACAGCAGATGTAATTTGCCCTGAAAAAAGGGGGATATGTCTAAAATCAGTTTGTCTCAACAGACTGTAGCCAGGTAAACTGAAGAAATTGGAAAATCTATGGACAGAAGTTTAGAGAGTGAGCTGCTAATTTTAAATATTATGCTTTGGGGATGGATGACAGCGCTGACGCCGCACATGTAACTCAGCTGGCCGTTTGTGTTAGGCGTTGATGAGGAAAGTAACGTCACGGGAGAGATGGCTTCTTTAGTGCCGTCAAAAGACACGACTAAATCAAAAGACTAGACGAAGCAGTAAAAAATATATTAAAGCAATTCTTGTTCATTGTCCACATCTCTGGAATAGTTACTGATGGTGCCCTGGTGAGGGCAGGTGAAAGAGAGGCATGTGTAAAATTAATAGAAGATGGTGTAATTGCCTCCCAAACGCATGCCTGATGAAGTAGGATTGTGTAGCACGTAAAAAAATGTCTGTGCAAAAGCTTTAAAAACGGATAATGTCATGCAAGTCATCATCAAGATTGTGAATTTCATAAGGGCCAAGGGATTGAATCATCACCAGTTCCAGGAATTCCTTAAAAGTGTTGATGCTGGCTATAGTGACATCATTTACTACTTCTTTCTTCTTCTTCTTCTTTTTTTTTTTTTTTTTGTGAGTCACAGTCTCACTCTGTCACCCTGGGTAGAGTGCTGTGGCATCATAGTTCATAGCAACTTCAAACTCTTAGCCTCGAGCGACCTTCCTGCCTCAGCCTCCTGAGTAGCTGGCACTACAGGCACCCACCACAATGCTCAGCTAGTTTTTCTATTTAACAGAATCTCACTCTTGCCCAGGCTGGTCTTGCATTCCTGAGCTCAGGCAATCCACCGGCATCAGCCTCCCAGAGTGCTGGGATTACAGGGGTGAGCCACTGCACCTGGCCTATCATTTACTTTTTGGAATTAAGATGACTAAATAGAGGCCAAATGTTGAGAAGATTTTAGAATTTGCAGCAAAGTTATCAAGTCTTTTGTGGTATCAAAAGCAAAACTTGTACCAGAATTTGTCGATGAAAACTGGTTTAGGGATTTATAATTTTTAGTGGATTTAGCCTCTCATTTAAATGAGAGGAACATGCCTCTTCATGGTGAAAACCAGCTTACCATATGAAGTTTCAAACCATAACAGCCTTCCAAATGAAACTGAGATTAAGGCAAGCTCAACGTAGGGCAAACAATTTTATACATTTCAACACATTGGCTAAACACAGTCCTGTGAACAGCAAAAAAATATGCAGCCTTGCTTTCAATTTGACTCAAGAATTTGAAAACAGATTTCAAGATTTCCGGGAAAATAATCAATATTTTGGTGCATTTGAGACTGCATTTTCAGTCGACATAAATACATTACCTGCCAATTTTCAAATGGAATGCACAGAGCTGTGATCTGACATTCAACTTAAAGACAAATTCCACCATGTCTCTCTACTGGACCTCTACGGGACCGGACCTCTACGGGACCGGACCTCTACAGGACCTGTCTTCCCAGACACAGATGTCCCTCACTTTGCAATCACGCCTTACTCGTGCCATCACTTTTTGGCAGCACCTACATTTGTGAGCAACTATTTTCAATAATGAAGCACATTAAGAGTAAAATTAGAACCAAAATATCAGATGAGCGCCTTGAGAACCCCTGAGCCACTTCCACTAAACCAGAGGTGGATGCATTTGTTTCTCAAATACAATGTCAAATATTCTACTAGTTTTATGTTATGTATTTTTAAATAAAAAGTATGAAAGACGTTTTATTACTTAGACATGCCCACTTTCTGTATTAGTGGTCGCAAACTTGGGGCCTGCTCATTGAGCTTAGAGACTGTCAGGCTGCTGCACTGCCAGATTGTTACCTGAGTCTTTCGTGTCTATCTGCGGTGGGGACATCACGGCAACTATGCACAGGCCCCTGGGGGGTTTGCTCATCAGCTCTCCTTTCTGTTTGTGTATTTAATGTGCAGCCCAAGACAACTCTTCTTCCAACGTGGCCCAGAGAAGCCAAAGGGGCAGGGAGGTGGGTCCCAGATCACAGTAAAGGTCAAAAGAGGCTGAGTTGACAAATGTGAAGAGGAATATGCAGAAAGTATTTTTAAGACAGGCAGGGGATGAGGAGGCTGCTTTTCAGAACTGTGGCCCAGAAGGCTCAGCCACCATCTAAGACCCTGGAGTGACGTCCTCCTCGTCCCATTAGCTCTTGTCCATGGTGGAGCCCCTGGGCCCTCCCAAGCCCCATCCCAGTTCCTCCCTCTCTGGGAAGTGATGTGGCAGCTGGTGTGGGATCCAAGACCCTTAGCTGGACCAGACTGCCCTTACAGTGTCCCTGCTGCCAAGGACACCATGTGGCCGAGTTCTTCCGGGTGAGATGTGGGGGCTGACGTGGGGTTTGTCCATCCCTGGTCCAGAAGGACCCCTCCTGTGCACCCACTCTGGCTGCTGGGGGCAGTGACTGGGTGTTCAAGTTTCCTTCTCTCAGCTCCTGTAAGGAGCAGGGCAACTGCTGTGGGGTAGCCCCAGGACTGCCCATAGGTGCAGCGTACCACATATGGGGCACTCATGGCCCTGGGGGGGCCTGGTTCCCCTGTGAGTGTGAGGTGAGTCCAACTGCCTCTGTCCAGCTCCTGGGGGTTCTCTGGCTGTCTCTGGTGCTCCTTGTCCTGTGGAAGCATCTTCCAGTGCCTTCCTCCTGTGGCCTGTGTGCCAGCGTCCCCCTTTATAAGGACCCAGGCCACCCCACTCCATTATGGCCTCATCTTAACCAATGACATTGCAATGACCCTATTCCAAATGAGGTCTTGTCTGAGGGACTGGAGGTTAGGACTTCAACACATATATATGTCTGGGAGAGACACCACTCAACTCTTGGCAATTGGGCAGGTGAGGCTGGACTTTGCCAAACACTGACAATTAGTCTCCTGAAGCTGCCTTGTATGTTTTGAGGCTCCACACCCCTGACTGTGCAGGCCTTTCCCCTCCTTGTTGCCGTCTGTGGGTCCCCCCACCATGCTCCTAGGGGCTTTCAGACCAGCCCACACATTTCCCACCCATGTTCAGAAGCCAGGGTGGATCACACACCTACTGTTCAGCCCCAGGTCCCTAGACCTTCTCCATGTCACTGACTTGTTACTCCACTGACATCCCCAGAGTCTGGGCCCCCAGAATAACTCCCTCTCACAGGCTGTGCCGCCTTCCCAACCTCCTGGCTCCCTCACCCCTTTGCTCTCTGATATGAGCTCCATGACCCTAACCAGAGGTCAGATCCTGCACTCCTCAGGCCGTGGGTTACAGGTGACAGAAGCCTGAACTCAGGGTTGCTCCCGGCCTGGCAGGTCCAGGCAGTGGGCTTTTCCCATGGTCCCTTTCTCTCTATTTCCCCCTGCTCTCTGTCCCAACTAGCATCAGCTTTGTTCTCCAAACAGGTGTCTCCACCTGGCTGTCAAGGTGAGTACTGGAGGCTTATGATGGAGAAGGAAGTCTCTTCTGGCAGAATCCAAACATTGAGTCTCACTGAGGGACTCTGACAGGCTGAACTTAGGGACTCTGACAGGCTGTGCTTGTTCATGCTGTACCTGTCTCTGGGGATAGCCTGGCATGACCAACCCCACTGGCAAGGGCAGGGCTGGGCCCCCAGCTGCAGGGGCTCCATCATTTTGACCCCAGAGATGTGTTTGTCCTTAGAGAGTTTCTGTCTCCAAGTTCATGAGCCATCATCTCAATCAGAATTATCCCAACAACTGTTGACATTTGTCAAGGAAGCATTTTCTGAAACTGATTTTGCTAATCCAGTTTAGTTCTGGATCAATTTTCTGCACAGTGTAGTTAACCAAATTGTTTCCATTTTTATTTTTCAATGACTTGTACAGGCGAAACGCCTATATGCCTCTGGCCAAAAAAGCCATTTGAGAGAGAGCAGTGAAAAGACTTTGTACAAGCATACTCATAAGAAACTGAGGCAGAATCCCATGCAGCCAGGTTAGTTGTGAGCCTAACATGACCAAGGCTTTGGCTGGAACAGCATTTCCAGACTGCATTAAGGAATTAAGGTTGACTTTGTAAGGCCAATGAAAAAGCCCTTTGGAAAACTGGCCAGATACCCATCAGTAATCTTTCCTGATCTGTGGTAAGTGATGAAGGTCACTTGCTGATGGGTCCGGAATGGAAATGTGCTTGGGGACCTCAAGAGAAGAGGAATTTACCCAATGCATACAGTACCTAATGGCACAGATGAAACTTGGGCTCATGAAAGGCTCTTGAGAAGTCCAGCCTGAGAATTCCTTATAAAAGGCTCCAGCAAACCCCCCCTGACTTAAGGCCTACATGGGAGCAGAGGTAGGCACACAAATTTCTGTATGCCTAAGAAAGGCTCCAGCAAACCCCCACTGACTTAAGGCCTACATGGGAGCAGAGGTAGGCACACAAATTTCTGTATGCCTAAGAAGTTTCTCTATTCTTTATTTAAAGATCCAAAGTAACAGCCTCCAAATGGCAAGGCCAGCAAGGGCAGGTATTCAATCTACCTTGTTCCTCCCTGGCCTCAGGCATCTTCAGATAAGAACAAAGCAGTAATGGCTAACAACATGTTCTCCATTAAGACTGGGTTATGTTGAAAGGGTTATGTCAAAAGATGTATGTTGAGTGGATTATCAGATGTCACATGATGTTTAATTGGATCAATGAGCTCATTGCTGCGTTGTGCTCATGTGCTCACAAAATTCCCTATATAAACCAACTGCAAATAAAGAAGCTCACCACTTTGCCTGAGCGAGCAGATGGTCACCTTTATTTAAAACACAATTTCAATAAGCGTGCTTATTCTCTGAGACATCACTTTTCCACGAGACCCCTATGGCAACAGACTCAGCTCACACACTTTTGGGGGCTTTTTGTTTTGGGTTTTTACCCATCTCTAATTTTAACAAATGAATCTTCTGCTCTAATGAGGTGTGTGTGTTTGTGTGTGTGTGTAGCCATTATTTCTACAAAGCTAAGTTTATTGACATTTCTTTTTTATTTATTTTTTTATTTTTCACTAAGACTTTATCTCGAGGACATAACTGTTAACCACCCCTCACCCCATCCTGAAGACAGGTTAGTCCAGTGAATGTTATAAAGCAGATATGAACAGTCTGAAGGACTGGAACCAGTATCAGCTGACAAAGAACAACTTTCATCTAAATCATCATAAAAATGTTTAAGTAAAAAAAAAAAAACAGAAAAAGAAAAAAGGTAGGGGCAATGGGGGTTTCAGATTGAACAAGAGCCTCACATTTCATCTAATATCTTCCATCTTGGCTAGAGTGTAACAAAATGGAAACAGGATTACTATAATACAAAACTTCCCCGACAGCACACTGTACACACCTGTGTTCCAAGCCCACCCCCAACCCCCGGCTGTTTCCAACTTAATTATTTCCCGGCCTGTTGTGCCTGCTGACCGTAGATCTTCTCTTTAATCCAGTCTTTGTTATAAGGCTGGTATGTCTGGGTATCAGCTCAGTAAACCAGACAGCTGAGGTCTGCCAGGTCATCGATAAAATCAAACAACTGATATCATGTGATAGAGGGACTGTTGGGATTCATTCTCTTCAGATGTTCTTCATACATTTTACAAACGCCTTCCGTGCACTCATTCACAGATTCATAGTCAGCGTAAGTTCTGCCTTCTGGCCTCTTAGTAGGCTGTACCAGCAAAATGGTGTGAGACACAGCGCCAAACTCTCTTCGCTGCAGCCCCGACCACACCACCGCTGCCGCCACACGAGCTTAGCCACAACGTCTATTGACATTTCTTGACACAGATCTAAATTTTGTTAAGAATAATTATTCTGTCCATACAGAAAGTAAACTTAACACATGAGGGTTTTTT
>NW_003852528.1:4043742-4046401 GCF_000181295.1 Otolemur garnettii | reverse complement strand
AGACAGAGTCTCATTTTATAGCCCTCGGTAGAGTGCCGTGGCGTCACAGCTCACAGCAACCTCCAACTCCTGGGCTTAGGTGATTCTCTTGCCTCACCCTTCTGAGTATCTGGGAACACATGAGTTTTTACACACTGCCAGTTTGGTTTTCTATTGATAATATCTATTTTTTCCTACTTCAGTTTTGATGTTAGCAATGATATCTCATTCAATATTTTACCTGTAACGACTTTGGCTGTGTGCAGTTTTTTTTTTGTTTGTTTTTTTTGCAGTTTTGGGGTGGGGCAGGTTTGAATCCACCACCTCTGGTATATGCGGCTGGAGTCCTATTCCTTTGAGCCACAGGTGCTGCCCTCAGTTTTTACCATGTTTCCCCCCAAAATAAGACCTACCAAAAAAATAAGCCCTAGCAGGATTTCTATGAATTTGTTAAATATAAGCCCTACTCCAATAATAAGACCTAGTGATGGGTGTGGCTATGCATAGCCACGCCATGCATTTTGGTGAGGAGCAGTAAGGAAGACTGGAATACCTTTTATCTGCCACAGCTCCTGTCTCTGAGCCGAGCCATTCACACTTGCGTGGGTGTCCATGTTGCAGGCATCCTATTGTGCACGTGCAAACAGCTAGGGGAAAGGAGTTCACGCATCACTAGCACCAGCCCCACCAACAAGGTCAGCTCCCCCTGTCAGGTTCCAGAAGAAGATGACTTAACTGTATTTGAATAAATGTGGATTGTTGTATTATACTTAATAAAAATAAGATATCCCCTTAAAATAAGCCCTAGTGTGTCTTTTTAAGAAAAAATAAATATAAGACAGTGTCTTATTTTCAGGGAAACATGGTATTTGCCTTCTTTTGTGTTACTTCTCCTGTAATATTAATTTTGAATTGAAAAAACTCAAAGGACTTCACCAGAGACCTCCCTCCAGCCTCACCTGCAGGGCGGCTACTCTGCTTCTCCCCAGCCCTCCACCACCTACCCAGAACCACACTTTCCCACCTCCAACCCCACATCTGGCTTCTCTCCTAGGGTAGGGCCCCTGCTTGCCTGTGAGGGAGCTCAGTTCCAGAATTTTCTGTTCATCCATGAGTCTGAGGCCCTGCCTGGAAAGGCAGCCAGCACTTCAGGGACCCCAGGTCTCATCTACTCCTACCTGAGGCTGATGGTCAAATTAGGCTGTACGTCCACGGGAGTGGACAGGGCATCTCAGGGAGTTCTTGGCTCTGGGGAGGTTGTGGAGGCAGAAAGTAGTTGGTCCATCTGCTTCAGCTTCCTGGGAACCTTCTGTCTGAATATGGCCTGGAATCCAGGCCCTGACATTTACAGCCAGAGGACCGTCTGAGACCGCCCTGAGAGGGAGAAGGTGGCCGAGCGCCAGAGCAGGCTGATCTGTGCTGTCTGCTGGGTCTCCTTTGCCTCATGCCTGCTCCTCTGGGTAAGGACTTGGGCCTCAGGGCCGTAGGTAGAGAACCCATGACAACCCACCCCTCTGAGGCCAGGTGTCTTTCTCATCACCTTTCCCTGCCTTAGGGTAATAACAGCCTTGTCCCCGGATAGTTGGTAGATTGAGGGAGCTCTCCCTGGAAACATCTCACTGCAGGAGCCCTCTTTCCCATCATTGTAATTACCTGCATCCCTCTGCCCGATGTTAGACTTGGGCCTATAAAGTGACACGGGAACTTTCTTCCTCCTGGGCATAATACACTCTGTGCCTGTTGAGCGGTCAGAGTCACAACCTGAAGCTAAGGATGGTGGTCAGGCCTTGTCACCAAGTGTCATGACGATCTCTGAGACCCCATGTCCTCACTGGCAGTAGCTCTGGCCCCAGGGGCATGATGAGATTGGTGGGGACAGCCCCTCCGGGGTCCCCTGCATCCTCTGTCCACCCTACCCTCCATGCAGCCTTTCTGAGGGAAGGTGCTCAGACGTCTGTTCTCTCTTCCCCCTTCCTTATCTGTTGGGTTCACAATAAAGTCCACACGCCCTCGCCCATGGGGCTGTGTGCCAGGTGCCAGGACCTCGTGTTCACTGAGACCAGCGCTGTTGGGGCGCTCCGGCAGCCCCTTCCCTGTACCCGATGCTGTTGGGGCGCTCCGGCAGGTCCTTCCCTGTACCCGATGCTGTTGGGGCGCTCCGGCAGGTCCTTCCCTGTACCCGATGCTGTTGGGGCGCTCCGGCAGCCCCTTCCCTGTACCCGATGCTGTTGGGGCGCTCCGGCAGCCCCTTCCCTGTACCCGATGCTGTTGGGGCGCTCCGGCAGCCCCTTCCCTGTACCCAATGTTGTTGGGGTGCTCCGGCAGCTCGTTCCCTGTATCCGCATCTCTGATCACAGTGCAGTGCCTCCTGGTTCCCTGGGTGGCATCTCTGACTTTACTTCCTTGTGGCTTAGTAAGGAAACACTTACTAGCCACCAGGTGCTCAGAGAGCTGAACTCCCCATCTTTTGGGCAACAGATCATTGCAAGGCAGTGGGCAGAGACTCACTGAAGCTGCAGCCCCAGACTAGAGCCCCAGCCAGGACCAGAGATGCTATTCCCTGGAGAGCTGATGCTCACACTGAATTTTGGAGAACGAGTTGGGTGAGCTGGATGAAAAGATGGGGAAGGACTCAGGCTGCAGGAGGGTGCACAGAGGCGGTTCCCAGCGCAGGCCTTCA
>NW_003852528.1:4031436-4042716 GCF_000181295.1 Otolemur garnettii | reverse complement strand
GCCTGCTGAAGGCTGCTCAGGACATTGTGATTGGACCTGTCCCGGCCTGCTGAAGGCTGCTTGTGACACTGTGGTCTGACTGTGCTCTGGCTGGTATTTACTAGACTGGAACTTGGGGAGAAGTCTTGTAGACTGCCGAGGTTCACCAAGCGGCCTGACACTCAGCTAAGTGCCTGGACCTGGCTTCTCATGTTTTGCCGCCCACCCCCTTCCTTCTCCATAGCATTGGTCACCCACTCCTGGCCAGAAGCTTAAGGACCACCTCCCTGGGGCCTATTTTGTCACTTTCCAAAGCCACCTCTCTGTGCCAGGCTTGGGCATGTGAAGGAAAATAAAATCTTAGGACTACACAGAACAGAAGGCAAAGGCCTCAGGCCCCCACAGAAGGCCTGCCCTCAGGCCCCCACAGAAGGCCTGCCCTCAGGCCCCTCACAAGGACAGTCCTTGTGGCAAGAACATCAAAGAACCTGCACTCTGTAACTTGGGGTCCACAGCCTAAGTCTGGCTCCTAAATCAAATCTGTTTGATTCCACACTAAGGATGAGTTCCAAGTTTATCTCCCAGTGCAGAGCAGATGCAGGACAATCTCAGTTCTCCCACCCCGGGACATGGGCGTGACTGCGCCTCCTCCACCCCCTTTCTCTCGCCCGACATTTGCCATATCTTATGCACAGTGTGGATCTCCTGGGCCTCACAAGGAATGTGACCCTTTGCCTCACTGCCACTCCCTGCCCACTTTTCTTTCTGTGTGCTCCAGCCCCCTAAATGCTGAGTTCCCCATTCCCCTTCAAATAACAGCCACAGATTTGTCCGTGGTTATGTTTTCCCAGGTGTGTCCTCAACTTTGGCTTCATAAACCTCCACTGGGTGACATCTCTGCTTCTGTCGTTGATTGTGGGATGTTAGGCGGGGGAGTGGTTTATGCTATTTGCAGACAAAGAAACTGAGGCTTGGCTGAGTGCACAGCCCAGAGCATGGAGGATGCCATGGGCGTCACCTGCCCTCTGTAAGCTGGGATGGCTCCAGAGCCCAAGATTTGGTGGGGTGAGGTTTCATTTACAGAGCCAACATGCTGGGCAAGGCTGGGCTGACCCTGCCCAGATGCAGGCTGTGGGGTGAGTTGGCCGCCAAGTCTGAGATATCCTGGGTACAGTGCATGGGGCAGCAGCATCCCCGGCTCCCACTGGCCATTGCCCCACAGTCCCTCCAGGTGGCCTGCTGGGCTCTGAGCTGACTTTGCATCAGAGCTCCCATCTCAAGGCCACACTTGCTCCAGTGACCAGGGAAGTCCTTCCTGTTTCCTATGCTCTGTGATGTCCCCATTGGCTGGGGTGCATTACTTCTGTGGCTCTGGAGGATGCCGTGGTCTGCACAGGGTGCCCTATCAGCTCATGGGACACATCCAGGCTGGGACCCTCAGCTGAGCCAGCCTAGCATCCCTTCAGAGCTCAACTACTTCTTGCCCAGAGGACAGGGCCAGTCACGTCCTCAGAGAAGGCAGCCCTCCAGGATTAGGGTGTGAGGGGACAAGGGGGCTGTAGTCCAAGTTGGGGGTGGGGAAGGGAAAGAAGACCCAGAAAGGCCCCAGCAACAAGGATGCCCTCTGCCCTCTGCCTGGGTGGCACAGTTCCTGTCTCGTGAGACTGCTGCCGGCACTGGGCATTATCTCAGACTTGGAGGTACAGAGGGAACAGTGGGCCCTCCTGCAGGGCTGACGGGCATCAGAGGGCTTCACACCTCCCCAGAGCCCAGGCGCAGAGGGCCCTGGGAGGGTGTGGAGCCCACAAGGACTCGGGCTGCCCTAGGTGGTGTCGAAAGTGCCCTGAATAGTGAAGCTGAGGGGTGGGGGTGGCAGAGAATGGCCCTGGGGGTGGGAGAAAGCAGGACGGGAGCTGTTTCAGTCCAGTGTCCTTTGCTCTCTGCGGGGGGCTGCTGGCTGCTGGCTGCTGGCTGTGGTGCTGGTCAGCAGGTGTGTGTGGCTTTTTTGCTGCTTCTTTAGCCACAGGGAGTAACAGCAGAGAAGGCTAATGGCTGAATGCTGTCTCATCTGGAACCTGGCAGGATGGGCGAGGCAGGAGACAGGTCCAGGGAATCTAGGGCCCAGGCCAGCAGCTAGGGAAGACCCTGGAGAACAGAGGCATTCCCCTGGGGAAGGGGCTGGGAGACCCCTCAGGAGGGACATGAGCAGTTGGCATCTCGGCGCCTCCAGGTCATCACCAGCACAGTGGTTGTGATGAGGACACATCCTGCACCTCCTGGACTGAGTCCTGGGTCATGAGGCCCAAGTGCACGCAGCTGCTGGCACCTTGGGCAACACTTGGGGGCCATCACCCACATGGGCTCAAATGTCCCTACAATAGTTGAGTCCTGCTGGGCCCATGTGCTGACCACAGGGACTTCAGGCACCTTGGGGTCAGTAGACTCAGTTTCGCTGGCCAGACCTGGGGGTTGGTCTGGGACTGCTCTGGAGACCCAAGGTCCCCTTTGTTCTCTCCACTCTCGAGGCAGCTGTAGAGAACCTCTACCTGTCTGGCCTCGCCCACCTCTCCACCTAGGACAAAAGCTTAAGCCAGTGTCAATGGCATTATGTCCAAACCAGCACGGTGCAGGGCCTGTTAACACAGGGCTCTGCTGGGTTAGCTGTCATTACTGGGGAGTGGGCCCAGTCACTGAGGGGATGCTCTGGGCGCATCTTATATGGACATGCCAGGCAAGCCCTCTGAACGCTTGGCTTGAGCTACACACTGCTCTTAACACCCACAGTGCTTCCCCAGGCTGCCTCATAGGACCCTTGGGGCCTTTTGAGAGGCAGGTGTCATGTGAATATAAATACTCCCAGTCACAGTCTTCCTTCCTCCCTCTGCTTGGTTCCTGGACCTGCTCTGGGCTCTTGTGTCAGTCCCGATCAAGGGCTGGTAAGCAACAGCCTGGGGTCATACACGGCCTACTTTGTAAATAAAATTTTATGGACACATAGGACATTGCCTGTTTGTTGTTGTCTGTGGTTGCACAAAGCCTTTTTACTATCATCTTTGATGTAGAAAACAGAAACAAAAAAATTAGTTTTGTTTTAGAAATTTAGGCCCCAGATGTCTTTCTCTGGGGGAGCATAGTAAATGCTCAGAGCTCTTTGGTGGGTTTTGTCTGTTTTTGTGATGAAATACTGAGCTCAAACTGGCTGCAGGGCCCTCTGGGTTATGCGGGTTTTATTATTTCCCTGATTCTACAGATAAGAAAGTTGATTATTAGGCAAGGTCAGAGGGCTTCCTCTCAGAAGGTTCCAGCCCAGGGCTTGATTAGAGATAAGGCTGTGGGCTTTGTGGGGAGTGGGGGGAGTGCTGGCTGCCCTCTCTCCCTCCTGTGCCCTGTGTACAACCCGGCTGGCGTCTCTGAAACATGCTCTGCCTGCCAGGCCACACCACAACCACAGGCCCGTGATCTGCACCCAGGGCCTGTGCCCCCATGTGGACGCTTGGCCCCGTGAACTTGGGCTTCAGCATTCCCAGGTGCTTGGTGCCAGAGTGTGCTCTCATGCTGGATTTTAAATTACCTTTTTAAAAATTTTTTAATATAACTGAAAGTGGAAAATAATATTCCTCTGGAAGGGTATTAGCTAAACCTTCCACAGCAATAAATCTGTGCGCTAATGGTCTGTTTTTGCACTGTTTGGTTGTCATGGTGACAGGCTGCAGTAACCAATACGTAAGTTTGTTTTGAGAATTTCGACACTGCTTTGCCAAATGTTCTTCTTCTGCTGCGACAGCTTCAGCTTGTCCAGTTCTTGCTGCTGAGGGCTGGTGAGGACTTCAGAGCCCTCTGAGAAGTCTGAGTGAGGTGGCATTGGGGGATAAGTGTGAGAATGATGGCATTCTAGAGGGGCTGGGGAGAGTCACCAGCAAGGTGTCCTGGCTTTCCTGGGGCATAGTTCCATGCAGGAGGCGGCTGTGACGCAGACAGGGAAGGCAGATGCGTCTCCCCAGCAGCCAGACGAGGGCTTGGGTCGGGGACATGCGGTCCCAGTGTGGAGCAAATCCAATGAGGCCTTCCTGCCCAGACAGGGCCGAGAAGATGGCGTCAGCGATGACAAGCCTGGGGCAGGGATGGTGTGACATTCACACTGGGCGGCAGCCTACATCCTCAAGAGAGGGAGCTAATGGTGAGGCTAGACAATGAGGCCTTCCATTAGGCATAGCCCAGGCTGCTCCCAAAGGGGCCCTGCCCACCCAAGTGGCAGTGTGGGAGATAAGGGGAGTAGGGGGCATGTGTGGCCCCGGGTGCTCTGGGCCCTGTCCCACTATACAGGGGACGCCTGTGACACAGAAGTGAGGCAGTGTGCACAGACCACACCCAGTTCCAGCATCAGCCATGCTCAGCAGGAAGGCCATGCGGAAGGCTGAATGACTCGGGTGGCAGGGGAGTCACTCTGTGAATCCCAGAGAAAGCTGGAGGAGGGGATTGCAGGCTGGGGTCCGAGAGAGGCTGGGTAGCCAGGGGTGGGCATGGGCGCCGGAGAGGATGCGTCCAAAGTCCCTCGGGAAGGACTTCAGGCTCAGAAAGTTGGTGTCCTCTGTCCCCTCTGTTAACTCCTTCCTCTCGGGAAGGGCAGGGCCTTCTCCAGGGCTGATGCTGCCTCCCCTGTCCAGTGTGGATGGTGTGATGGCCACAGCTGGTGCCCCAGGCAGCCGAGCTTCCCCCAGGGGCCTGAGCAGCAATAGGACAGAGCTGCTCAGCCCCCTTGACAGCTTTGTAACCCTGGTCAGAGGACCCAAAGCGTTGTGTGCAAACTCACGTTCCCTGCTGGCCTGAAGAGCCTTGGCTCTCCTTCCACCTCTGCGCCTCTGGTTCCTTGACTGTAAAGTGGGATTTTCAGGACAAACAACGAACACACATTTGGACAGCAGAGGTGCTGTCAGGTGGCGTAGTAGGCAGTGGGGCATCCATGTGACTGCAGGAGGTAGGACAGCTCCCAGGAGGAGCCGTGCCAGGGATGCCGCTGCCATGTCTGACTGATGGGGTTCGGGGTACCAAAGGTATAAAGCATAATGATGGGCTCAAAAACCCACTATATATTTGCATAATATATATTTGAATGTATTTTTGTAGGTGTTGATTCTAAAAGTTTTACGTGTGTGTCTGTGTGTTTGTAATGGAATTCTTCCTGGTTCTCGATGTAATTTCCAGAATTACTTAGACAAGAGCACTCATGACCATGGTGCAGAAACACTTGATCGCTCCCGAATCCCTCTTCCTGTTAGTACTGCTGAGAAGTCGAGGGCAGCAGGGCAGCCTGGACCTCATGGAGCCTCCTCTTTCCTGTCTGCATGACATAAACACCTCTGCCTGTCTGGTTTCCTAAATCACAGCAGATTGGAAACAACAAAAATGAGAAGTGTGCAGAGAAACTACAGTAACAGATACGGGAGCCTGTGTGCCCTGTAAGGTGGGGCTGTTTAGGGTGGGGCAAAGCGTGGGCACAGTCCTGTGTGCACGGCGTGGCGTTATAGGGTCGTGGCATCATCTGTGACAGTTGCATCTGTGGAAACTTAAAGTCTGTGCCCTGAAAAACAACAGTACAAAAGGCATCAGAAGTCATTCTGTCCACAACAGTAAAGCGTCTATGCTCTGTGACTCTCCCACGCCCATCTGCTGTGATTTCTTCGTTCTGTGGAAAGGCTCAGCCAGACCAGTGATCCCCCACCAGGGCCACACTGCTGATGAGAAGGCAGAACCACGCCCAGCACTTCCTCAGTAATTTCTCTGGTGGGAGAAAGAGGCTTGAGGAGCTCTTGGAATGTCCTAGCAGGGCCGGAACTCAGATCACCCCTCTTCGGGGTGATGCTGAGACCCCTCCCTGTGGATCACACTCCTCTGGGTGGTGCTGAGACCCCTCCCTATGGATCACCCCTCTTCTGGGTGGTGCTGAGACCCCTCCCTATGGATCATCCCTCCTCTGGGTGGTGCTGAGACCCCTCCCCATGGATGATGCCTCCTCTGGGTGGTGCTAAGACCCCTCCCTATGGATTATGCCTCCTCTGGGTGGTGCTGAGACCCCCTCCCTATGGATCACACTCCTCTGGGTGGTGCTGAGACCCTCTCCCCATGGATCATCCCTCCTCTGGGTGGTGCTGAGACCCCCTCCCCATGGATCACACTCCTCTGGGTGGTGCTGAGACCCTCTCCCCATGGATCACACTCCTCTGGGTGGTGCTGAGACCCTCTCCCCATGGATCACACTCCTCTGGGTGATGCTGAGACCCTCTCCCCATGGATCATGCCTCCTCTGGGTGGTGCTGAGACCCCTCCCCATGGATCATACTCCTCTGGGTGGTGCTGAGACCCCTCCTTATGGATCACACTCCTCTGGGTGGTGCTGAGACCCTCTCCCCATGGATCACACTCCTCTGGGTGGTGCTGAGACCCCTCCCTATGGATCACGCCTCCTCTGGGTGGTGCTGAGACCCTCTCCCCATGGATCACGCCTCCTCTGGGTGGTGCTGAGACCCTCTCCCCATGGATCACACTCCTCTGGGTGGTGCTGAGACCCCTCCCTATGGATCACACTCCTCTGGGTGGTGCTGGGACCCCTCCCCACAGATCATGCCTCCTCTGGGGGTGCTAGGACCCCTCCCCATGCCGGAGCATGTTTTGGTGGCAGGGTGGCATAGGTATAGAGGCCAAGTCGAGCCCATATTAACAGAGTGATGAAATCTTAGACCCCAGCGCAGTGCGGTGTGGGAGAACACCGAGTGGCTATGAGGTGGTGATGCCTCTGTTCAGATGAGAGAGTCCATGTATAGTTCACTTCTGACCAGATTATGACATCGCTGCCAGCAGATCTGAGAAAATCCTCTGCATTTCCAAATTCCAAAGCCATCTGACTTTCCCCTAGCCTCAGAAATTCCTTGATTCCTCTTCCAGGCACCTACACATGCCAATTTCATTTAGCACTCAGCCTCCAAGCAGATTTGCTGGACGTTGCTAATAGCTGGCTGCTCCTTCCCTGGGTGGCCCCTGCTTTGGCCCCCACAGAAGCCCTGCTGTCCATTCAGAGGCTATGGAGGAGCTCCAAAGGGACCTCTCAGGCTGGTGCCTTTCCCATGCTGGTATCCTCCTGCTCTGGGCCCCACCACCATGGCAGAGGGGAGCTGTGAGAAGTGGCTCCAGTGCCCTGCTGCAGTCTGACTGAGCCCGCCCAGGTCCAGGCTCTTCCAAGAAACTCCATGCTTTACTGATGAGAGAGGGGCTGGGATGGTACCAGCTGGTGTCTCTGTCCTATACAGCACAGGCCTGGGGTCAGCCTGTAGTCAGCTGTCAGCCTCCAGGGCGACTTCTAGCCTGTAGCCACTGACCAGCAGTCTGCACAATAGTTGATGAACTCTTGCATTTGCATAAACTTTTATGGGGCTGTGGACATTGGTCAATTTTGTCATAGCCAGATAAAATTGACGGGAAGCAGGGTTCGGGGGACACTTGGTATACACAAAGTGACTTTGAGAATCAGATTCTCTGTAAGTTTGACCGCAGAAACTGTTCATTGCAGCCTACAGCCAGTTTGACCTACATCTGCCACACTAACCTGCTGCCTCCAAGACCAATTCTGCCCACCGTTCTCACTTTTCAGTCGGAGTTTGCCAGCCCTCCAAACCCTAACTAGTGCCAAGGAACTGTTTTAAAAAACAATATGGAACATTTCTCTTTTTAATAAAATTCTAATATTCCTTTTGTTCTTTGCACATACCATCCATCCAACCATCTAACCAATCAACCATCTATTTAATCACCCATACAACCGCCCATCCATCCACCCATCCAATTAACCAACCATCAAAACATCAATCCATCTACCTATCCAACCAGCCAGCCAGCCATCTGTATATCCGTCCATCATCCATCCAGCCATCCAGCCATCTATCCATCCACACATCCATCCAATCATCCATCCATCCATCTTCAGTGAACTTAATGATAGTTATAAGTTTTACACTCAAGACAGGAACAAAATTTATTTTATTTCTGAGGGATATTAAAGATTGCCTCCACTCACTCAATACCAGGTCATTTTTTTCATAATGCTTTTCCCATTCCTTCCAGGGCTGTACCAGAAGGCCAAGGCTACCACAGCCACTATTCTTTGTCCACTTTTGTGTTTTCCTTTGAAAAGAATCACAGGTTGTTCCTCTCCCTCAGTGTCGAGCTTCACGTTGACACTTTGGCTAGAGTCATCAAGGCCCTGGTTCCCAGTTCCCAGGAACCACACACACTCCTACCCCCATTTGAAGCTTGTCCCCAGCACTGTACATGAGTGAGACCCTGCTAGCTCCATTGTCCCTGTCCCAGCCATCCCACTGAGGTGACAGTCACCAGCACTGCAGCTGCCTTGATCATCTAGCCTAGCAGCACCTCTGATTCTTATTGCTATCTACTTATGTGCATAGGAGACCCCAAGCATCCCTGCTGTACCCAGGAAACCCACAGAGTGTTGAGAGACAAAAATTAGTTGTGATTTAGGCTGCAAAGTGTCAGGTTGTTGGTCACACAGTGATAGCTCACTGGACCAAGGGCCAGACATGAGATGCCAAGACGCTGAGGGCTTCCACCCTGAATCAAACCCTCCACAAAGACTCCAGGAGTTCCTGGGCAGTGGAGAGAGATGGCAGGTGTGACCATCTCAGGAGGGAGAAGAGGGTGGATCCTGGTCACTACTGAGTCACTCCTGTCACTTTGCATCAGCCAAGCTGGCTCCCAGGGCCAGCTTAGACCCTGGGATGGGAGCAGCACAAGGACATGCAGATGGGAGGACTTGGTGGAGGCCAACTTTGGAGAGTCTGTGCAGGCCTGAGATGTGGACATACTGACATGGATCTGGGATATGGGCCCTGGACTCAAGGAGGTAGCTGGGCCTGGCTGGGGAGCAGATCTAGATTTATAGGAAGCATGAGCAAAAGCAGCTGACGTGCTTGGGTCTGGGAGTCCTGGGGGCTTTGTGATAGGACCTCAAAGCTGGTTGCAGGGGCAGAAGGAGGGTTAGAGGGGACTTCATATCCTGAATTAGGTATGTCTGCATGTATTTTTGTATTGACAAGGTAAGATGATGTTAATTGTAAAAATTCAAAGATGCCTCACCCCACCCCAATAAAATGGAAAAATAAAAACCATAAACCTCAAACAAGAAAATTTTACCCAAGAGCCATGTCCAGGGAGTAACCACTCAGGAATTAAACTGTCATAAGCACTCTTCTTATTGAACCATGTGTGCTGGTGCAGGTTGGACAGACGGCTCCAGATAGGAAGGTGACTCCTCAAACCAAGTGAGAGAGATGGATCTTATGTCCTGTGGAGTTTCCAGGACAAATGTCTTGGCACGTGGAGAAAGAACAGAGTTAGAGTCCTAGGTCTTTAAAACTAAATAAATTCAGATCCATCCAATAATTTAAAAGTAAGAACTAAAATGGGAATGATCCAGAATCAGGCAAGGTTGAAAATGTTCGGTATCATGGGCTGAAGGAGGCCTTTTGGGGTCTGTCTGTAACTCCAGAGATCATGCTGAAAAATATAGATGGATACGTGTGACTGCACGAACACACAGACCGGCTGTACAAGAAAACTGCCTCCAGCCGCAAGGAGAGAAAATTGAAAACTGGGCAAGTATTTCTCACACACATGACCAGCAAGGCCTGTTAGACAAAGGTGGAGGAACAATTAGGAAAGTTACCCCAGTCAGAATAAATGGCCGGAGAATACACAACAGCAACACAGACACACACACACAAAAGACATAGACATGCCCAATAATCACATGAAATAAGGTGACCATAAGAATGAGGTTTTTAAAAATTACCCATTGGATTCAGAAATACTACAACGATCGAAGACACTCTCAGTGCTGTTGAGTCTTCTTGTGTGGTTTGTAAATAGTCTCAGCGTTAGAACTGTCTAGAAAACAGTTTGGAAACAAATGCCATTCTGAAAAATGGCTCTACCTTTTGGGTCATTATTCACAGTGAGGGAGATAATTAAATTGCGCAAGGTTAAAAGAAGAATGTGCAAAGATGTTTATGGGGTATTGTCCATAAAACAAAAAGAAACCCACAAAGTCTCTGAATGCTCATTAGTGGAAATTGGCTCTGTAAGTGATGGTAAATATGTTGAAATATCACACAATAAGTAAAAGTGATGATGTACATGTTTATTTATTGATAATGAGCTATTTTTATAGCATGTCATTAACAGGAAAAAAGCGGATTTTCTCTCTCCTGGAGGTGTCATCTCCCTTGAATGTGTTTGGAAAGAGGGATTCTTCCCTAGTTTTCCCAAGTGACCTCTACACTGAAGTGTGCCCCGCTGTCTGCTGCGAGGTCAGTGCTGTGGGAGGCGCCTCCCAGCTCTGAGCGCATGGCTGGAGGAGGCTGCACCAGTGTCAGCAGCAGTCACACAGGCGGTAGAGCTCTGAGGATTGCCACTTTCTCTCCATTTCCTGGATTGTGTGACTGCCCACCTCCCGGGCATCCTCACATCAAAAACAGAGAACAGATGTCAAAGACAAGCGAACAAGTGTGTGTGGAGACAGGATGCTCCTACACCTGGCAGTGAAGGTCAGAGCACTCGTCAAGCCGTGGTGGGATCTGAAAACAGTGCCTGAGCTGTGTCCTGGGACAGCTGTCCTGCCTCCACTGGCAACCTATGCCCTGGCTCTGGAAGCTTTTCACAGCCATCATATCCCGGGGGCTCTGCAGAGGTGCCTGGAGGGTACCTGCCAGAAGTGTGGCCAGAGGCTGCTCAGCTCACACCTTTCCCGCCCCTCTCTGTGCTCCTTCCATGGCCCCGTGGAGGGGTCACCTTGGCTCCTGTTACCCTCTTCATCCTCCCCTGCTGGTTATACCAGGCTCGAGGGTGGGTGACACACTGTGGCTGCAGCTGCTCCCCCACCTGTCCCTATAGTGATCCTCACACTCATGCGTCCATTCAGGATAGGCTGGAGGACAAGCCCCGGCCAGGGCTGAAAACTCCATCTCCCCGCCTGGGTCATGGCCATGGCTTTAGGCTGGGAGCCTACACACTCTCTGAGTTGGCTTTCATGCCACCCACATGGTGTTTTAAGAGTTTGCAGCAAAAGTCAGCGGTGGAGGTGGGCCCTTAAAAGTCACCTGTGTCTGGCTGTCTGCATCTTCCAAGGCCGTGTCACCAGCCTTGTCCATTTCATCAAGGACTGAGTCTCTCTGGTAAGTCCCTGTTATGTGGTTTGGAATCAACATCTTTCTGGAACCAGTAAAAAAAAAAAAA
>NW_003852528.1:4015436-4029759 GCF_000181295.1 Otolemur garnettii | reverse complement strand
TCTCTCCCTCACCTGCCCCTTCTCTCCCTCACCTGCCCATCTCTCCCTCACCTGCAGACCCTCTCCCTCACTTGCACTCATTGTCTGGGTGGAGACTAGAGGTAATTCCTGGGCAGGGCTGGGAAGGGCCATCAGCAGGAAGGTTCTGGAAGCACAGAGGCAGAGAGTGAAAAACAGATTGCCGGTGCCCCCAGGGAATTCTGTGTTCTGGGAAGCTGGTTTACAGGCAAAGAGGCCTGAAGAACCACTTGGCAAATTTAGTGTGACTCTCTGACTGGCAGGGCCCTGCCTGCCCTTCATGATGACACAGGCCCCAGGGAGGCCCTGTAGCCCTATCTGGGAAACTCGATTATGTCGGATGATCTTTCTAGTGACAGTCACCTATAAAGGAAAAGTTAAAGTTAGTCATTTGACCTTTCTGTGTATAAAGCAGAGTCAGAGAGTGACCCAGTGGGAGGCCGTGAGCTGCAGCTGATGTGTCCACAGCCTCAGCCTCAGCCAGAGAGAGATGGGGGCTCTGACCCTGACCCTAACCCTAACCCCACAGGCTAGACAGATAGTGCCTGGGGCTCCCCTCTCTCCAGTGGTCACAGAATAGCCGGCTGGTTCAGGCAAAAGCTAGAGACTTGACTCCTGCCCAGTCCTGCTGGGACCTCCCTGCAGGATGAAGTGTGGAAATGAGTGTCCTGTCATGGAGATTCTGAAAACTCAGACTTTTGTCTCACAGACAGGGAAACTGAGGGTCCCAGAGGGGAGGAGCTGTGCCTGGACCTGGGCTTGGGGACCCTGGCGGGGATGACAGGTCTGGCTCCTGGCTGGGGCCTGTTCTCCATGCCCCTTCCCAGGCTTTCAGCCCCATCCATAAGGGGGAAGATGCCCAGGGTCACAGCCCCTCACCCAGAGAGGCTCAGAAGGCCCCCAGAGGCCTGTCAGCAGAGCTGACCCCGCTGCTGGGTGCTGCCTGCCCATGTGCTCATCTCCAGTACTCCCACCCTCTCTGCACCCCGCCGGGCAGCACAGCAGCATCCAGCAAGCCTGAGACTGAGGCCACTGCTGCTTGCTGGCCACACATCCTTGGACAACAATTCCCGCCAGTTGTATCTCAGTGTCCCCCGTGGACACCCCATTCCCCAGTGTAGGGAGCAGCTGATGCATTGCGCTGATGCTATGGCACAGAGCTGGACTTCAGTGGCCTCTGTAGGTCACCTACAGCCACAGGCTCAGGGTATTTCCCTGGAAACCTCCTGGGGCTGGCCCTCTGGGGAGGACAGCACATGTCCTCTGTGTGCTGGTGTGAGCAGGGCCAGGCTGGGGTCATAGGTCTTCCAGGCAGCCACTGAGGCACTGGGGTGTCCCCTTCGTCACAGCTGTCTCTCCTCTGACAGCGCTGCAGGCTCTGAACACACTGGGCCTGCCCGGACACTACTCCCAGCCTGGCTGGCCTTCCCCTGCTCAGCAGGTGCGTCCCCTCCCGGGCCAGGGGTCCTGACAAAATGGGAAGCAGTCAGTTTCTTCAGCAGATGTTGTCTCTGTCCTTGTGCCTTTGACACGTTTCCCTCCATATGACAAGGCCAGCCTGCCCCACACCATGTGCCACCCAGGCCTTGTCATTTCAGGAAGGCTAAGTGCCACCTTCTGCCACAGTTGCTGGCTCCGTGGGAGTGACGGCCCAGGTGATGACAGGACTGATATAAAAAATAGAGACTCCAGAAGCTGGGCACCAGTGCAAGTCGGGAGACTCACATCTGTGCTTCCTGAACTTGTGATGACACGTTTTGGCAGCTGCTGGGACACTGGCTCCTTCCTGGTGGCTGCTGGCCCACAGAGGCAGTTCACCGAGGGAAGGTGTGTTCTGAGGCTAAATTGCCAAAATAATGACACTAAGTTGGAACTTAAAGCCCAATCAGATTCAGTAAAGACACGTGAAGAACTTGAGTGGGAATAGCAGGGGCCAGGCCCTACGGAGGTCAGGCCAAGCCACACCAGGAACACATGACTTCCCGGGTCAGACTGCCGAGCTGAGCACGGGTCGGGAAGGAGATCAGGGAGGGTCCATGGAGGAGATGCTGCTGGGGGGCCATGGTGAGCAGGGGTGGGCAGGGGACCAAGGGCAAGAAAAGGCCAGCTGGATCCACACTTCTCTGCCCCAGCCCGGTGGGCAGACATAGGGCCTGCAGGTGGGGGCGGGGTGGGCAGGGCAGGCACAGGAGTCAAGTCCAGGGACCATGTATTCAGACTGCAGGACCTGCCACCTAATTTTAAAACTAGATGATCTATAATCTGTCTCTAACGCTCAGAGAATTATGGGTGGGGGGGGGAGAAGGTGCTTGGTGACAGTGGAGAGACTTATCCTAATGCTAACACAACTTCCAACTGGGACAAGGCCCGAGTGCTGGGAATACCGTCTGCTCCCCTCAACGTCCTTTTCTGTATTTCTATCCTCAAAGCGAGAGTGCAGGACCTGTGAACATGCTCCTGTCATCTCACGGCTTGCCTAGGGACTGGGTGTGACTTTTGCTGGCCCCAGACTCAGGCCCTGCCTCAGCTCAGGGACGCCTCCAACCGGGCTGTGATTACCCTGTCCACCCTCCTCCCGCTGCACCTGGGCCATGATTGTCCGTGGTCTGCATCGATCTTTCTTGCCCATCACCTTCTCCATCGTGGCGCCTGTCCTTCCTGTCTTTCTTTTCCCTTGACATCCTGAGAGGGCACCTGGGGCTGGCTCTCTCCACCCAGAAGGCGATGTCACGTCTCTTCCTCCTGCCCAGCCCCACCACGCCGTCCCCAGCTTCTCCGCCAGCTCTATCCTCATCCTAGTCTGTCACTTGGGATCTCACTCTTCCTCTCTTCACAGTTTCCTGGATTTCACCTCAAACACGGAACAGATGCTTTCTAAAAATTGCCTGTCCTCCCCTGAGAGCAGCGAGTGTCTCTGTGCCTTTCCCACCCATGTACGCAGACAGACGGGCGGCCCGGCATTCAGGGGTCCGCGCTGCACCCAGGGCTGTGGAGTGGCTTCCCGGGCAGAGAAGGTGGCTGCTGCTCTGCCCACCTGGCCACAAGGAGGGCCTCCCTGTGCTCACCTGTGGAAGGGGTCATCCCAGCCTGCAGCCCCCTCCCCTCCTCCACCTCCAGGGAGGACAGAACTTACTTGCAGACAACTGCAGAGTTTCTCACTATTCTCTGGCCAGAAAGAGGGAGGAAGGTGCTAGAATCCTGGCTTGTGGGGCTTGAGTTCTTCCCGGCTCAGCCCTTTCCTCCGGCCAGCTGCTCATTTCCAGATGAGGGGGTACAGAGGATGCCCCCAGCACGGTGCATAGCAGGGCAAGGAAGCAGCTGGTTCTCACTGTCAAGACGCCACCTCATAGCCATCCTCTGAGGCAGGGAGCTGGACACCTACTCCCAACCCCACTTTCCCCTGTGTGGCTCTACTGTCCCTGTCAGTGACGACACCTGTGGCTGACAGAACTCCCTCAGGTAGTCCGCTGCCCAGTGGTCTTGGTCTCCAGAGCATTTCTGAGAAGTGGTGGGGTCAGTGGGAGGAATTGCACAAGCCTCCCTCCAAGCCCTTCCTGTGGGCTGTTCTCCTGGGCAAAGGGCAGTGGATTAGACTAGAGGGCTTCACTGCCCAGAGTGCGACGTGCGCCTCACTGGCCTGTGCTTTTATTGCAGAATGAGTGGCCTGACTGTGAGGAGACCCGAGTCAGGGAGGTGTGTCTCCACCAGGCTCCTGGATGAATCTGTGACTCCTGGGGCAGGTGGCAGTCCACAGGGTGGGGATGTCATGAGGGGATAAACTCCAGACTGGCTGAATCACCTCTCACAGATATTCCTCACCCAAAAGTTTGTCTAAAACATGCTAAGACCAAAAAACGTCACGTTAGTTAACAAATTGTTTAATTAATGAATCAACTGAAGCATCTGACCTGCAGGGACCAGTTTTCCAATGAATCCCTGTTTTCTAAACACCCCCCTGGACCTCAGCTCCTCTGACCTTGGCTTCCCCAGGGACAAAGGAAGTTGCATTTTCTAACTGAAGAAGGCGCTTCCCAGCTCCTGGCTAGTGAGTGTTCAAGGGAGGCGGGGACCCCAGCTTCCGTCTCCAGTGAGCAGGTGAGTGGGCTGGGACTCGGCGTCCACACAGGAACGACTTCTCAGCATGAGTTCTAATTCTAGGCTTAGAGTTTATATTTTGTCCCCCACTCCTCACAAGATTGAGGGCTTTTCTGCCAACCCGATGCTTGGCTCAGCATCCCCCTTTGGGATGGTTCAGCGATTGCGTGGCGGGTCCGTAGACTCTACTTCTCTGGCAAAGATGAGTTGTTAGCATCTGCCTAGACTTCAGAGGCATTGGGAAGCCGTCCAGAGGGAGCTCATTCTCTTAATGAGAAGAAGAGATAAATGAAGTGGGGGCTTTGCTGACTGGACAGCACCAGCAAACTCACTGCTCTCGTGGGAGGCGGTGCACAGGTGGCCGTTCACTCAGAAAACTTGAGGGATGGGAAGGAATGAAGCAGAGCCCAGACTGCGGCTGCTCCAAAGACAGGAGTCTGAGAAGGGTTGTTTATTCTCGGCATGTTTTAAACCTCTTATTATGTAAAATTTCAAGCATACACAAAGACACACATGAATAGAATGCAACGCTGTATTTTCATGTCCCTGGCAGGCAGCTTCAAGCATTGCCCTGTGGCCAATCTTTGTTTTGATCTAAACTCCCTCCTTCTTCCTCCGTATTCTTTAGAAAGAAACTAAGACATCATAAAATATCTTACATAAATGTTTCTGCATGCATTTCTAAAAGATAAGGGCTCATATTTTGAGGCAAGATAACGGCTTTGAGGTCATGCCAAGAAAGTCTTTAATATTAACCGTCAGGTTGGTGTTCGGTTTCCAGCTGCCTCATGACATCAGTTCTCCTTTCATGTTTTGCTTGTTTGAATCAGGATCCACGAGAGGCTGGCACCGCGTGGCTGAGGCTGTTCCCAAGCCCCTCACTCTGCAGGTCTCCCTGGGGCACAGTTACCATTCAGAATATTCTACCTGTGCTGCGTTGTCACCTTCCAGGCAGAGAGAGTGCCTCTGGCCAGTGTTACCTCTGGGCTTCTTGATGAATGTGGTTTCTTGTGACTGTTTTCAAACTGGGGGTTGCAGAGGATAAAATGGGGTGTGTGCATTCTTTTCTTTCTTTGTTCTTGGTTAAAGCTTATATTTCACCCCATCTGTGACAATCTGCAGAATAAGTTGAGGAAAACCCAATCCCCAACTTCCTAGAACATCTGAAGGTGAAGGACAAGGGTGGAAACTCTGAGGAGGGCAGGAAGGCACCTGCAGAAGTCAGCATCGGGCAGGGCCACATAGGAGACTAGCGGCTGTCAGGATGGGTCAGCCCTTAAGGAGATCATCGTTATCGCTTTCTTTTTAACAAAACAAAGCGACACCCTCGGAAGTTGCCTCAAAATTGTCAGACAGCACTCCCACTCGTCCCTAATAATCTGGAAACTGCACGGGAGAAGGCCGCCTGAGTGAGTCATTGGTTCCGCCCCTCGCATCTTGCAAATGGCAGGTTTTTTGCGAGGAGTCAGCAGACAGGGGCCTCTAGAGGCCTATTCCAGCACTAGTCATAGTGAAGAAGGGAACACAAGTGAAGTTTATTTTTATCACTTACTTGTGCCAAACGAGGTATTAAAAGCCAGAGGGAGGAAGTCCCCTTCTTACAATGGTGAGTCCACTAACCATGGCCACTAACAGCCATCTCTAAATGTCTGGATAAAATGTGTTGCAAAAATTTGCTTAAAGGTACCAGAGAACAACCACGGTGAGAGTAACTGAGGGGTTGAGATCCTGGAGAGAAGGAAAACAGAAAAAATAACCCAACATGAGGCTCTTCTTCCTCACATGAGGTGTTTGTTAGCTTTGGCCCAGGAGACTGGCCAGCTAAGCAGAATGCCCAGCTGCAGGGCTGAGGGGCTGAGAAGTGCCAGCTACCCCCCGGGCAGTGGAGTGAATGCCCGTGGAGAGGGGCTCACGCAAACCCCAGTGTCAGCAGAAGTCAGTAGATCAGCCACTCAACCACCAAGTCACTCACTTCCAGATGGTGCCCAGTGACCTTCCCCTTCCCCTCAACTAATTACCAGAACCTAAAATGCACCTTCTTTGGAGAAGGCAGTATAACTCAGAACCTCAAACTGTACTTCAAATAGTCAGTCAACACACGGGGTCAGTGTTTGATCAAATGACCAGGCAGGTCAGAGATGATACTGATGACCCACAACCAGGGGGAACAGAGTGTGTAAAGGAGTTACAGTAGACTTTAAAACAACTTATTAATATGTTTAAAAATATATGATAGCACGAAGAATTTCAAGAAAGTTGAAAATTATAAAAAGAGTCAAATGAAAATACTATAATAGAACCAGAAAATAAAGTAACTAAATTAAGAAGTCATCAGGTGAGTTTTAATAGCAGATTGGACATAACGAAAGAAAATGTTACTGAACTGGAAGATGATTGAGTAGAAAACAGACAAAGGAAGAGACCAAGAGGCAAAAAGGGTGACACATACAGAATCAGAACATAAAAGACACACGGAAAATGGCCAAAAAAGCTCTAAAATACACAGATTAGAGTCAGAGAGGACAAGACGGAGCAACACTTGAAGATACACTGGGTGAGAATTTTCTAGAACAATTCAGGCAGTACGTCACAGAATTAAGAAATTCTTCCCAAGAAGAATAAATAAAAAGAAAGCAACAGCTGGCATATTATAGGAAACCCACTGAAAACAAGGCCGAGAAGAATATCTTACGGGACCGCGTCACCTCACATCAAGATGGCCCTTATTCACAGAAGAGGACAGGAAGAAAGTGACAGGTGCTGACAAGGCTGTGGAGAAACTGGAAACTCGTGCGCGGTTGGTGGGAATGCGGAATGCTGCAGCCATTACGGAAAATGGAATGGTGGTTCCTCAAAAAATACAAAGCACCCTTACCACATGACCCAGCAATTCCAATTCTGGGTACACTCCCAAAAGAATAGAAAATAGGGTCTTAAGGTACTCATAGGACAAGTTTCATAGCAGTATTATTCACAAAAGCCAAAGCTGCCAATCCAAGTGTCTGCCAGCGATGGGTGGACACGATCAGTGGAGTATGACTTAGGCTCAGAGGGGAAGCCAGTGCTGACACAGGCCACAGTCCAGGTGCCTTGAGGACATCGTGGCAGGTGAAATAAGCCAGCTTCCAAAAGGTAATACTGTATGATCCCACTTACTGAGGACCCAGAGGAGTCAAATGCACAGAGACTGGAAGTAGGATGGTGTTTTCAGAGTCTGGGGAGGGGGGCGGAGTCAGCGTTCAGTGGGGCGGAGTGTCAGTGTGAGAAGGTGACGAAGTTCTGAAGGTGGATGGTGGCGGTGACGGCAAGACATTCAGAGTGTTTGAATGCCAGTAATCTGTTCTCGTAAACATGGTCACAATGGCAGGTTTTGCTTTGTTTTGTTTGAGACAGAGTGTCACTATGTCACCTTTGGTAGAGTGCCGTGGCATCACAGCTCAAAGCAACCTCAAACTCTTGGGCTTAAGCGATTCTCTTGCCTCAACCTCCCAAGTAGGTGGGACTACAGGCGCCTGCCACAACACCTGGCCATTTTGTTGTTGTTGCACTTGTCATTGTTGTTCAGCTGGCCCGGGCAGGGCTTGAACCCGCCAGCCTCCGTGCTACGGGTACTGAGCCACGATGTCAAGTTTTATGTGCATCTTATCACAATAAGATAAACTGAGAGGGAAAAAAAGAAACTGAGGTTGGAGGTGGGGAAGATGCATTGTCTTCAAAGAAATAAATCTGACGACTACTTTCTCAACAGAAAAAAATGACATCTTTCAAGTGCCAGGACATTTTATTTATTTATTTATTTTTAAATGATAGCTGTGTACATTAATGTAATCATGGGGTACAGTGTGGTATTTTCATATACAATTTGAAATATTTTCATCAAACTGGTTAACATAGCCTTTATGTCATTTTCTTAGTTATTGTGTTAAGACATTTATATTCTACTTTTAGAAAGATTCACACATTTTAATAGCAACTTAGAATTCATGCCCTGTGAAAACATCCTCTCTAACTGAAGGTAAAACAGGGATTTTTCAAATAAAGTCTGAGAAAGTTTGCAACCAAAACATCTAAGCAAAGGTGAAGGAGAAGGAAATCCTATGGTGGGGAGCCCATCCCAGCGGAGGCTCTGAAGGAGGACGGAAAGGTGAGGGTGAATGTCTGGGTCAGTGTGAATGAGTCACTGGGCTGAGGACAGCGGTGGTCATATCCTGTGAGACTGAAAACTTGAGTAGAGGCTCGGCACCTGTAGCACAGTGGTTACGGCACCCACCACATACATTGAGGCTGGCAAGTTTGAACCTGGCTTGGGTCAGCTACAACAATGACAACTGCAACAAAAAGTAGCCAGGTGTTGCCTGTGGCTCAAAGGAGTAGGGCACCAGCTCTATATGTCGGAGGTGGCAGGTTCAAACTCAGCCCTGGCCAAAAACTGCAAAAAAAATAAAAAAATTAATAGCCCGGTGTTGTGGCGGGTGCCTGTAGTCCCAGCTACTTGGGAGGCTGAGGCAAGAGAATCACTTAAGCCCAAGAGTTTGAGGTTGCTATGAGCGGTGATGCCACAGCACTCTACTGAAGGCAACATAGTGAGACTCTGTCTAAAAACAAAAACAAACAAACAAACAGACTTGTGTGGAGCTAAAATAATGGCAAAAATAGCATAAACTAGAATGGAGCCTCTGCATTCTCAGCCCCTTCCCTAACGTCAAAAGTCTTTTAGAATTTTATTTATTTTTGTTGTTTAAACATACAAAAATGTATAATTGCATTATGTATTTATATAACATAAATATAGTTTTATATGTAAATAAATAGCATATAAATATGCATTTTTATTTTATTTCATAAAATTTATTTTAGGATTTCTACAAGTGAAGGATACTTTTTGTAAGTCTGGGATAATCTCTAAAGAAGAGTAAAGGAATGTATAACTAAGGAGCTGATAGACAGGAAAAAAATAAAATTAACCACTGCGCAAGGCAAAGGAGAGAAAAAGTTACCAAAAAACACTGAGGAAAAATAGGAACAAAGTGATGAAATAATAGCTTCAAAGCCCAGGGAGTGGGGAAATATTTAAGATTCATGTAACTCATGACTCACATCCTGGGCATGTAAAGACCTCCAGTTTATCAGTGAGAAAGTCAGAAAACCTCAGAAAAACGAGCATGGTTTTAAAAAATAGCTCACCTCACAGTCACCCAGGAGATACAGATGAAGCCTACACTGGGGGACATGGGATGGGCTGGACAGAGAGCAGCCTGCTCACCTGGCGGGGACGGTGTGCAGCAGTGGAGAGCAGACACGGCCGGGGCTGCACGGGAGGAGCTGGCGGCACCTGCCGCTAGGGGCCAGGACTGCTCCATGCAGGACCCGGGGGAGCCGTGCTAGCACGCACCCACTCACAGGCACCCACTCACACCCATGCACGCACACCCACACACATGCACCTACCCACACCCACCCGTACACACGCACCCACTCATACACATGCACCCACATACACGTACCCACACGCACACACGCACCTACATGCACAACACACACCTACTCACAGACACCCACTCACATACATATGCACACACACACACCCACACATGCGCACCCACCACATGGACCCAGAGCCCCCACACCCACCCCATGCACACCCACATGGACCCACAGCCCACACACTCTCACCCCCCCCACATGTACACCCACATGTACCCACAACCCCCACACCCACCCACACACACACACAGATAGACGCCAAGGAGGAACTTCCGTCCAGAGCAGAATGAGAGACTGTGGCATCTAATTCAGTTTTAAAGAGCAATAAAGAGGGACAAACTGGTGCCCACACTGCCGGTGACTTCCAGACACGCGGCAAGCAGAAGGTGTCGGGCCTGGAAGAAAATACTCTGACCCTTTCCACTTGTGCAAACTTCCCACAAGGCAAAGGCCAGGGAGGGGAGAAGGCCCTGGAAACCCAGTGCCAGGAGCTGTCTGTCTGTCTGCAGGTGGCGACACAGGGGCTGTGAAAACCCAGCACACTGATGACTTGGCACTTTACTGTATGAAATTTAAACTTTAATCCAAGAATTTATTTAGAAAAACGAAAGAGACCAGGGCCATTTTGGGGGGTTCGGTTATGTAATTGCAGATATTCCAGGAAACTCCTTGCTAAAAGCATGGTCAGAGGAAAGATGATGTAATTCCCCCAAACAGCACACTGGGAAAGGCAGGGATGTCAGCCAGTCGGAGCCCGTGGGGGCGGCCGTGGGTGCCTGAGGGCGCCTGCCTGGGCAGCAGCCTTTCCTGCCTGGGTGTGCTCCTGGCTGGGGCGGGTATAGACGTGAGTGAGAATTGGCCCCTTCTTGTCTGCAAAGACCTGCAGGTCACAGCAGGCTGCAATCCCTGGGGTGGGCTGGGTGTGCTAGGGGACTTTGGCCACGTTAGTGCTCTGGGCTAGTGGCCTTGTTTCCTCATGTGTCTGCTGAGACCCACTGGTCAGGCTAACTCCATCTTTCTCATATTCACTGACCCAGTGTTCCTTACAACCCTGTTAGGAGCATCTGTATAACTCCGGCCTGAGGTATACAGATTCCCTTCAGGAAGGAACCCCAGGGTGACCAGGCTGGACGGGGATGAGGACAGGGATACACAGGAAAGAGGCAGGCTCTGAGCTGAGCCCTCACTGTCCAGATAGGTCACTTCCTCCAAGAAGGAGCAGGGAGGGAGAGAGTGAGGCCAGGATGCCCCTGAACAAGGCCTGCTTCCTGGGGTGGGAAGGCAGTGTGCCTCTGGACATGGGACTGGCTGCACGGCCTGTGTTATTGGGGCGCCTCTGGGCACGGGACTGGCTGCACGGCCTGTGTTATTGGGGCGCCTCTGGGCGCGGGACTGGCTGCACAGCCTGTGTTATTGGGGCGCCTCTGGACACGGGACTGGCTGCACGGCCTGTGTTATTGAGGCGCCTCTGGACACGGGACTGGCTGCACGGCCTGTGTTATTTGCCGCTTTCCTGGCTGCAAAACTACTGGTAGGGGCTCAACGTCCCCAGTCCTCCTGTAAGGAGAGGCCAGATACCCAGTGATCAGGGAGGAGTCTGGGGTGTCAGAGGTGTGTTCTGGGGACTCTGGTGAGCCCCTCAGCCCCCATTTAAGGCCCCTTGGCCCATATATTCAGTCCCTGTCCACAGAAGGGCAGCAGCCCTGTGGGCGAGGACAGGCACACCCTGTGTGAATGTGCATGTCACAGTGCTTCAAAAATTGCCTAGACCTGGGCACATGGGTCCTCACTGGGATTATGAACTCTGAATCGTGTTCCAGAGAAGCTGCTGAGTGCCAATAACAGCGTCCCACAGTGAGAACGCTCTGGATTGGTGGCCGTAGCAGCTTTAATGGTGCCATTTGTGAAAGAGTCTTTAATTAGGCAACGTGCCCTCACTGTGAGGTGAAATGTGGGTCGTAATCCTTGGAATTAAGCAACTAATTGTGAAAAATACCTCTTGCTGTTCTCTGAATAGTTTTGTTGTTTTTTTGGAGAGTGGTCTCACAGAGCGCTGTTAGAATTCTGTAAGCACTAGGGTCACTGTGTATGTACCTTGCAAAGAATCCATCTCTTCAACTAAGACCTTCCAGTTTTAGAGAAATAACAAGGCTCAAATGGTATCCAGTTTATATCTGTACATTCCTTAGCCTCATCCAGGACTATGGGGGCACACGACAGAGAATGAGGCTCTGGTTCCCTCTCTCAGGTGAAGAAAGTTCTCTGAGGCACAGAGAAGTTACTTGCTCAAGACAGGTGCCACTTCAGTCTCGTCTCTCTGACTCTGTGGACAACCTACGGGTCAGAGGGAAACCTGTCTTTGTGACTCAGTTCATCTCCCCTCTGGAGAGTGAGCACTGTCAGCAGGCAGGAAGCAGCCTTACAGGAATCCCCCTGCAGCTCCCCTGGCTGGTGTGCAGCAGAGAACGCTCACTGAAGACAAACCCAGCACTGACAATGAACGTCCCTTTGACCAGGCCCGTCAGAACCCACCTTGAAATTCACACTCTCTGGGCACCAGTATGGGAATAACTGGAAGGGCCACTGCCGTTCTGGGGAGGGTGGGCACTGGATGGAACTGCTGTCCTGCGCCATGGAGCCGCTGTGCTCAGGCCAGCTATGTCTGAGCTGGCCACACACCTGCTCCTCAGCCTGTGGGCAGGATGGCTGGCCAGGGCGTTGGTGGTCAGAGTGGCACCCAGCTGGCCCTGGTCCTCTCAGATCTAACAGCCCGTGAGCCCGAGACTGCCCTGGTCCTACTGCCACAAGTTTTGCATGTCCTCCCAGTCCCCGTCAGGACGTGAGAGGTGTTAATAACAATATGCATGGTGCTGGGCGGGAGGGCAGCACAGGTGCAGTGCAGCCCTTGGAGGGGGACGGTGGGCGGCTCTTGGCCCTCGGACAGATGCTGTGGACACTTCTGTGCTCAGGCATTCTCTGTGGTGTCCTTCACTCCCAGATCCCTCCTGAGGCTTCTGGCCCACCCGAGGTCTGACTGGACTGGCCAGTTCCTTGGTTCTGCCTCTTGAAGCTCGGTGTGACCTCCCTCTGAGCTTGGGGAACTGCAGAGCAAGCATGTCCCTTCTCGGGCATTCGAGGACGCTACCTCCTGGTATTTTGACAGGAAGGGACTTCGTAGGTCACCTATTCTGTTCTACTTTCCAAACCAGGAAATGGAGCCTCCAAGAGCCTAGAAAGCTTCCTACTGCCACAGACACAGGGAAGGCTGCTCCCCAGAATACTGATATTCTGCTCTGGGCCCGGGTGTGGAAGTGGGGGTCTGGGAGTCAGAGCCAGGACAGGGTCCACCCTTGCAGTCTCAGACCTGCCTTTTCATGCTTGCCCCAGGCAAGGGGTCCTCAGATCAATTTGACATAATCTACCGTTCCTCAAGTTCACAACTACAGAAGTTCCAAAATATGACAGCAGCTTTCTCTCTTAGAAAAGAATCAACTGGAATAAGAAAGAACTTCAGAAGCTCTGGGAAGTGGGAACCAAGGGCCACGGCCCAGGCAGCAGCCCGCAGGGATGCTAAGATAGTGGCTGTGGGTGTCGTGTTGCTTGTAGGGACCCTGGGGCAGCCTGTGTAGCCTTTCTGGGCTTGAGTGTCTGCATGTTGGGTGGGTTTCAGACCACACCTGGGAGGCACCTGGTAAGTTCTGGTGGCACCTGCTGTGAGTATAAGAGCCTGAGTATAAGCTCTGTGACCAGCCTGTGACTGTCCTCACGCTGCACATAAGAATTCCCTTCCATGTTGGTGTTGCTGTGTGCTGAGGACACCTGAGGCCTAAGGAAGGCATTAAGGGTGGGTCACACAGCCTCAGGGTGGTTCTGGGATTCACCCAGGACCTGTGTAACAACTTCAAAACACTGTTAAGATGCACCACTTGTCTGTCCACCAGGGAGACTGAAGCCCAGCAGATGAGGGAAAGCAGCCCTGGGTGACCCTGGGCTTTGCTAACATGTTAACTTTTACATCTGGGCAGCACGTTCCTTCGTCAGGTCCTTTGAACAACAGCTCCTCTGCTGATGCGGCGTGAGGACGCACAGCTCAGCCAGCACCGCTGGCGAGGGAGGGACGCTCCCCAGTGCTGGGGAGCTCCTCACAAGGGGCAGAGAAAGGTCAGAGCATGGAGATCGCGTGTGCCAAGACGATCCATCCAGCATGTTAGAGTCAAAATTTGACTAAAAATATCTCACCGATTTCCTGTTTGTTGGGTCGAGAAATTCAAGTTGTTGGGCAATTTCAGGTTTGACATTTGCTTCCAGACCGTTTGCAAAGGGTAAGGGTAGAAAAAGCCACAAACCCAGGAAATTACGGCTTGGTTGATGTTCCAAGTGGGGGGGGCAGCTTTCAAATGAGAGAGAAATGCACTCACTGGTGAACACGCAGGCTTCCATGAGACGCCTCTTTACCTCTCACTCGCCCTCTTCATGAACCCCAAGCAGCTGAGCTTTAGTAAGGAGGAAGCATCTCGCACTCAGACAAGGGCCGGTACTCTCACATTGCTTCCCCGCCATGACCACCGCTGCCCCCGTGACACTTCATCACCCTGCCTGGCCACGCGGACCACCCTTGGGGGCTGGAGGGAGTGGAAGCTGCATCCTGACCAGGCCCCATCCAGCTTCCAAGGTGCCTGGGCAGCCTGCTTCAGCCCCCAGACATCACCGCTAACTTCCCTCCCCC
>NW_003852528.1:4011663-4015416 GCF_000181295.1 Otolemur garnettii | reverse complement strand
CCGCTGTGCCTGAGGCTGCCAGCCCCACCTGGGGACAGACACTGAGTACTCTAACCTGTGGTTCAAACAAGACAGTTCTGAGAGCATAGAGGACACAAAAATGATGAAAATACCAACCAAATGATAGTGTTGTGTGATTGAGTCTATAAAATAATTCTACAGATACATTTCAAAAATAAAATTCTTCTTAAAAATAACTTATGTCTGTGTTCTTGAAAGCAAAATAAACTTCTTTATATTGACTATCTGAATACTAAATAAATAACTGAAGCAGATTATTCTTGATGTATTTCATACACCATGTTTTAATCTCAGCTGTTTTTCTTTCCATGAATTTTTTTTATCTTTTGTCTCTTTAATAAAATTACCATCTTTTCAGATTTTTGTTTCATCATTAATAAATTTGAAATTGTACATATCTTCAGTTGGCTCCTGTCTGCTGACCATGATACATCTGAGAAAATATTCTCTCTAATCATGCTGAATTATTAGATAAGTTCAACAGAGTTTCTGCTAAATAAAGAATAATCTTAATTCTATTCTTCATATATAGATGTGTAAATATTTCAGGCCAAGTGTTTCCATAGATACTATCTTTGAGCCTCCATTCAGAATACATTTCTCTGGTAAAGATAAAACCTGTCAAATAAATTGTACCTATTTTTGGTTCTTTTGAATCTTTCACCATATTTAGTTCCTGCAAAATTGTAAGACTTCTCAATTTAATTCCATTCTGGTTCAGTGTATAAATTTATCCAATTAAAAATAGGTGCTCTCTCTCGGAAGATTTTTCCCACAAATTGAGAGATACCAAGGCAAAGCCTTAAAGTTTCAAAATTAAATCTTTTACATGAGCAAAATTAAGCTTTCATCAAGTTAATACGTTCAGTTCCTCCTTAGAATTTGCTCCATTTACATTTAACATTAACTACTGATCAAGTCTCACTATTTGTTTTCTGTTTGTCCCATCGTTCTGCCTCCCTCCTTTTTACTTATCAGGTGCTTTTGTGGTTACTCCATTTTATTGGACATTTGAATGTACATTTCTGTATTTTTCCTTCAGAGATTGTTGGAGATTGCTATAGGCATGCCTCACCTATCACATCTGCTAGGAAGTAGCACTCTCACCACCTCCAAAGCAATGTAGGCCTGGTGGCCTCACAGGTCCTCTGGGGGCCCATGTGGCAAGGAGGGCAGGAGGAGGCAGCACAGCTGCTGAGCTGCAGACCCACCAGGGCATCACCTCGACGTGCCCAGGCTGCAGCCCCTCCCTGGGCTGCTCTAGCTGATGATGGAGCACAGAAGGAGTGTAAAGCTCGCTTGTTTCCTTGACAGGCCATCTTTGTTGGGGGTCCCTGCGGCCAGGTCAAGACTGGCTAGAGCTCTCTCAGAGCTGCTCCACAGTCTGAGGCTCCTATCATAGCTTGTTTGGCAAAATGATCAATTATATCTGCATCATAACCCTCTCCAAGTTTCTATCCTGCTGTGGTCTGAGTGTGTTTCCTAAAGTTCACGTGGTAGAAACTTAATCCTTACACAACATGTTGAGAGGTGAGACTTTCAAGCGGTGATTAGGTCATGACACTCTGCCCTCATGAATGGATCAGTGCTGTTATCTTGAGAGTGGGCTCCTGAAGAAAGGATGAGGCTGACCCCTCCCCGCCCCTCTCATGTGTGCTTTCCTCCCTTCCCATGTCCCCCATGGGATGATGTGGTGAGAGACCCTCACCAGGTCTGGGCCCCTTGACCTTGGACTTTCCAGCCTCTAGAACTGCCAGAAACACATCTCTGTTTTGTATAAATCATCCAGTCTCGTGTTTCCTGTTATAGCAGCACAAAATGGACTAAGACACATCCTTAAGCTTTTTAATTGAGCAAGAACATTCCCACAATGCTGTGCTCCACCAAACTTTGTATTATCACTGCAAAACAACTGACTTTATTTCAATGTTGAATTTTGTGACTGAACTACATTCACAATAATATCAGATGTTTCACTTCCAAAAGGATATATTTCTCAAGGCTTCACTCTGATTCCATGAATTAAATCTTTAAAATTGGAATCCTTTATTGGAATTTACATAATGGGTTTGCTGTCTGCAGCATCTGATGACACTGGTTAAGGAACTGAAAACCCGGCACCCAGGACTTGTGAAGCCCTTCTTCCGCTAAGGGAACCCACACGAGAGCACCTCTTGCCTCACTTCTCACGTGTGCACACGGAAGCTTAGCATTTGCGATGAGCACAATTAATTTAGAAGAAGAAGAATGAATTGATCTAAATTAAAAGTCGTGCTTCACAGAGTGTATGTAAATGTACCTTCTGTATCTGCATGTGTTACATTATGATTTTTGGTCACGGTTTTTTATGAATAACAACCAACTTTTTGAAGTAGATGCTGATACATTTTCAGCAGATTTGTGTTCTGATTTTCATAAATTCAGGATTATCACCACGGCCCCATGGGGAACAGTCCCTGTTCATAAACATATTACACAGTTTACTTGTTCATCCTCAACTTTATTCAGAGACAAACGCCAGCAAACTTTCCATTAATTTTGTGTTTTTTTGATGCTTATTGTGCTAGAAGGATTCATTTCAAATTTTAAAAATGTTACCAAACAATAGAGTAAATTGTTGAGGTTAACTCTATTCAAAAATGGCAAAGCTGCCGGAGCAGGAGTGTCCCTGCTGCCCTGTCTGGCAGGAGTGTCCCTGCTGCCCTGTCCAGCAGAGTCCCTTGCTTCTGTTTGTCTGCTTGTGTGTGTCAGTGCTCCAGAGCTTGTCCTAACAGAGCACCACAAACTGGGCCACATGGAACACAGAAGCATGTTCTTCCAGAAGGCTGAAACCCTGGCATTGACAGATGGCAGAGCAGTCCCTCCTGGGGGTCTGAGGAGCATCTGGGTCCTGCCCCTCTGTGGCTTCTGGCATGGCCTGCAGCCCTCGGTGTCCTTGGCTTGTGGATGCATCACTCTAGCTTCCTTCTGCCTTGGTCTTCTCCTGGATTTCTTTTCTGCACGTTTCCTCTTTGCACATGCAAATACCTCTCTCCCTTCTCCTACAAAGATACTTATGTCTGGATTCAGTAAGACCTCATCATAACTGGGTTATCTCTGCAAGGACCCCTTTCTGAATGAGGAGGTCAGAGTCACAGGTTAGGGGTACGGTTTGATCACATTAAATTGGAGGGGGAAGCAATTTAACCCACTACAACACATTTCTTGCTTACTTAACTTATAATTCTCCATGTTCCCCTTGGGGGGGTTGTCTCCTGGTGACCTTGCCATCTCATTGTCCTTAGCAAAGGACAATTGCCTGCCTTGCCAAGTGGTGTCAGAGGACTGAGGTCCTTTCTGCTCGCCCCTGAACACTGCACCCCTTTTAGATGTGAGAACTTGTGCTGTCCCCAAAAGGGGGGTATTAGTGGCTGTCATCTAGAAGTTTGGGGATGGAGAGGCAGGTGTTTGGGGATTTTCTTCCAGACTGAATTGGCTTGTTAGGTGATTCTCTGTTCTGTGTGTGTAGCTCCTGTAATTCTGGCCTCAATCTACCCCTCTCTGTATGTCCCACTCTCTTTTCTCTGTCCTCAGCAGGCCTGGTGACAGCCTGACTCAGGACAGGGATCCAAAAAATGCAAAGAGGGAAGTTTCAGAGGCTTAAGGAAAGCAACTGCAATAGCCTAAAGGTTTGTGTACCCCCCAAATGCATATGTTGAGACTTAATCCCTTTATGGTGGTGTTCAGAGCTAG
>NW_003852528.1:3990401-4011399 GCF_000181295.1 Otolemur garnettii | reverse complement strand
AAAAAAAAAAAAAAAAAAAGAGCTAGGATCTTTGGAAGGTGATTAGGTCGTGAGGGTGGAGCCCCCATGAATGGAATTAGTGCCCTTACACAAGATTCCTTGTCCCTGCACCATGTGACATAGTGAGAATACAGCCACCTATGAACCAAGAAGTATAACCTCACCAGACATGGAATATGCCAGCACCTTGATCTTGGACCTCCAGCCTCTGGGACCATGACAAATAAGTGCTTTTATAATAACAAGATCCCCAGCATATGGTATCTAGTCACAGCAGCCTGCAGGGGCTGAGAGCCACAGCCAGCTGCAGCAGGACACAGCGACAAAGAGGGGATCTGGATGCAGGCAGATATGAGCAGGAACCTGAGTCCTGCTACGTCCCAGCCACAAGGACCCTGCCCAGGTTTTGGTGTCCCCACTCATCACAGGACCTCCCTCACCTGCTCACTGTGAGGACTGGCACAGACCCTGCTGCACCTCACATGAATTTCAGGGGGCTCTATCTCCAGCACTTGAAATTGTTTCTGACACATGATAGATATTCAAAAACATGGAAGAACATGCTGGTCTTTATCGCTGTCATGATGTCTTATGTCATTCTCACCTAGCTGTTATCCCATTTCCACCTTGTCACCTGAGCCTGGGCATTGCTACTCACCCAGCCATGCCACACAAGCACCTCGGGTAGACACCTGCCTGACTTCCACCCTGGGTCCCCACCACCCTGGACCCCTTGTCCTCTTTGCTTCCCTCCCCCCAGGTGCTGTGTCCAGCTCTAGGCGGGCACCCTCAGCTTTTGTGTGTCTAGACAGGGACCTGGAAACCCAGCTCAGTCACATAGTGGACCTTCCACCAGTGGTGGTCCCATCCCCTGCTTCTTCTGATGAGAGACAAGATGGTCCCCTGCACTGTTCAATGTGATCCCTCGCTCACACTGCAGCCTCTGCAATCTACCTCTTGGGGGTCCTCTCAGGTGTTGACATCTCCCACTTACCATTGGGTTTGGAATAGGCTAAGACAGGTGCCCTGTCCCTGTAGGGCAGTGGTTCTCAACCTTCCTAATGCTGTGAACCTTTGATGTAGTTCCTGTGGGTTGCGGCCCACAGGTTGAGAACCGCTGCTATAGGGGAAGCTGCAGGCATCAATGTTCAGTTCCAGAAGGGCCACTCTGCCATGTCACTTGGCATTTGGACAGCAGACAGCAGAGTGTGAGCCCAGGCACTCTGGAAAGCTGAGCCCCAGGATCAAACCCAGGAACTGGGGTGAAAGGAAGAAAGTCACACCCAGGTGACTCAGGTGTGTGGCTGAGCTGGTTCCTGCCAGATGCAAAGACTGCTCAGCAGCTGGGAGGGGCTGTCCTCTGAGAAGTTGGAAGGGGATGGGTTTTCCATGGCTCCCATGTGCCACTGGTCAGAGGTAACTCTGGGCCCTCCAGGCTGCCAGTGCAGGGTTGTGAGAGGGGCCACAGCCTCTGCTGCTACAGTCTCAGTGGGGTGGAGGGACAGGGGAGGCACAAGGGCCAGTTTACAAGTTGAGTTAATCTGAGCCCACATAATCTGGGGCCACAGAGGCAGTGTCCAAGGGACTCTGGAGTGGGGAAGAGGGGCGGCTCTTGCCTCAGGACCATTGTGAAGACGAGAGTTCAGGTGAGGCGAGGGCAGCAGACACAGTGGACCATGGCAGGGCCAGATGTGGACCAAGACTACTTAGACCTAGCAGAGGGAAGGGCATATGGCTCACAGGCTGGCTTGAGCCGATGTCTGGTGAGGGGTCCCAGATTCTTTAATCCTGGAAGCACCAGTTTTGGCTAGTGCCAGGAGGAGAGCAGTCTGGGTTTGTGGTGCTGCCTCTGGGATCTTCACCCTCAAATCATAGCTGATGTGGATTCTGTGCGGCCAGGGCAGGGCCTGGCAGGCCCCAGGACTGTGGCCTTGCTGGCTGGGGTCAGACCTGGTTGGAATCCACCTTCAACAACTCCTGCTCCCCCAGCCTAGATGCATAGGTGATATGCATGGTTTTCTATACCCAGATGCACCCCCTCCTGCAGGCTGCTTGGGAGGACACCTGGATCAGCACCTGCCACATAGATCAGGATTGACTACCTGCCCTGGGCCCTGCAGCCCCTCCAGAGAGACAGGGAGATGAGGCCCCACTCCCTCCCCAGGGGCAAGTGATGATGGCTGCTCATCTGGGATCCCCCACCATGGCGCCCTGGCTCACCTCACTGTACACTTTCCAGACTGTTACAAACATCATCAGAGAAGTAATTCTCATCCATCCTCCTTTAACCTTAGAAGGAAGGCCAGGCCTGTTTGGGTGCAGGAATTGTGTTCTGTGTGGACCTTGGGTCACCGAGCAGGCTTTGGTCTAGCCTGGGTAACCCAACATTTGGTGGCCTGGGGGCGACTTCTATCCCCAGCATTCACAGTGCTGTCCTCGGGCCCTGAGTCAGTGCTGGCAGGAGTCTGGGAAGTTGCTGGGGCTTCATCCACATTCCTGCACCACCCCAGCCAGCAGGAACTCTCTGGACAGCTGTGGCACCACACGTGCCATGCCCTGAGTCAGAGTCCCAGACTGTGGGCACCAGAAGGACAGGGCTACACCCTGGACCTACCTGTCCATGCAGGTGGAGGCTGCAGCAGCCATGGCCCAGGGAGGGATATGGCTTACTTGAGACTCCCCACTTCAGAGTAGAACTGATCAGAGCTGGGACCCTGGGGTCAGGGGCATTTCCAGGTCCAGACTTGCCCCACAAGTGCTATGGCCTTAGGGACAATCCCTTCTCTCCTCTGGGTGACAGTGGGGTAGTCCTAACCCCCTCCTAGAGTGGGGGGATCTTGCCGAACCCCTCTATGGAAAGCACTCGGGCACCAGCCCCACGTCCCAGCCACCCTTTCCCTCCTGTACCCCACAAGGCTCACAAAGTCTGCTTAGCTTCTGTTCATAGCCCTGGATAAGCCCCTCTTTGCCAGGCCAGCCCCTGCCAGCTGGCAGCAAGAGTCTTCAGGCTGCCCTTACAGGGTCCAAGCATCTTTTTACCCCATTTGCAGAGTGCCAGAGACACTGCGCTGGGCAGGGCTCCCCTCATTTGTTCACTCAGCAAGTTTTGGTCACAAGAGCCATGAACCAGATGCCCCGGAAGCCTCCCAAGCTCGCCAGCAGCCTACCGTTGTCCTCATCCTCAATGTTAATTTAGGAAACTATGGCCCGGAGGGGGTAACTGCATTGAATTCATCTCACAGCAGCTGAGGCTGCCTTCCCACCCCATCAGCACAGGCCTGGGTGGGTCTCGGCTCTTAAGTGCCTGCACAGGTGGCACCAGCCATCCCATGTGACGCATGTTTCCACTTGTTGACCCAGGCAGGTGGGAGTTTCTCCTTATCTTCATGCACAGCTGAGACGGGGGAGCTGGCAAGGGCAGAGGTGCTGGGCACCCACCTGGCATGCAAACAGCAGGACAGGAAAGAAGCTCCGAGCAAGCAGGTGAGGACTGAGGATGGGCAGAGGAGGGGCTGTGGCAAGATGGGCTGAGCCGGGGCCCTGCAAGGACTCTGTGTCCATCCCCAATCTGCCTCTATCCAGGGACACACTCCTGTCAACCAGGCTTTTATCTTATCTCCCAAGGCAAAATAAGGAGAGGGTGGTCCGTCTGTAAGGGAATGTAATAAGTTGGTTAGGGATGCAGTTTCCAGCCCCTGGGCTGTGGGCTGTCAAAAACCAGGCAGAGCAGCAGCAAGGGAGCAGGGGGCAGGTACGTGAGAAACCTCATCTGTATTTACAGCCGCTCCCATGACAGCAGCACCACCCGAGTAAGGGGCTGGGGAACCAGAAGCCTCATCTGTATTTACAGCCGCTCCCCATGACAGCAGCACTACCTGAGTAGTGGGATGGGGAACCAGAAGCCTCATCTGTATTTACAGCCGCTCCCATGACAGTAGCCCCACCTGAGTAGGGGGGCTGGGGAACCAGAAGCCTCATCTGTATTTACAGCCGCTCCCCATGACAGCAGCACCACCTGAGTAAGGGGCTGGGGAACCAGAAGCCTCATCTGTATTTATAGCCGCTCCCCATGACAGCAGCACCACCTGTGCTCCCCTCCTTTCACTAAGAGAGGACATTGATTCTCAATGGTGCGTGAACCCCACCATCAACAGCCCATGCGAGGGGTCTAGGTCACGCTACTTATGAGAAACTAGTGGCTGATGGTGAGTGGTGAAACTGAGTCAGTGATGCTGGGGCTGGAGAGAGGCTGCAGACTCAGATGGTCAGTAGAGAGCTGTGGCTGCAGAGACACTAGTAAGTCAACTGCTCAGACTCATCTCAAAACCATCCTCCCACCTCCAATGCAAGAAAAAATTATCTTTCATGAAACCAGTCCCTGTAGCCAAAAAGGCTGGGGACCCCTGGTTTAGGATGCAGTACCTGGAAATTAATATTTACTGAGTGAACAGGGATGCCCAGAGTAGCCTGCGTGGCTACTGGTGTCCCAAAGCAAACTGTCCCCAAGCAAACTGTCCCCGAGGTCATCCTTCTGTTGTCCCTATCCTGATCCCTCCCTCAGTCGGTGTTTACATTGTCTCGTTCTTCAGAACAGTGGCGACCCTGGGCTGTGTGTGCACACACTTCAGAAAGTCCACAGAATGAGGGAGCAGACATGGGGGGAGCCCTGGCCCTGCATGAAATGGACACGCTGGAGGGAGTGGAAGGGCAGCCTCAGAGAAGCTCCACTTCTGCCTTCTGGGGTGCAGTGGGGGACCCCCAAGGGCAGAGAACTGGGTGCCTTGTGGAAGGAACAAGCACTGGGAATGAAAACACTCTGGCCAGAATTGTGAAAGGACAGACTCCATAGAACTCTTGACAGAGTAAAGAGTCAAAGATCCCGACACAGGGGACGCAGGAGAGGGGCCGGCTGTCCAGAGCAGGGAAATGGCCCCCTGCAGTTTGATAAGGAAGGCTGAGGCCCTGCCCTCCGGAATCCCACCCCTCCAGGAGGTGGCACTGCGGTGCCCTTTCCTCTGCACCTGGTGTCTCATCTTCGCTGGTAGAACCAAGGATGCCTGACTGGGGCGTTGTCATCTCATTTACATGATGCTCAAGGAATTTTATTAGTTCCCCAACTTGACAGGCAGCATGGCCAGTCTTCATGGTGCCTGTGCCACCCCAGCCTCTCCCTGTGCTGTGGGCTCCCAGGGCAGTGAGGGCTGGACATAGGTGATGGGGTCCAGGGCCTCTTTCTAGCTTCATAGCCCCAGCTGCCTGGGGTCACGTGCCCCATCTCTTAGAATTTTACAAGGACATTTAGACTGAGCTGAGCCCAAACTTGTCAACCACGATGGAACAAAAATATGCTTTCATGATGAAAGAGCTGCGGTGTGTGTTGGTCGTGGGGGCCAAGGCTCCAGGAAGTAAAGCCACAAAGGAGAATAGAGTGGTCACTTCCACCTTACGGCCTGCAGAGCATCCCCAAGAAATTAGTGAAGCCAACGCTTTGGGTCTAGCAAGCTACCACCTCACACATGGCTGATGGTCTGCGGTGGAGCTTTCGTGTGAGAGTCAAAGGTCCAGGAAAGGCAGGGCTCTTCCTGGGGAACTTGGCCTTCTGGTTTTCTTTCTTTCTTTCTTTTTTTTTTTTTTAACACAGTGCCTACTTCAGCGCACTGCATTGAAAGGCTGGCAGCTGCCCCTGCCCTGCTCTCTGGGGCCCTGACCCTATTTCAGAGTCAGGTGGCCGATGGGCCCTCAATCTGACTCCTTCTTCTAAAGCAGATTCCCACTAGGCAGGGACCTTAGAAGTGTGGGGACATCGTCTACCTGGACAGCCGAGAAAATGAAAGTCAGAAAGGAATTGGGTGTGTGGCTGGACCCAGCCACAGCCTCTGTGCCTTCACGCTCCCTCCTCTTCTTGTCCTGGTTGGATCAAGCTCTCAGGATGGCCCCAGCATTCCCATCCAGCTCTGTGGCGGGAACATCCCAAACCAAGGCTCGTGGTTCTCGACTCCTGTATCCCACGGCCCCTCCTCTGGGAGGCCTCCCCTTCGCCCTCCCCGTTGCTCTGAGTTGGATCAGTCTCTGGTCCAACACTGGACGATGGCGTACTCCTCTGGCCCAGTTTCCAGCTCCTGTCTGCCCAAACCCCTGATTTTCTCCACTGCAGAACTAAGCTTCCCAAACCACCACTTTCTTAGTCTCCAAAGGTCACGCATTACTGTAGGGAGTTGAATCGAGTCCTTCCAAAAATCATGCCCACTGGGAACCATGAACATGGTCTTATTTGGAAATAGAGTCTTTGCAGATGTAAATAGTTAAGAATCCTGAGATTAAGTTACCTTGGATTTAGGATGGGCCCTGAATCCAAAAACCAGTGTCCTTATAAGGAGAGGGGAGAACGGAGCCCCAGAGCAATGTGTTTACTACCACGAGACTGGGGACTGACGCTGCCCAGAGTAGAGCCTGTGCCCAGAGCTCTAGGCTTCCTCTTCCTCTGATGACCTCAAGTCTCCGTTGTCAGCCAGGTCCTTCCTCCCAGGCACCAGGCCCTCATTCTAAATCTCTGCTGAACTCCCACCTTGGATAACTGCGAAAGACTTAGACTCAAGGAGTCCCCTCTCTCCACCTGGCCTTTCCTCCTGTCCAGTGGGGACCTCAAGAGAAAGTTAAGCAAAAATAAGCTATCAGACCCTCCCAGGTCCAGGGAGATGTGGAGCCTCCACCCAGAGATGGTTTTCTTCGCCTTTATCCTCGGAGCTTGCCCAGCTCCTCCCAGAAACTCAGAGAGAGAAGACACCTGAGTACACGGATGCCCTGACGCCCAGGAGAGCCCCTTTTCTTACAGCCCTGGGGAGGCTGCAGCCTCCTCCTCCCACCCCCTTTATGTTCAATAGTTTTGAATCTTCTTTGACCGAATGAGAGGGCTCTGGCTTGGTGTCTTTGCAGAAAAGAACAAGGGCCCTAAAACCCACCCAGAGAGCAAGCACCATCTTGTCTGGCGAACCTGCGTCTGATGCATGTCTCTGGGTGGGCATCGGAGCTTAGGTGTTCTGTGCAGGTGGGGCCCCGGCTGCTGTGGGCAGCATCCTGCTGGATTGAGCAGATGAGCCTAGAGCGAGACTTTCCCACAGCCCTGGCTAGAGTGCAGGAGAGGTCATTCCCGCTTCTAACCTCTGTGATGAGATGTGCCCTCAGGGAGTGCCCGCTGACCCCTCGGTATGGGGGGAGCTTGAAGAGGGGTTGGTTCTCAAATTTCGTAGCTATGACACTTGTGATCAATCTCTGGTAGATTAAATCCATAACATGGAGTCATACATAGTGCTAAAAAGATCAGCTGGTTTTAGAAATCATGAAAACTTGAACTTTAAGGATATATTTTTATGGAAAAAACAGCTCAAAGAGTCTACATTCCATTTCACACCTGCTGTTCACTAAATCCTGCAGGCTCAGCTGCGGCCCTGGGGGCCCTTGATACGCAGGGCACTGCACAAATCCTGCAAATGCCCTTGGCAAGGTCGGGGCAGCATTCGCACCTAAAAAGCGGACAGAGTTCAGAAAAGCGTCCTCCTCATGAAAGCATTTTTCAGGTGTCAGTGCCCTTGTAGTTTCTTCAACCCGACCCCTCACTGTGCGTGGGCATCTGCTTACAGGCCTGTCCAGCGCTGCTGTGAGCTCCTGCAAGCTTGGCTGGTGATGCAGGAAGCACTTTTCCACCTGTGAGGGCCTCTGAGCCTCCCCACACCTGCTGAGTTTGAGAGAAGAGCTTCTACCTGGGGGTCCCAGAAGGGGAGCCGGGGGTGGAGGAGCTGGTGAGGTCTAGTGCAGTCCACGCTCAGACTCAGGGGGAGATGGTGTGCAGAGGTGTTAGAGTGGGAGGCCAGCTTTCCAGCTCCTGTGAGTTGGCCCTGGAAATCCTCGAGAGTCTCTCCCATCTCCCCCACTGCAGCCCTGAGTCCCTGGTCCCATCCAGCCGTGCGGGCAGGGAGCACGTTCACCTCCTGGGGGCACCTCTACTCCAGGCTGTCTATCAGCAGTTTTTTCACTGTGTCACCAAGGCCATCTCAGTGGGATGGTAATCTCTGCTGCCCCACCACGACCGGGCAGGGTCAGGGCACCAGGGAAGATGCAGATTCTGGGAGATGGTGTCTGCAATGGTGGCAGCAAGGAGTTGCCAAAGGCATTTTCAGGCTCACCCTTCACCGTGGAATGCTGTCCCCTGGATGACATGGACAGTGCAGAGGTGACCTGAAGTGCTGGACAGATGCCCATCAAGACCCCACCCGAGCTCTACCCCCACCCTCTGCACTTCACACTGGCAGGGTGGCTCTGAGGAGTGAGGTGTGTGTAAGCAGAGTCCGTCCGGCAGTGATCCCCGGACCCCCACTGTGCGGCACAGTCTCCTGGCACAGAGTCTGCCAGGCCCAAAGCTTCATATCCCTTTCCCATCTGGTTGTAGGTGTCTGGTGATTTAGGTGCCACCTGGCAGGACACCCCAGTTCATAGGAAGTGGACGTCTGCTATTGTGTCTGAGGGGGGACAGGCATGTGGAGGCCCCATGCAGGAGCCCAGGCCTTCCTCACTCCGTGCTCTTCTGCCATGGATCAGCCCCCTGCTTGGCCTCTGCTCTCCCTGTTCTCTGCCTCGGTTTCTCAATTTATGACGTAGGGGTGATTTCCAGGGAGCCTTGTGCTCTGTGTTCTGACTTTGTTAACCCTGGAAGCTGCTCCCAGTCCCCCTTTCTCAGGGGTGGCAAAGCCAGGGGGACCACCAGGCAGGGAGCTGCCACCTCCTGAGCTTCAGGTGACAGCAGGTTTGAGGGTAGCTATGCCCGATGGCACCTGGGTCAGTGGAAGTGCAGCATCTGCCTGCCCAGCAAAGGTTATGCCCAGTGTCTGCAGGCTCATGGCAGTGCCACGGCTCAGGCTCAGGTGTGGTCCCCAGGTGCTCCTGTCACAATAAGTCTCTTGTGTTCAAATCACCCAGCTCTGTATCACAATAGGCTTGCAATTTTGGCATCATTACTGGTGCTGCTGTGGGGGGAGCATAGGGGCTGTTTGGCCTTTGGAACACATATAGAGCTCTGTCCTTGGCCTGTGCAGACACAAAGGAACAAGAGGCTGGAAGGTTAACACAGCACTCAGCGGGTAGGAGAGGCCTGAGCACTTGGCAGACCTCTGCTCCCTACAGGGAAGCAGAAGACTGGCCAGGGGTGGGGCCAACACAGGAACCCCCTCACCAGGAGGCTGCAGAGCTGCAGACGTCACCCAGAGCAGGGGGGTCCCCTCCGAGGCCGCAGCGTCTCCTAAGTCACTGCACAGATCATCAGAGGGAGGAGGGCACATCTGAGACACCGCACTTTCCCTGACACATGGGCTCATCCAAATGGACACATCAGGCCAGGCCTGCGGCAGGTGCGGGGTGTGGGGGGAGCTGGGGGGAGACAGAGCTGCCACTTAGCCTGTCATCCCCCACCGCACACGTGTCATGAATATTCAGTGACAAAAGGTGTTGGGGTAAAATAAATTGATTTTGATTCATTTTGAAATCTCCCTCCCCCACAGACAATATTTGCAATAGTTTTCTCCTTTTGGTTTACTTTGCATGCCAGTGGGAAGCTGACCAGGTGCTGCTCCCTGAGCCCTGGGGGCGCAGTGTGGGCTCAGCCTCACCCCCTGCCAGTGCATGTACTGGACTAGGCCCTGTCCACCCTGAGCACTGACCCCTGGCAAGTGGGCACCAGTCTTTTCCATTGCACACAGCACTTCCTGTGAGTCCAGATTCCTGTTTTCTCTTGGGATTGCCAAAAAAATGTCACCTACAGCATCTGTCTTTCTTGTTTTTTATATTGAACTGGCTGCCCTCAGCAGATGAGTCTGGGGGAACAGATGGGCCTTGAAGGCAGCCCTTCCGGAGGCTGACTCAGCAGGGTGGAGGGGAGGTGTGGGAGGCAGGGCGGGAGGGAGGCGGACAACCCAGGGCTGATGTGGGCATGGTGCCCACTGAGGGGGATGAACTTTCTCCCCCAGGCCCACAGCCCTCAACCCCTCTGTGAAGAAGCTCATATTCCCTCTTTGAATTACAAAATGTTCTTTGCTAAACTGGCTGCAGCACAGACTGACCTAGGTACTTGAAGTTGAGCCCCCACCCTCCGTGGGAGCCGGCAGGGTTGCTGGCACACCATGCAGGGTTCTGGGTGTGCAGATGGAAGTCTGATACAGCCCTGACCTCTAACAGCTCCCAGACTCAGGAAAAGAAAGGCGCCGACACCAGTAACATGCTTTTGTGATTGAGGGCACAAGCAAGCCAGCCTCTCCTCTCCACACTGGGCTGTCCCACCATCTCCTGCAGAGGCTGGCAGTTGGGGGCCATCTTCATCTGAGAGGCAGGGAGCAGGCCAGTAGGAGGGAATATTGTGACATCCTGTCCCTTTGTCGAAAGGGCACTTGGGAGTACAGAGGTGCTCCCTGTTAGTGGGTGGCTACAGCATCCGCCAACACCCTCAATGGATTCGACTGTCCAAACTCACTCTCCACTCGTGACACCTGCTATAAAGCCCTTCTGAAAGCTCATCTCAGGGGGAGCCCTGCCCACGAGGGGGGTGCCTGTGTCCAACATAGACCAACTGCCGTGTGGTCCTGGGCCAGAGTGTCCCAGGCATAGTAAATGTTAGATGGACTTGAATCTGTGCAGTGGAGATGACAAGGTGTTTCAGGTATCGGCTGGTGTATAATAGATAACTCCTGAATTTGGTGGATTAAAATAACAACAGTTACTGAGCTCAGTGATCTGTAATTTGGGAGGGGCAGAGAGACAGAGGAAGGCAGCCACACTGCCAGGAAGGTAGATGCCGACAGCTCAGGAAGGGAGACTTGGGCAGCTGTCCCTGATGGGCAGTACTGGTAGGACACACAGCCCAGCTCTCCTGTGAGGCAGGAGAGTCCCTCCTAGAGTCCCTCCTAGGTGTGTTCCTTTGCTTGGCCAAGCCAAGAGCTGATGTTGAAAGTTACCTGGTGTCCTGTGAAGTCACTTGGACCGCCTGGCCATGCCTAACTCTTGGAGAGCCAGGTAAGACCAGCCTGGGAGGATGTGTCCCTTATCACCCACTTGCCACTCAGAATGACACAGAGCAGTTAGAGAACCCCCCAGGACTTCAAAGTCCTGAGTCAGCTTGCTGGTTCTGATACCCTGTGTGTGGACTCTTCTGAGCCACTTCTCTGAGCCCCAGCCCTTGTCTAGAAAATGGGGTCAGAGGCCGTATATCCCTCCCAAGCTCAGTTGGTTGCGTATGAGGCTCAGGGCATCACTGCACGGGAAGGGTGGGCTCCCATGACTGTGCGATGGCCTGTTTACACACAGCCTTGTACTCTGTCCTGGGATTTTGTCCGTACGCCATTGTGTGGGGCTGAGTTGGTGGCATGGCCTCCTCTTCCCCAGCTGGATGTGGGGAGTGTCACAGGTCCCTCATTTCTAGCCCTGGACATTTCCCAATCCTAAAGGACAGCTCTCTCAGTGGTTCGAGAGGTTGACATTGTGCATAGAACGATGGCCAGTGAGACATTTCAGCTTCATGTGCTAATTGGTAAAGACCTTTCTGTAGCTTCTCTGGGGAGGCAGGAGGCCTCATGTGCCCCAGTGGATGTGTGTGGGTGAGGGGTCCCGAGTTAACATACTCTATCAACATTCCCTAGAGTCACAAAGAGTAGGGGGCTTCACTTGCCCACTTCACTTGCTGGGTTTATTGGCCCTGGACTCAGAACCCCCGGGGCGGCCTTGCTGGGGACTCCCAGGAGCAATGTCAGGGACATCCAGAGGTCTGGGCTTGCCTCTTCTCTGACCCACCAGACCATCACTGCCCCAGCCCCATGGGGTTGCTTCAGTGGACCCAGAGGAGAAATTGAGGGGCATCTCCAAAAAGAGGGGTCAGACCTTCACTAAGGCAAACGGGGTCACATGAAACTTAGTTCAAAACACTTCATACAGTAAAGAGAACCCCATAGATCCTGAAAATGTGGACAGCAGGGAGCGTCCCAGGAAGGCAGGACCCTGTGTAAGACAAATAGCTTCTGTAAAGAACTGAAAGTCCTAGGCGACAGCGGGCATGCTTGGCAGGCGCCAGGCTGATGGCACTTGACCTATCCTTGGAGGGAGGGAGAGACAAACCTGCTGGCTGCCAGGGAGAGAGGCACTGCCCTGCCCTGGCTGCTGATGTTGTAGCTGAAGGGAGCAGGTGCAGCAGGGTGCCCTGGCCCAGACCCTCCCTCGCTGCGATGTATCTTTTGGGAAAGTGAGCCTGGTTACCAGAGGCAGTCTGCAGAGCCTGCCTGGTTTCTGGTGCGGGTGCCTTGTTCACATCCCGCCATATGGCGCCTTTCATGTCACCGTCCTCTCTCCATCTCGGCTACTCGACAGGCCACGTCTTACAGGGCCCCCTTGCCCAGGGCATTTCACTCTCAATTTCACCTCTGTCTTTCTTCTTTTTCTGACAAAAATAGATCGGTGTCACATAAACCTGATTGTTTAGATTTTTCTTATCTATTTCTTTCCAGGACTCCTTTTCTTCATGGATCTGGAAATTTCCCAGTTATTGAGCCAGTCCTTGGAACTGGACTTCTCGTTCATGAAAACAGAACATTCACAGGCACAAAGTCCCTTGTACGTGGCAATGCACACATGTCACATGCATAATGTTGGACTTGGAAGGGGCCTTATGTTATTGTGGTCAACCCACCCCCGATATCATCCTTGGGGAAACAGAGCTCAGGGGAGGGAAGAGAGGTGTCCAAAGTCACTAGCACTGAAGCTCTGAGCCGAGACTAGAAATAAGGTTTCCAGGGCAGACTGTGCTTTGCTGCCTGGAGAAGGATGACGTGTCCACAGACAGAAGGGCTGAGGGGCACAGAGCGAGGCCAACACCTGCCTGCAGCAGGACAGGGCTGAGGGTGCCTTCCTCCCCAGGGCACCAGCCGGGGTGCCCAGCGACTCACTCTGGCCAAGGGGAAATGGAGGAAGCCCACCAGCAACATCGGAGAAGGCTTTTTCTTTGCTCATTAAAATGACCAAACAGCTGGCACTGCCCTTAGAGAGTGGCTGTGAAGCCTGGAGTGTCAGCAGACACCTCACGAAGGTGAGGGCAGGGCTGGAAGGACCACAGAGCCCTCGGCCACCTCATCAGCTGCCAAGTCAGCACCCATGCCTGCCAACCCCCCAATTGCTTGCTACATGAGAAAATGCGCTCACTGGGCTAAGCTATTGTTCCCTGGGCATTGTGTAGTGTGCAGCTTAACTTACTCCTGAATGGCACAGGCCTTTCTGCCTAGGTGTGCCAGACTGAAGTGTCAGGTGCTGTGACAACAATAACACGTCTCAGCTGCTTATCACAGTAGGACATTTTCTGTTCACTAACTGTCCCACACAGGTGCTCCTGGCCAGTGGGAAGGGCTCAGCACTCCCCAGGTCAGTGAGGAGCTCTGCATTCAGCTGACAGATGGGAAACATGTCAGTTATCTATCAGCGCCAATTTATCCCCAAAACCTAGTTGCTTAAAACAACAAACACATATTTATTAATTTTTATGAGATAGGTTCTTGCTATGTTGTCCAGGCTGGTCTTGAATCCCAGGGCTCAAGGGATCCTCCCACCTCAGTCCCCCAAGTAGCTAGATGCTGTGGGGCAAACATCTATGATCTCACAGCTCCTGTGGTTTAGAAGCCCATGCACAGCTGACAGGGGCCTCAGCCTCCCTCTCAGTCATGGATGAGGCTGTCACCAAGCTCTCTGCAGGGGCATTGGTCTCATCTGAAGGTTCAGCTGGAGGTGGTTCTACTTCTAAGCTCATGCATGTGGTCATTGGTGTAATTCAGACCCTCTCGGGCTCTTGGACACAGAGCTTTCCTCCTGGCTGACCACTGACTGTCCCTGCCCAGGGCCTCTGCACAGGGCTTCTCACATCACAGCCATTGGCTTCGTTAAAGTAAGTCATACAAAGTAGAGTGAGTGAGAGGTCCTACAGCCTGTCCTGTCCCTTCTGCAGTGGTCCAGACACAAGAAGTGAGTCAAGAGTCCTGTCCATTCTCAAGAAGAGGGGATAGCACAAGGGTATGGGCACCATGAGGGGGTGTTGGGGCTTCTCAGGGAGAAGAGTATGCCTGAGTCTTATTCACCTGTCTTGGGGTGGCTCACGTCACTTCTACTTTTCTCTTATCAGGTGATTACACTTGACCACAAGCAAGCCACAAAGGCCATTCAGCAGTGTCCAGGAGCAGCGAGAAGGGGTCTGGAGAATAATAAGACAGTGTCTGCCTTCCTGGGAAAAGGCTCCCTGTTCTCACAAGCTCCCCTGACAAGAAGGAGAGTCTCATCTGCTGGGAGATGTTTCCTCTTCATGTTGCTGGCCAAGATACCCCGTACTCCAAATTCCCATTCTTCCACTCAAACCTAGGGCCTAGGGTTTGGGAAAGTCAGAGAGTCTTGTAGGGGTGAGATTTCTGCTTCCAACTGGTCATGACCCTGCCGAGGCAATGAGCACAGCCCTGTAGACTGCTTGCTGGAATGGGAGGATGGGCAGGGACGGTGAGCTCCTCGGGCAGAGCACTGCATGTCCTCTGGGGACGCAGCATGGAGCACGATCCCCTCAACCAAGACTCCAGGGACACTGGGCAAACATGAGCTCCTTGGCAAACATCTGGCTGCTGCTCCTCAGGTGTGGGAGATGGATCTTGGGCCACATGCCTTTCCCAGTGGTCAGCTGGGAGTGAGGGGGGTCCACGTGCTGCTGTGAAACAGGATTTCAACAGAGCCCAGCACCTGGACAGGCCTGCATTGCTCAGAGCCCTTGCTATAAGCAGGGAGCTGTGTCCCTGACCTGCTCTGAGCAGTACCCAGACATCTCTGATGCAAGTGTCCTGACTGTGACAATGCCCAGCAGGGCGCCCCGAGGGCCTCACTCATTATGAAGCAGGCTGTGTCTTCCCACAGCACTGTTGTGCTGACCCCCTTCCCACCAAGAGCTGGAAGCCTCCCCCTCTGCCTTTGAAACTTGTCAGACTCAGTGATCTCCTCACTGCACAGAATCCCTCACCCAACCTGGCCTCTCTTTCTCTCTCTTTCAAAACCCAGTTGCCGCATTGTGAGGATGACCCAGTGCTCAGGCTGACAGCCCAGCCCAGGTCACAGCCCACGGTCAGTCAGCATCCTTGCCAGACATGGAAATGAGCAAGATTCCAGGGGCTCAGACCCAGCAGAGTCCAGGGCCCAGAGAGGAGCCGTCCCTCACAGCTCTGCCAACCTGAAGGTTTGTGAGCAAAATGTTTGTCATTGTCATTAGCAACAAAAACTGAGCAGTATGCCCCAAAGTGTTAGATAAACACGCCAATGTGCTCCTTGCCACACTGGCCCAGCAGTGAAATGTGTGATGAGAGCGAGTGTGGCTGCCTGCTTGTGGCGCTGGGGACAGTGAACCAGTTGAACTAAATGAAAGCAGATTTTGTTAAGAACCATTGCTCTGGGGCCTTGCATTCCGGCCCGATCCTCTGGGGGGCCATGTCAGATGGGCTTTGCTCTGATCATGATGACCAAGCCACATGTCTGCAGATTAGGGTGGCACGTGTGGAGACTCTATGCAGAGCAGGGTGGAAGGGTGTGGGGAGGCCTTTGGGGGACTCTGTGCAGAGTAGGGTGTGCAGGTGGGGCACTGCGCTGAGCAGGGTGGAAGGGTGTGGGGAGGCGCAGGTGGGGCGCTGTGCGGAGCAGGGTAGAAGGGCACAGGGGAGGCGCCAGTGAGGACTCTGTGTGGAGCAGGGTGGGAGGGCGCAGGGAGGCGTGCGGGGGACTCTGTGCAGAGTCGGGTGTGCAGGTGGGGCGCTGTCCGGTGCAGGGTGGAGGGTGCCTGCGGATGCTGCAGAAGCCTTGCCGTGTGCTCCCAGCGTAGTGCCACGTCCCTCTTCTCCAGAGCAGAAGGGCTTGCGTCCAGCTCTGCCTAGTGGTGCGGGGGCATTGGAAAGGAGAGAAATGAAGAGACCCCTGAGTTGTGGGCCTCTAGAAACAGACCCACGCTAGCGCTCCTGCCCCTGGCCGGAGATTGTCACTAGCAAGTCTGCGGAAAGCTTCCCCATGACCCAATCCTGCCTTGAGTGACCCGGAGGCTCTGTCCCCACAGCAGGAGACCCCGAGCTGTGCTGACCCTGACACCCCAGTTTCTCTGACCTCCACCCTCACTCAGAGCAGCTGGAAATGCTCCCCCTCGGGCGGCGCCCTGGCTGCAGAGAGATCCAGGTGGTGCTGCCTGAAGTCTGTGCAACCTCAGCCCTGAAAGAAAAAAGGGGAAACTAGACACGGACTGAAGGATCAAGTGAATATTTCTTGGGATAAGAAGAAACCGTGAGCAATTACAATGCGTTAAAAGCAGAGAAACAGCCCAGACATCAGCGATCACTAGTAATGACCAGCTGCTGTGTTTCCCTTCCGTATTTTTTAGTGTCTACCTTTCAGTTAACTCTCCATAGGATTATGTAACATTTTCTATAACAAAAAATGGAAAGAGAATTCAGTCTTCAGCATGAGTGATCAATTTCTGTTTTAATTGTTAAAGTTTAGAAACGTTCATTTGAACTGGGCAAGTCATTATTGGTGACATCAAGAGGAATCTTAGGATCGATATCAAATTAGAAAAACCTCTATCATATCTTTTTTGTGCACATGAGCTTTCAAATGTCAGCATGTTTTACATTTTCTCAAGTGCAGAATACCCTTAAATATTTTGAGTTGATATTCTGAACTTGTTTCCCTTTATTGAACAGATAGCGGGTTTTCAGGTGGCAAAACTACAAATTTCTCATAAGGATTTTTTTTCCCCATTAGGAGGGCCTGTGTATGTGAGAGGCCCCGACCCTCGAGCCTCACAGCCTTGCTGAGCTTGCCTCTGTGCTTATGTGCTCCTGGGGGAGCAGCTCAGCCATGCAGGGCAGCCCCCAGCTCCTCCCTGCAGGGCTGGGCAGCTGGGGCGCAGTTGGGGCCGTGTGGGTGCTTGGTAAGTGGTGGCTTCATTTTTGCTGTTACTGTCACCCAGCACATTTCTCCAGAGTCTGTGAAGGCACAGTGGCAGTATGTGTGTACGGGATCTTCCCCAACAAAATGCAGACCTCGGCAACCTCAGCCTGCTCTTTATAAATAAGAAATCAGTGTCCATTAGGGCTGGAAAGACAGCATTGCTCTTTAATACCTGGGTGACAGCCCTGTTTGCACAGCCAAACACACATACAAGTGAGCACTTGGCTCCTGGGAGCACAAAGGGCATAGTCTGACCACACGGCCCCTCTGCCAGTAAGACTCGGGGCTTTCTCACAAAGTCAACCACAGGCCCTTCTCACAAAGTCGACCTGGCAGCCCTGCTCCTGGAAAAAGGAAAACTTGCTCACAAAAAACCCGCACTTGGGTCTTCCCAGCCCGCTTGTCAAATCACCTGGTCTGCCAGATGGCACATCCGCATCATGGTCCACAGCCCAGCAAGGACAAGGCCTCACTCAACTCACAGCCAGGGGCAGGTTGGAGGCCGTGCACCACTGGGCACTGTTTCTCTCCCACTCAGAGAAGAGGCTGCATTGTGGGGATGGAGGACAGGCCAGGACCGGGGTGTGGAGGGAAGGGTGTGACCACGCCAGGCTGCTGGAAGGAGTGTGAGGGTGATAGGATGTTCTGGGTCCCGCGTGTGGTGGTCACACAAACCCACATCTGCTAACGCGTGGAGAATTGGACACACGCGGTCGGTAGAGAGGAGTGTCCTGTGTCACAGGGGCTGGGTGGGTGCGGCAAGGGTAGGGGGGATGCCCAGCTTTGGTCAGAGACTTGGTTAAGGCTCAGAGCAGCTCATTTCATCCCATCTCCCGCAGTATATAGGGTTTCTAATTTTAGAGCACAGGTTGTCATGGCAACAGGATATGTTTTCTGTTAAATATAGCAGCTGTTTCAGCTTCGTGTGCCCTATGGATAGAAGTGTGTTTTTGCTTGGAGAGCACTTCGGATATTATGTGTAAGTGAGGAATGAGAAACGCCAGCTTTGCAGGGGGCGTGGGGAGTGCACCTGGTGTGCAGTGTGTCTGTGGCATCACAGCAGGACATGCGAGGTCCCGGCTGCTCCTGCACCAGGACCTCTGAAATGAGGCCCAGATGCTCCAGCTGGGGTCCAGGGTCCTGTGCTCTTGGGTATGTTACATGGTCTTCAATCTCTAGGAGAGGAGTGGCACCAACCCCCAACTCCCTGGTCCCTGGGCAGTCCCTGTGCCCTGTGGCTGATGTAGGTGCCACACTGTAGGGGCTGCCCCACTGCCCCTGTGAGGAGGATGGCACACCCCAACACGTGGAGGGGCAGAGCAGCCACTTTCCCTGGCTCACGTCCTCAGTGGAGAGACCAACAGAGCTATGCTCAGGCCTCCTGGAGTAGGAGCCTCACTGGACAGGCAGGCTATCCAGGCCCTCCAGAGGAAGTGGCCACTGTCCCAGGGCTGTAGTCAGAGACACTCATTGAGACTATGCCCACTTCTTCACAGAACAGCAACACCCTGCATTTGTTTTCTATTTCTGATATAGCTAATGGCCACAAACTTGGTGGCTTAAAACAATATACACTGGGCGGCACCTGTGGCTCAGAGGAGTAGGGCACCAACCCCATATGCCAGAGGTGGCGGGTTCAATCCCTGGCCAAAAACTACAACCCCCCCCCCAAACAAACAAACAAACAAAACCCACACACACCTATCACGTCACAGCTCTGAGGCTCCGAAGTTCAACATGGGTCTCACTGGGCTGCAACCAGGCTCAGCAGGGCTGTGTTTCTCCTGGAGGCTCTAAGGGCCAATCTATTGCCTGTCCTTCCGGCTTTTAGGGGCAGCCCATGTTCCTTGGCTTGCGGTGCCTTCCTCCATCTTCAAGGCCAGAAACATCACATGTCTCTGTTCTTCCTTCCATTGTCTTGTCTCTGACTGCAGCTCAGAAAGGTTCTCCACCATCTTCAGACACTTAGATCCCTAAATATCTCCGAGAACAATCCTTGAGAAGAGACCATAATCAAAAACGCTGGAGAGTGCCTCACCTCCACCTGCCCATCCATCCCTCCGTCCTTTCATCCATCCATCCATCCATCCCTCCATCCATCCCTCCATCCATCCCTCCCTCCCTCCCTCCATCCCTCCCTCCATCCATCCATCCCTCCCTCCATCCATCCCTCCCTCCATCTATCTCTCCCTCCATCTATCTCTCCCTCCATCCATCCATCCATCCCTCCATCCATCCCTCCCTCCCTCCATCCCTCCCTCCCTCCATCTATCTCTCCCTCCATCCATCCCTCCATCCCTCCCTCCATCCATCCCTCCCTCCCTCCATCTATCTCTCCCTCCATCCATCCATCCATCCATCCCTCCATCCATCCCTCCATCCATCCCTCCATCCATCCCTCCATCCATCCTTCCATCCATCCATCCATTTATAAACCCACCCACCTGCCCATCCATCCCTCCATCCTTTCATCCATCCATCCATCCCTCCATCCATCCCTCCATCCATCCTTCCATCCATCCATCCATTTATAAACCCACCCACCTGCCCATCCATCCATCCATCCATCTCTCCATCCCTCCATCCGTCCTTCCATCCATCCATCCATTTATAAACCCACCCACCTGCCCATCCATCCATCTCTCCATCCCTCCATCCCTCCTTCCCTCCCTCCCTCCCTTCTTCCATCCATTTATAAACCCACCCACCTGCCCATCCATCCATCCACAAACCCACCCACCCATCCACTCACTCATCCCTCCACCTATCCATGGAAGGGAGTCTGACTACAGGCAGGCCTATACTATATTCAGAGGACACAGACTGGATATGACTCTGCTCTCAGCCACCAGAAGCCACTTTCTGTCAGGGAGACCAGACATGCCAGTGAGGAGCTGCAGGCGTGGGGACAGGTATAGTTGCTTTGGCACAGAATTGTGAGGTGGGAAGTTCCTTAGGCTGTGTACGAGCATTATTTCGATGAGACTGCTGACCCACCATCCCCCCCAAATTGAGATCTAACAGGAGAACCAGGTAATATCACAAATACAAGAATACAAATCAGTGAGAAACTTTGCTGGGAGAGGGGGAAAGGAGTCCAGGGCAGGGGCAGTGGGGTGAGCAGAGGGCCAGTTGTCCCATAAGCCGGCCCAGGACTCCTCCTGCACTGTCTGACAACTGACTGTCTTAGACAGAGCCACATTTGGATTTGAAATTCTGGCTTTGGGCTATTAATTGCTCTGAATCTAATCTTTCTCATCTGTAAGTTGGAAATAATGGTACCTATCTACGGAAAGTTGCCATGAGTACATAAAACAGATAATGTGAAGCACTCGGCCCACTGCTCGGCGCCATCACTGGCTAACCCCTTCAGCAGATGTTATGAGGGCTGAATGTGCACCAGTGGAGAGAGACAGCAGGAGCACGGCCCCTAAACATGCACCTACTCAGGGCACGAGAGCAAGGAAGGGACCGACGGGAGGCTGTCATGCACAGTGATGAGGGCTGCTATGTGAAGAGGGGCCTCCTGCCTGGGCAGACTGTGGGGGGAGGTGCCCTGTGGAGCCACACGGCCAGGAACCGGGGAGGAGTCCGGGGTCCAGGAGAGGAGCGTGCCCAGCAGATGCTGGCTCTCCGTCAGCCCCGCCTTCCCCTTGGCCTGGAATAAGCAGCTGAAATCAGCAGTGGGTCCCTGGAGATGTCTGTGGAGAGAGAAGTCATAATGCATGTTTCATCGGGTTGAGGATGAGGTCACCGCTGATGGATGCCTCGGTTGCTCCCAACACAGACACGCTGGGGGCCTGTGAGTTGATGCTGTACAGTGAGGACAGGGGCTGCTCTCCTGGGCCCCTCTCATGGAGCCTTGAGGATGTGGATGTCTGAGCAGGGCCATTAGGTCCCCAGTGCAGCCCAGATCAATGCCGCGGGTGGTGGGGTCGAGCAGCAGGGGAGCTGTGGGCCCCCCCCC
>NW_003852528.1:3961467-3990337 GCF_000181295.1 Otolemur garnettii | reverse complement strand
AAGAGCAGGAAGAGCATGGACAGGCTGAGGGTTAGACTGAGGTGCACGTGGACTCCCAGGGGCCTCCAGGCCATGTTTCTTTCTGTATCTACAAGGCTGTGCCCTCAGACTGAGGGTGACTGTGTTGTCCAGGGTAGGTGGTGGAAGGCGATTCAGAAGACGTGGAAATTCTTGGTAACTCTCCAGGACTCCGGCACTGTGGTTGGCAGCACATTTCTTCCTGTCTGGGTTAGGCCTCTGCACGGCCACCTAAGGGTGCAGCCCCCAGATACCAAGCGCTGAGCACCAGGGGTTAGGGCACTGGAAATTGCCAGAAAGTGGTGATAAAGCCATAACCATTCCCCACATTGTCTCAGGGCACATGGATGTGACTTGTCAGGAGGGTGTGGTCCCACCATAGGGGCCAGACTCTCTAGTGGGAATAATGCCAGACCCCTCCTGAGCGCAGCCCCCTGCCCTGTGCCAGGGAGCAGGTGTCCCAGCCGCAGTCAGGAGCTCTGACTGACACCTCCCCAACCTGCGGGCAGAGTCCACTCTGGCCCTCTGAGTTTTCAGCAGCCCAAGAGGGTGCAGTGCCCAGCCTCACACAGACAGCCCCACGGCCGGGACCAGGGCTCTTGCACCCAGGACCTGCCTCTCAGGGTCCCTCCCCAGACCACGGCAGCCATTAGACTGCTGCTACCAGGCTTATTTCCCTTTTTTAGGTCCCTGCCTGCCCTGGTTAGAAAGACAAGTGCAGGGGCGCACCCAGGGCATCCACGCCTCCTCCACCCACCACCTTCCAGCTCCTGCTCTGCGGCGGGAGCTGGAGAACAACTTCTGAGCCTTGTCTGTGGCTTCGCTGCTTCTCCCCTAGGTCACTCGATGGTGTTTATGTTTATTTCTTTTGTTCATCATGCAGCCAGTTTCTTCCCCCTTTAAAACAACTTCACCCATGAGCGGCCCCAAACAAGGTGGCTTCTGCCCGCAACATTCCCAGGTAGCGTAGACGTTGAGGGGCAGCCCAAGGGATGGCAGAGGGCAGAGGGCAGCAGGGCCATTCAGCTCAGGATGGCCTCATGGCAGAGCTGGCCCTGCGCCTGGAGACTTCTGGGCTGGCCTGAGCCCCTCCCCACAGCCCCTCCTCCTCCTGCACAGGGTGGGGAGGCTGCTCATGGTGTTCTGTCCACACTGCAGGATGCGGTTGCTCAGAGGAAGGGTGCCAGGCTGCTCTCTGGCCGGGCTCAGTCCTGGCGGTCAGGTACAGCCTGGTGGTCATGTATGAGGACACAAGCATCTCTGCACCACGGCATGGCTATGGCAGGGCTACACCCTCCATCCTGCCCAGTGGCCACCCAGGGGCCAGCACTGCATTGCCCCACCTTCAGAGACCCCTCCTCATGCCAAATAGACCTGATACCCCTGCCATGTTGGCCCAGCTGCCCTCTCCTCTCAGGCCTGGGTCCTGCGGGGTGATGTCACTCCTATAGCCAAGTGACTGTAGCCACACACCTGCCCGTCAGAGGAGGCTCCTTCTCAGCCTCTGAGGCCCCTCCTCCCACAGTTCCTGTGTCCCTGTCCTGGGAACCAGCAGGTACCACAGCATGTGCTAGAGGAGATGGTGAGGAGCTGGGGCAGCGTCACAGCCCTTCACATGTCACCTCCAGCCTGAGGGTCATTAGCTGGCTGAGGGTCGGCCTTGTCCAGAGCTGATCCTCCTCTAGGAGCATGGCAAGGAGTATCTTGGGTTGTGATTAAGCATCCTTCAACTAGGCCTGGCACCAGTGAGGCCTGGCCAGTGACAGGGTGGCCACCAGGGCAGAGATGGCACTCACAGCCCCAGTACTGGCAGAGATGGGCAATGGATGTGGTCTCAGCGTCACTAACTTCTGGATGTCAAGTCCACAGCCTCCGTCCCAGACCTGAGGGCCTGCTGGGCCACATCAGCAACTGAGCAACAGACCAGGCAGTCACCATGAATGCCTCCCCTCCCACTGGGCCCTGGCACAGGACGGTTCCCAAGTAGAGCAAGGAAAAGGAGTGGTCTGCACGGTGCCTCAGAGCCAGAGAGGGGAGAGTACGGGCAGGAGCTGAGGGGGCTGTGTGGGCAGGTCACCACCTGGCTGGCGCTCAGCCTCGCTTGTGAGTAGCTTGGAATGAACAGCAGCTGTTGTCTGTGGGCTGGCGCCCTAGAACATTCCTGGTGCTTGGCTCTGAGTAACACAATTCCCCACAGCCCTTGGTGTCCTGGTAGGGAGGTGGCACCCAGGCCTTCAGGAGGATGCCTGCATGTGGCAAGTGATGAATCTTGGGGCACAGTGTGGCCGGGCAGCATGTGGCCAGGAAGCATGGCAGCTGGGAGGTGGGCAGGAAGTGAAAATGGTGGTCCCCGGGGACCAGCCAGGCTGCAGCATGAGGTGGACATCTGGGGACACCGTGGGGGGAGCAGAGGACAGGCTGGGAAGGGTGTGGGCACACTGGCAGTGTGGGCAGCCCCAGGTTCCAGGCAGGGTGGCTGTCAGAGGTGTGGAGGTGGCTGGTACAGGAGAAGGAACATTGTGGCAGTGTGACCTCCCAGATGGCCTCCTGTACGCTCTCCCTGCAGGACCCACAGGCACTCTCACATCTCAGCCAGCATAGGTATAGCCTGGCTCTATGTCCATCCTGTCCCCTGGCCACCCATGGAGGTGGAGAGGAGGGGATAGGCAGCGAGCAGAGAAATGGAGCCCCAGAGTGTGTGCGGTATAGCAGCTGCACCTTCTGAGAAACGCAGGCCCACTGGTCCCAGCTGTGGCAGCTCCCTGAGGGCCACCACAGAGATGTTGGGAGCGCTGGTCCCAGCCGTGGTAGCTCCCTGAGGGCCACCACACAGATGACGGGAGTGCTGGTCCCAGCCGGTGGCAGCTCCCTGAGGGCCACCACACAGATGTCGGGAGAGCTGGTCCCAGCCGTGGCAGTTCCCAGAGCTCCACCACACAGATGTCGGGAGAGCTGGTCCCAGCAGTGGCAGTTCCCAGAGCTCCACCACACAGATGTCGGGAGAGCTGGTCCCAGCGGTGGCAGTTCCCAGAGCTCCACCACACAGATGTCGGGAGAGCTGGTCCCAGCTGTGGCAGGTCCCTGAGGGCCCCCACAGAGATGTCCGGAGATCTGGTCCCAGCCATGGCAGCTTCCTGAGGGCCACCACAGAGATGTCGGGAGAGCTGGTCCCAGCTGTGGCAGGTCCCTGAGGGCCACCACAGAGATGTTGTTTTATGTCTGCTTTGTGGTCATGATGCTGCTTTTTTCTGCTCGGAGGGCAGCATCTCTGCAGCCCCAGCCTGGGACAGGTCCGCTCTGAGCGCTCTGAAGTTGGGGGCATAGCTGCTCCCCAGTGCCCACAAGCCCATTATTCCATAGAGCTTCTATGTCTCCAACTTGCTGAGATGGAACACATTACCAGGGGAGGGGGTTGCTCTCTGGGTCTGCAGTCCCTCCAGCAGGCAGGAAGATGGGCAGCACTGCCTTGGCTTCCAGTCCTGGCCTCCAAGGCCTCAAGACAGAGGGCTGGAGGGTGCGCGACTATCCTAGAGGCTGGAGCTGAATGACTGGCCATGAGGAAGGGGCAGGGGAGAGGACAAGTCAACAGGGACACGTGCAGTGTCCACTCCTGTGTCTGGGCACAGCCACTATACACTTTGTCAGACTCAAGACTCCACCCTGTAGGTGGCTTCATGCCCCCCCAGCCCTCTACTGTGGGGCCGCAGGGTTCCCCTGAGGGGTCCTGTCTGCTCCAGGGATGGCCAGTCACCCCAGGATAGCACCTGTGGGCAGCCCTGTGCCTGGTCAGCCTCCAGCCCCCATTCCTGCTGTCAGTGTGACAGTCTGAGCCTCAGTGGGTGGAAAACCCAGACAAACTGACCCCACAGGAGCTCCCAGACCTCAGGGGGTAAGTGGGGCTGGATGGGGGGCTGCTTGGTCTTGGGTCTGGACAGGTGTAAGACATTCAAGATAGAACTTGGATGGGACTTTGGTGTGGGGTGGGGGCAAGCTGGCTGCCCAACCACCGCCCACAGAGCCAAGGTGGGGCCTGTCCGCTAGTTTCCTGATCTGTGTCCCTTTCTCTGTGTGCAGCTGGTTTCTGTTCCCAGTATCCATTTACACAGCCCAGGTGAAGGTGGTGACAGGGCTGGTTTGCTTTGTCAAAAATGCCCATCTCTGCAGGCCAAGTTAAGGTCGCCAGTCCTGACTAACTGAGACAGAGAAATCAGGACATGACACAGCATGGGCCGAGCGCACAGCAGCCTCTGTTTCCTGACACAGATGAAGACTTTGTGTATCCAGGCCAGGTGTGCTAAGTGAGCAAACGCTGAGACGAGTGACGATCCCGGCTTCTGCCGTGTTCCCTCAGAGCCCCCGAGCTCCCTGGCAGGGGCTGGGGCATTAAAGAGGGTACAACCTAAGCCCTGCTGCTGGTTTGATCCCCCCCACACCCCCCATCTCCACCCTGCCGCCGGAACAGTGCCTGGCACCTACTGGGTGCTCGCTTGATACTGTGATAGGAGTGACTCGCCCAGAATCAAGGTTTCTGGCATAGGTGTGGGCGTGGGTGTTCTGTGTACACCCCTCGTGTGGAGTTAACAGGAAGCAGGGCCCCCTCTGAAAGTTTTAGGAGACAACACAGCAGGGGCAGGGACTTAGCAGTGTCCCTTGGATGTGCCCAGGTTGGCGGGGGGGTCAGTGAACACCACGGGTTGTATGCAAACTCAGGAGTATGACAAGCACACAAAGGCTGTGTCATCCCACAGGCAACGGTAGCCCGGAGGTTTCATGCTCATACTGGCAATGACTTGGTAACCACCAGGCCATGCTGAGCTGCTTGGCCCCTGGGCTCTGTCTCCAAGGCGTGAGGCCCCAAGACTGCCTCCGACGGGCTGTGTCCTGGGGTTGTGTCCTCTGCCTTGCAGCTGTGAGTGGCCTCTGGCATCTGTAAACCTCAGCTCTCTCACACTGAAAGCTGGGGGGCAGGGAGGAAATTAGAAACGTAGCCCCTTCTCCCTCCATCACCGTGTGCAGAGGGCACAGAAGAGGCCCTCAGCCCCTTCCCTTAGGCCGGGAGCCAAGGTGGGGCCTGTCCTCTAGTTTCTTGATCTGTGTCCCTGAGCAGACCCGGGTGAAGGTCACTCACTCCACCTCAGGCTGTGGGCATCTCAGGCATCACTCACTTCTGCCTCATCTTTTCTCCATCTGGGGGTTGGGGATCCCCATCCCTGAAGCTCCAGCCTACCACAGGCCCTGGTCGGTTGGCCACAGAATTGGGGTGGGTCCTGTGAGAGTTCTGAAGGAGCCCCATGTTCCTGCTCAGTGGCCAGGAGGCTCAGCCGCATCACACCCAGCCTCACTCAGATGGGAGGCAGCTTGCAGGGACGCCCCACACCCGGGCACAGGTGGCATCAGTAGCAAGGGCTCCAGAATTGGGTGGACGGAGCTCTGCCCTTGGCTAATGGGGATTCTAGGTATGCAGCTTGTTAATTCTACACTTTATCTTTCTGTAAAATGGGCCAGCAGTTTCTCCTCCACAAGGCCCCAGGCCAGGGAATGACCCCTAATCACACTTGCATCACATGTGTAAAAGAAGAAAGGTGGGTGAAGCCTGACAGCCAGAGCAGCCCCCACCCCCAGCACAGCCAACATTCAGAGGGAGCAGGGCTCAAGGGGGCTCAGGGAAAGGGAAGCGGCCTGGCGGTGGGTGGGAGTGCTATGCTAACTCTGCAGCCCAGGAGTTCACGGCCCCTCCCAGGCCCATCCTTTGACGCCTGGGCTCCTTCCTCTGTGGCCAGGCTTCCTCTCTAGGACTGGGAGCACGAGGATGGCCACTCTTCCAGATGGCATGATGTCCCAAGAAGACCCTTTCAGCAAGAAAACAGAACAAACAGAAGGAAGGTAGCTCTTCATTCCGGAACATTTGCAATGCTGAAGACAAACTGGGGAGAACGGGGCAGGGAGAAGCAGACCGTGTCACCTCCCTCCCACCTGCCCCGCACCCACGGTTTCTACAGCGTAGAAGGGAGTTCCTTATCACCAGGGCTCACTGCCTGTGGTGTACGATACAGGTATATTGTGATTGTTTTAGTCTAGAGGTCCCCTCATGTCCCTTTTTATATTGACTTTGTATTATTTTTATGTGTTTCTTTTGGTGGTGGTTGATAAAGAAACTGGGTCATTTTTTGCTGTCTGCATTTTGCTGATGACCTCTCAGGGCGTTACTGAACTTTCCCCTCTGTGGGCGGGGAGTTTGTATGCAAACTCAGGAGTATGACAAGCACACAAAGGCTGTGTCATCCCACAGGCAACAGTAGCCCGGAGGTTTCATGCTCATACTGGCAATGACTTGGTAACCACCAGGCCATGCTGAGCTGCTTGGAACCAGGTTCCTGAAAGCTGGTGGTGGCGTGTGCTGGCTCCTTGGGGTACTGCTGGGGAGAGGCTGCTCCCTCCACCCGAGGGCTGGGCGTCCAGCTTGCGTGCGCAGTGCCGTGAGCAGGCATAGACCATCCATCGCCTTCACTCGTTACTCCCTTGGCAGCTACAAAACAATGTTCCAGTAATAATTCCAGCCTCACTGTCCAATCGGCAGGAGCATGGCCCAAAAGACAAGCTGAATAACAGTTTGCACAGAAAAGTCAGGGCAAGTTTCATTTTTATTCTTTATCAGTTTCAGAAAAACAAGGCGGTTCTTTGGCAGCAGTTATAGTTGGCCAGTTAGCTGTCACTTCGTGTCCTAGCAAGTTTGTGGTTTTGAGCACACTGAAGGTGCTGCCAGCCATTGTGACCCTTGTCCACATTAATACTCAGGGGTAGTTGATTTTTCCAGAAAATGAGGAAATCCTTCCTGGGCTCTGAGCGGCCCCTTCCCTGTGTCCATATTTGAGACTCTGTCCATACCTGACCCCTCTTCAGCCAGGGAGTGACTAGCCAGGCCCCTCGAGCTTTATGCCCTGGGCCAGGCAAGCTGGCTACATGGTAGACGGGGCACCCCTGACCAAAATGTCCAAGCATGGGGGTGCTGGGGCCCAGGTGCCGGCAGACCAATTGGGAGGCACCTGGGACAGCACCCAGCACAGGTGAGACTCAGAGCTTCCAGGTCAAAAGCACCATCTTTTTTTTTTTTTTAAATTGTTGGCGATTCACTGAGGGTACAAAGCACCAGGTTACATTGATTACTTGTGTCAGATAAAGACCCTCCCATAATAGTGTTCTGCCCCCAAAGGTGTACTACCCCTCGAAAGCACCATCTTGAACAACCCATTGCCTCAATGCACTGACCGTGAGGAGGCCTTGGTCAGGGAGAGGAGGCTGTGCACACCCAGGGCTTCTGGAGGGAGTGGAAGTGGAACCTGGCAGGTGTCAGCACCAGTCCTACACCAGCACCCGGTCCCTGTGACATGGACACCTGGGAACTCTGGGAGTCATCTGCTCTGAGCTGCTGCAGAGCAGGGATCCGGGGTGGGGCAGGGCCTGGTCTGGGCTGCAGGGGGCCGGCTCACACTCTGCTTCTCGTGGACCTCACTGGTGGCAAGGATGCCCCAAGTCCACGCAGAGACAGTGACACCAAAGTCCCTGTGACAAGTCCCACAGCAGAAGCCTCACACCCTCTGCCTCGGCCTCCTGGCACGGTGACAGAGTGTGCCTGAGGCTTCAATCGCACGCTAGGCCTGTGTGTTTGTGTCGTGTAGAGATATACACAAACTCTGGAACATAAACAAATATGATTGCCTTATATTTATATGTGATCCCTGTTTCCCAGAAAAGTCATGATTATAGTCTCCCGATCTTTTTCCAGGAACACATAGCCCCTTAGCTTGTACACATGTGTATGTGTATAATATGCACACGTTTTTATGTATCTACACTCACATATAAATCATATGTATGGACATGCTTATGTGTGCATTTGTTCATAGACATTATTTTGGTTATAGAAAATTGTATAGTTATTGGCACAATAATGAACAAACATGTCTGTGGACGAAATCCCTTATAAACATGAAATTTAACTTAGGGCAGAATGAATACATCAAAACAGTGGGTAAGTGACCAGTAGAAGATGTGAGAACAAGTGGGCATCCACGTGGGCTCTCTCCAGTCTCCCTGCCGGCCACTTCCTGTGCCGGGGGACACTACCCACTCTGGACCCTCCTCACACCTGAGGCCATCAGTGTCACGTTCAGTAGGTGTTCCTGGGCCTCAGGGTGTGGGTAATGCCATCTCTGAGGCCATACTCATTTTCCCCTAGTTCCTTTGGTGTGACCCTGCTCAGAACTGCTGCCTGGAGGCGTCTCCCCAAGGTCCATCACCCTCTCGTTCTGGCCCCCTTGGTTTTGGGGCTGGCCCATGACCGGAAACAATGCTGCTGCCTCTTGGCTGGTGAGCGGCTGTGTGGCGTGTGGCATTCATAATCAATGGGGTGTTGTTCAGCCATAAGAAGAAACAAGCTGCTGGTACCAATCACCTCATGGGCCCGTCGTGAAGACATCATGCCAAGTGACAGAAGTGGGCGCAGCAGACTGTGTCACGCGGGTCCATCTACAAGACAGGACCAGAAAGGGGAGTTTGTCCAGCAGAAAGTGGATCTGAGACAGCCTGGGGCTGGCGTAGGGCTGGGACTAGCTGTGACTGGAGGAGGGGTATTATTGCAGGGCAGAAATGTTCTCAGATTGGCTCACCGAGTACAGCGACATTTGCCCCGCTCCGTAAAGTGGCCAGGACCATTGAGCTGTACACTCAGTAAAGCTGTTGCCTAATAGAAAAGTAGTGAGAATAATAAAAAATTAAAAGCACACATCTCCCGTGCCCCATTCCCCAGCGTCCACGCTGCTGCCCAGGGGCAGGCTCCCCATGTACTTTCCTGTTTCTCTTGTTTTCTCACACAGGCTAAGCCCGGTTCCCAGTGCACCAGCAGCCACCCCAGCCCACCACACTCTTGCCAGCTTTAGCACCAGACCCTCCGGGGTGGGATGTTGGCTCCTCGGCTTCCCTCTGCTGAAGGCCATGGTGCTGGAACTGCTGCCCAGGACGTGGCCTTGGCACTGGGGAGGTGGATGCACTTTCCAGGGGGAATCCCACCCCACTGTCCCCCTGCGGCAGAATGGCACGTGGCCACTGTGAGCAGCAGGCAGGGCACGGCCACACTGGGGAGGCAGTGGCCAATAGGGAGAGGGTGGTGCAGGGCAGGCCTCAGGGCAGAGTAGCCCTAGCAAGGCCACCGGGTGAGGGGTCTCCTACAGGTACACGTAGCAGACCCAAAGCTGGGCCCAGAATGGTGGTCCTGTACAGAAAGCTGCCCAGCCCAGGGGCCTGAGGTAGCCCCAGGGGAGGCAGGACTGGGCTCAGGGACCAGCCTCCCCAGTCCTAGTGTTCACGGCCTTAGGACAGAGAAAGGGGGTAGCCCCAAGAGAGCCCAAAAGGACTCTCTCGCTGTGGATCTTGCTGGACCTGGTGCCCATTGCACAAGACAGCCACTGCTCCCTGCACCCTGCCCCCATATAGCTTAAAGACAGGGGCAACTGTCAAGGTCACCAGTAATTAGGATGCCTGGGACTTTCCTGGCTTTAAAACTGAACATTCCTCATCCTAGGAACCTCCCTCAGTCCTGGGCACACTGGGATGGTTGGTCACCCTGTCGCTGATAGCCTGGGTGTGGACTTCCCTGGCTCCTGATGTCAGAATCCCAGCGACCTCACATGCAGAAGTCACCTGCCACCCCAGTCATGCTCAGGTGCAGGCCACTGCGGGCACTGCGGGCACTGCAGACCTGCAGGCCTGCTCCTGACATCTGCAGCAACTCCATGGGGAGACAGGGACATTGTATGTGACAAAACTGAGACCCAAGACGAGCAGATGACCGGTGCCAATCCAGGTTTTCCCACCCAAAACCACAACATCTCTGCCCCCACCCTTCCCATCCCCCAAGACACCCACTCCCCCTTCCCAGCCCCCGCACCCTCTTCCCATTCTCCCCATTCCCCCTTCCCATCCCCTTCCCATCCCCTCAAACCTCTTCCCATCTTATCTCCCCTTCCCACCCCCGCACTCCCCCTTCCTATCCTCCCAAGGACCTCCCCTCCCCCCGCCTCCTGGACGAATGTGCTGGGAGAGGCACCCGGGAAAGGGGCAAGTGCTTAGTGGGCCCAGGAGGACGTGGGGCAGGGGATAGGCAGGCAGCCCGCCCCATGGGGGCTCTGCCTGGCTCTGCACCTTTGTCTGTGGGGAGTCTCTCAATCTGTGTGTGCTCTGACGTTTCTATCTGGAAAACTAGTGATATTGAGATTCTGTGAAAGTGGAATAAGTCGAGATTAGAACCCAGGCAGTCTGTGTGTGTGAGGTTCTCACCGTCACCATACATCAATTTTAAGCATCTTCATTTCCAAGGACCCAGCTACCTCAGCTGCGAAGCCTGTGATGCTCTGTGGAACCCCTTGCTCTGAAAAGCCATCTCTTTCCAGTGGCCTGCCCACCATGGCTCTGAGTGGCAGAGACCCACAAGTCCCTGCCTTTGGCCCACTAACTGAATCGTGTGCCTCCCCTGGGGCCCACTCCCCTCCCACCCACACTGGCAACCAGAGAGCTGGACCTCTGGCTAAGAGAAGTCCCCATCTGTGCCCGAGCTGAGTGCTCACCTGACAGCTGGTGTTTCTTGGAGAAATGCTGTGCCTTATGCCCAGTCATTCTTTGTGGTCATTCCTCTGTGACAACCACGTCACTCATAGATTAGGAAGAGACTCCAAGAAGTCCCCTGGGGAGGGGGGGCTGTGAGCAAGAGTTCATCTACCAGCCACACGTAACTTTCTTCCTCTGAAAACCAGAAACAGGTGTGTCAGTGGCAGCAGTACTCCCACGAGCTTTGCCTGTGACTTGATCAGACTGGAGGACACTGGACCTCTCCTGCTGCGTGGTGGCCTCCCATGTGCAGCGGCCATGCTTTGTTTACTGTGGTGCCCAGTGCCTGGTCCGAGGTGGAGCTGTGCGGGCGCTGAGTGAGCAAGCGCATGCATGCCGACTCTTCCACAGAGGCACACGGTGGGGCCGGCCGCTGCTGTGGGCGGTGTGATCTGCTGACAGCCATTTCTCCAGACATTTTGTGGTAGAAGTGTTCAAATACACAGGAAAGTTAAAGTCACTTTGCAGTGACAGCCACAGACCTGCCACTCAGACTCTTGAGGTTTTAGTGCTCCTGCGTCCTCAGCTCTCACCCTGTCTGCCCTGACCGCTCTTGCTTTGTGCAGATCAGATAGTAGACGTTAGTGCCTTTGTCCCCAAGCATTTTTGCATGATTATAATTAACTGGGGTCTGAAAACGAGTTATGGGTTTTCCTGCCAGGTCTCCTGTCAATGAGAGGAACAGATTTCTTTTTTCTTCATTGATCTCGTTGATCTCTTCAGGGCATCCACATTCAGCTCCGGCCTCTGTTACGCTGCTGTCATCCATCGCACACTCAGCTCCAGCCTCTGTTACGCTGCTGTCATCCATCGCACACTCAGCTCCAGCCTCAGTTACGCTGCTGTCGTCCATCGCACCTCCGTACTTCCTCCCTCCTGCTTGCCTGGCTCAGTTCACTCCTCTTCCTCCCTCCTTAGGGTGGAAAATGAGGTTGCTGATTTGAGGCCCTTCTTCTTTAAGGTGGAGGTGGCTGACTGGAGACTTTCGGGTGGCCGTGTGCAGCTGCAGGCTTCCCCCTGAGCACCACCTCCCTGTGCCCACAACTGCACCATGCGGTGAGTTCCAACAAATCCCCGTGCCCTACAGACACAGGGCACGCCCACCACCCCAGGACATCCTCTCAGGCCCTTCCCCGTCCAACACCAACTCATCCTGGTTTGTCCTTGTAGATACTCATGCCTGTCCCAGGACCGTGCAGTGCCCGCCTGGTCAGCTCTGCACCGTGGCCCTGAGAGGGGTGAGTTGGGCAGTGCCAGTCGTCTGCTCCTGCTTCTTGCTGGGTGGTGCTTTGCCACACGAGTGTTCCACAGAACTTATCTACCATCCATCCTCCTCTGCCCATGGATGGATACTGGGTCTATGTCTGGTATTTGACTTTACAAATACAGCTTCTAGAACATTCTTATCCAGGTCTCCTGGTAGAATTCTCAGGTTCTAAGTTAGGTGAGTGGTTTTATACAGTGCTTGTTTTTGATATTTTCTTCTTCTTGTCTGGAAATCATTTCATCTTTTTGTCCTTTAGTGTCCCTGAGCCCTCACTCCTGAGGCTTCAGCCAGAACAGTTGTGCAAGTTATAAAATCCATTTGTTTTGCAAATTCTGAGAAATACTTCCCACGTGGCTGAGGGAGCCGCAGGAATGAGACTGGTCTTTACTCTCGGGGTCCTGGCAGGTGGATGGGGAAGCCCAGGATGCAGGCTGTGACTGACCCCGCGGCTTCTCAGGTCCGTGATGCAGCAGGCAGTTTTCCGGAGTTTCTAGAGGTGGTGTCTTAAATCCACCTTTAGAGGACATGTGGCTCTTTGTTTTAGGAAATAACTTTAATGGGGCTTTTGCTTATGTGAAGGGAAAGCAAATATGTCCCACAACAGAACTGCTCCCGTCAGCGCGGCGCTGACCCTCAAGCACGAGGTGAGCGGCCGTCTCCGGGGTGGGATTGCATCTGCCTTGATTATGTTTTCTCTAGGAAATTTCTCCTAAATATGGATTTAGTCTGCACTGTGCCTCAAGATGACTGCTTTGTTCTCAGGTGATGGGAGGGTTGTGTGTATGTGTGTGAACATGTGTGTATTTGTGTGTGTGAGCAAGTCAGTGTGCGGGAGTGTGTGTGTGGTTGCTCCAGCCCAGCCCTGTCAGTGTGGCGGCTCTGCCTCCAACCCCTGTGGCCCCTGCTTGAGCAAGGACACACGTGACTGCACCTACTCACACTCACATGCCTCACACACACACTCACATGCTGTCACACATTCTCACACTCTTACATATTCTCACACTCTTACACACGCACACACACTCACATGCTCTCATAAGCTCTTACACATACACCTCACACATTCTCACACACTCTCACACATTCTCACATGCTCTCACACACCTCACATGCTCTCACACATGCACACACTCACACACATGCTCTCACACACACTCTCACAAACTCTTACACACACCTCACACACTCTCACACTCTCTCACACCCTCTCACATGCTCTCACACACTCTCAAGCTCACACACTCTCACACACACCTCACACATACCTCACATGCTCTCACATGCTTGCATGCTCCCTCACACCCTCTTGCACACTCACACACCTCACACATCTCACACACTCTCAAGCTCACACGCTCTCACACACACCTCACACGCTCTCACACACACACCTCACACGCTCTCACATGCTTGCACGCTCCCTCACACCCTCTTGCACGCTCTCACACACCTCACACAGTCTCACCTGCTCTCACATACTCTCAAGCTCACACACACACACCTCACACCCTCTCACACCCTCTCACACTTACAGCCACAAATGAGGGCCAAGGCTCCATTTGCTTATAAGACTCTGTGGAGAGGGAGCACTTCCCCATCACTAGCCGTGTTGACGGCCACTTTTGCAAATGTGCAGAGGGCCCACATTTGCCCAGATGATGCAGAAGTGCTGCCTCGAAGGGCCTGGTGCTGTTGAGGTTTGGCATGTCCCTGTTACCGGACATCACATTCTAGAAGCCAGGAGTGGGAGGACGTTAGGGGCATGACCTGGGTCCAGCCTCTCCTGATGGGGGGAGGTGCAGTACCCCACTTCTGGCACATGAGAGCCCATTGACCCCAAGGCTGTGTGGCCACGGAGAGGCTTGTCTGATGCCCAGAGTCCTACCTGGGAGGGGCCTACTACCTGCCACCCCAGGGAGGCATCAGGGCTCCCGTGAGACGTGCAGTCACTTGGCCACGCTGCAGACCAGTGTACAGTGTCCTCTGCCACAGCCCCTCTGGTGCCCACACACCTCACTGCCTAGACCCAGCCTCAGTCAGGAGGGGAATGGCGAGTGTGGCCCAGGCCAGTGTGCAGCCAGGACCAGGGCTCTCACAGTGCCTGGGCTGAGGCTTTGTCATTTTTGCTGCCCAGAACACGGGTAGCAGAACTTGGGTGAAGTCTGCAGCCCCCTGATGGAGTTGGCCTGGACTCCGCAGGGCCCTGAGGCCCCACACCAGCCACCTGCAGCCCAGGCTGTGTGGCCGGAGGGGAGGGAGGCTCCAGCTCTTGGGGTAATTTCCCTGTGCCGAGTTCTAGAATGTGTTTTATTTAGTGGGTGAGGCAGGGATGACCTGGGGGCACTTTCCAGCTCTGCATCTGAGTGGTGAGCAAGAGCATTAGTCTGCTGCTAGTTGTGGGAGGGGTCTCAAAGCTTCGAGCATTGCCCCCCCAATACTCCCTGAGGCCCAGGCGTGGCCCCTTCTGGGTGCCAGGTACCAAGGCTTTTGGGGGCAAATCCAGTTCAGCCAACCCATGGAAAGTCACCTCCCAGCCCGGTGCTTTAGACAAACCCCCAGGCCATGAGTGCCTACACCAGCCTGGTTCTCAGAGAGCTGGGGCCCAGACATTCAAGGTCTAAGCCAGACACAGCACCTCCTGTCCCCACCTCTGCTTGGCTCTCCCCAAAAGTGACTAGGTATCCTGGGGGTGCTGTTCAGCCCTGCCTCTAGGGTGAAGTCACCCCCACCTAGCCTGGGCCTCATTGTCTGTGAAACCAGCACATCCACAGAGGAGAGGAAGCCTTGAGTGGGCAGGGGCAAGACGGGCATGACCCCTGCCCTGTTTCTTCCTCATCACCCCCATGCACGTGACTCTTTCCTGAGGGATGAAAATCTTCCCCAGGGCTTCCTGGGCAGGGGCAGACAGTGCGTCCTCCAGACAGCAAAGGCTGGGGATTGGCTGTTCAGTTCCTGAGTTCATCCTGGCTTCCCCCACCAGGAGAGACACATGTGGGGAGGGGGAGCCAGTGCAATGCTCTGGACATAGTCCCTACAGCTGGGGATGCTGTCCCCACAGAGTCTCATCCCAGCTCTTACCACACTCACCACACTGGGCTCCTTGGCCAGTTTCTGGCCTTCACTCTCCTCCCTGGGCTCAGGGACTCCTTCCCCTCACAGGCTCGTTCACCTGCAGAAGCCAGGGCCAGGTCTGACCCAGCCCGGTGGCTCCCCACAGATCTTGAAGAGGGCCATCCACCTCTACAAGGCCAATAATCTGTGTCATGTGGTGTCCTCTGTCATCCAGACTTAACTGTCACCAGAAGGAAAACCAAAGATCAAAGCAGAGCGCTGACTTGGCCAGCAGTTCCGTCAGGACCAAAGCACCTGCCTTTCCCTGAGGGGCTTCAGCCTCTGCTGTGGGGCTGGAATGAGCCCCTGCCGGGGGGTGGGGGGTGGGAGGAGAGATAGGTGAGATACAGACACTGAGAGAGGTGTGGTGTGAAGCCTTGTCACAGTGACACGGCCCCTGAAAGCCGCCTCCCCTTTTGTGTTTGCTATTTGCGGAGCAGCAAGAATCTCGGGGGCCTCGGGCCTGAGAGAAGCATGGCTTTGAGGCACAGGCCAGCCTGGCACGTGCTCATCCTTTCACTGCTCTACAGGCCTTAAGCTCGACTCTGACTTTGAGCTTCAGGCCTACGAGGTGCAGCTCATGTCCCACACTGGCCAGAGAGCAGGAGCCCACTTGCCCACTCTGCAGGGATGCGGCCTGTGTGGGCAGCCTGTACTTCGCGGGGCCTCAGCTGTGTCCAGAGTGCTCCACTGTCCGCAGGGAGTGCGGTGACCACTGGGCAGGACTAGACACGAAATATATGGGGGAGAAGAGAGACAGCATAATTATAAGAATAATTAAAACGAAGATGTCTCACTTTCCAAGCACTGATGAAGCCCCAGGCACCATGTCAACTGCTTTGGAGATATTATCTGTGGAAAAGATCATTACTCCCATTTCATAGATAAAGAAACTGCAGCCAGAAGAGGTCGGGGGAACTCACTGAGGTCACACAGCTCCTGGAGAAAATGCAGAGCCAGGTGGGGACAGACTGACACCAGGACAGGACTATGCTTTGTCAAAGTGCCCAGTACAGCAGTTCCACTTGGACACCTCTGGGGCAGCTGGGGGAACGTGCTGCCTCTACTCGCTGCCAGGAGGTGGAGGCAGGGGGGTCTTATCCTGCCCAGGGCCAGGCAGTGGAGCCAGGGCCATGCTGGCTGTCTGGAGAGCGCAGTGACAGCTCACTGCCCACCCTGGCAGTCACTGCCGGGTCCCATCATTCCCGACCTCTTGCAGATCTGCCCCATTATAGGGTCCTGGGCCACAGCTCTGCCCCTGGGTGAACAGCTGCCCCAGGACTTGGGGCAGGCCAGGTGAGTGACCCTGCAGGTGGGCAGCCCTACATCTGAGAGGTCGTTCAGGGGGTTTGGTTTCTAAGCCAGGCCCAACTAGGGTTCCTTCCCCAGGGGAGGGAGCTACACCAAAGCCAGTTGGGTAACACCCATCAGACGCCCTGAGGCTTGGTGGCCCTGGGCATGAGACCTCCCCCAGACCAGACCCAGGGAGGGTTACCCCATCCAGGTAGGTGAACCTGGGCATGTGACCTCACCAGATCAGACCCAGGGAGGGTTATCCCATCCAGGCAGGTGACCTTGGGCATGTGACCTCACCAGACCAGACCCAGGGAGGGTTATCCCATCCAGGCAGGTGACCTTGGGCATGTGACCTCACCAGACCAGACCCAGGGAGGGTTACTCCATCCAAGACCCAGGCAGGTGACCCAGGCAGGGGGTCCCACTGAGACTCAGGTAGACAATCCCATCTGGGACTCTGGCAGTGGTCCCTGTATCATTCACACTGGGCATCACCAGGGAATTTGCTGGGGTCTGTGTCACCATGACCAGTGTTGAGAGAGGTCTCATGGACCCAAGGAGACCTTGCTGCCCAGGGGGCTATAACTGATGCCCTGACCCGGGGTTGCCTGCGCTGCTCAGGGTGGGTCTGGCGTGGCAATGCAGATGGCTCCACAGGGGCAGATGTGTCCCTGCCCTTCCTAGGCCCTGCTGCCCAGTCAGGCCCAACTTACTTGTATGCAGACTCCAGACACTTTGGGCAAATGAGAGCCTCTCCCTTGGAGCCTCGCCCAGACCTTAGGTGTGGCTGCAGGTGAGTTCGCTAAGGCACCTGCAGCAGGAGGAACTGGCCGTACTGCCCATGGGCTATTAACCTGCCATGACCAGGACCAGGACTCCCAGTGTCCTCCCCTTGTCCCCACCTGCTCAGCCTTTCCTGGTAAGAGGGGGAGGAACAGAGGCAACAGAAGCCCACAGATGGAGATGCTCCCAGATGGCTGGGAGACAGTGGACCAGCCTCTGCAGGGGCTGTTCCTGGATTCCACAGGTAGGCTGAACGGGAGAATGTACTCACCCTGGGAGAATGAGCATCCTGACCTCCAGCAGAGCACTGGTGCCAGAGAACTCCTACTGCAGGCTGGAGATGCCAATCAGCCTGACCTCAGCACTCCTTTAGCCAAGTCCCTGCAGGCAGACACCTGTAGATGCCACCCTGACTCCTGGGGAGGAAGGTCCTTGCTAGCCCAGCTCCCAGCCCCAGGGTCCTCAAGGCTGCAGCCTCACATGGCTCACGTCCCTTCAACAGGGACTGGGTGGTGGCGGCTGTGGCCCAGCCCGCCTCAGGTTTAAACTCTTGGGAGATGCTCAGAGAAACCAGGCAGAGGGGCACACTGCTGGGAGCTGTCAGGAGCAGCCTGGCCTCGCAGAGCAGGGCCGGTGAGAACTGAGCTGAGCCCCGGTAGCCATTGTGAGCCCTGACTTGCTGTGGTGACCAGTTATTACAGTGGCTTCAGATGCCCTTGGTCTGGGGGGTGCCTGAGGTCATTCCACACATAGCTGCACATGCTGGGTCCCTGTGACCAGGGCCAAGGCAATCAGAGAGCTGGACAGTGGCGCTCCGTGCTCTGGGCAGGAGAGGTGGGACAAGCAGCAAGGGGGGTCTTGCGGTCAGAGGCCTGGAGGCCCTAGGACTACACTGCTGCAGTTCCTGAGTCCCAGGGTCACCAGGGTCTGGTACGTCATGAACTGCTTCCTCATACCTTTTAGTTCTCTTGTGCTGTGTCATCCCCTGAACTCAGTTTCCACAAGCGTAGTGGAGGACAGGTGTTCCTGGAGGATGCTAATGACAGTGACAAGATGTGTCACAGTGGGGTAGACAGGCAGCCCTGAGAGCAGGCCCGGCCCCCTCCTGAAATGCCTCCTCCTGGAGCATGTACCCGGCTCCTGGCACCTTCAACCTGCACACAGGTCTCCAGGCCCCCAGCTGGGCCACCAAGGCAAATGCAGCTCTGTGCTGAGGTCCTGAGACTCCCCAGTTTCTGCCCTTGAGAGGTGTTTGTGTCCCCACCATCCCCTGACATGCACTCTGAATGTGGGGTGCAATCCATCCACTCTGTGGTTTGCCTACCTCATCTAGGTACCCCAGCCTGTGCTGCCCACCCCCATCCACTCTGCTGGCCAAGGGCAGGAGGCTATGCCTATCCACACTCCAGGGCCCTCCTCCCTGATCCCACCACCAGCCTGGCAAAGGAAGGGTACCCTGCCTTGCCGGGAGAGCACTGGCCTTCCAGTGCCCCTGACCTCCAGTTACTTCTCACAGGGGCAGGTACTGTGTGACCTCTGCTGGAGGCGTGCAGAGCAAGCCCTGTCCTGACCACAGAGGTGCTGCCTTCCCACCTAATGCTGTAGGTTGGTGAGTCAGCCTCCCAGCCCTGGGCCATGGCCAACACTGACACCTGCCCAAACCACTCCTCAATGGTGGGTGTGGAGCACCTCAATCCCACCTGCACCTCAAGGCCTCCAGCAATGCGAGGAGGCAGGGGTTCCCTCTCCGACTGTTGTAGGGAGCAATTAGGAGGCAGGAGGGGCCCTCCCCAGGCTGTGGGGCCATCAGAATGATAGGGTCCCCACCTGGATGGTGCCCAGCTTTGGAGGCTACAACTCCAGTCCCAGTTCCAATCCCAGCTATCGTGCTATTTGCCTGAGGGCAGGACCCTGCTTGTCCTGAGCCTCTGTCCCATTGACAACCCAAGGGCTGTTGTCACTTGCAGGGCACAGTGTCATGGTGTTGTTGGTCTCACTTCATGTTCCCCAAGCAGGGCCCTCTCACTCCCCAGGGTGGTCAGTACAGTCCAGGGAGGTAGGGCTATCGCTGGGCCTCGGTGGTCTCAGGCCAGGGCATCTCCTGGCAGCCCCTTTCCCACCCTGCTGGGCAACCCCCATGTACCACAAGCCCACTTCCCAGGGAACCTGGGATCCACGCTCCCCACTCTCCAGGCCTCAGCTTCCAGGTCTACAACTCAGGGATTTGACTCAGTCACGACGTTACCTCTGGGGCCCTCTCCAGAGGAGAGATCCTCTCTCCTGAGTGCTGATGTGATGATGACATTTTTCTTTGACACATAGTAACTTACAGCTTAGATGTGAGTCAGAATATTCTACTCTTTGGAAGTTAAGGGAAAAGCTAAATGAGATGAGGCTGATGGTGTGGAGTTTCACCTTAGGTAGACTTTAGGGTGGGAGGGTTATTATTCACTTAATCACACTGGGGTCAACCCCCAAAGGAAGTGAGGGGACAGGGGCGGGGCAGTGTGGCTGCAATGTGGTGGTGACAGAGGCCTTGGGGGTCCCTTGGGAGCCTCTAGGGGCTGCCCCCCATTGAGGTCCTGCCTCTGGCCAAGAGCAAGGGCTGCCCTGGGGAGACAACCTGGAGCAGGGCAGCCTCCTTTGCCCACCTGGGGTAGCGGGCAGCCAGGGCTCTAGCATCTCCCGCGGTATGCCTGCATCAGGGGATGGAGTGCCTCACCCCTGGGGTGACCTGGCAGCACATGGCATTATCCCCTGAAGCATTCCTCCTATCACTGACAGAGGTGCTAAAGATTCAGAGCTGATTGGCCACTGCACTGAGTCCCTGGGATTGTGACAGGGACCCTGTGAGCAATTTGATGCCACTGGGAAGACAGTGCCTCTTTACTGCCCCTCTAAAGGGTTCACACACTGAGAACACTCTTCCTGGAATTTTTCCATCATTGTTCTTCTCTTTCCTTGTCTCTGTGTAAAGAGTAAACCCCCAGAAATGACAACATGCCCACATGGGCCCAGGACACCTTTTAAATCAACAGCCGTGGGTTTGCCGCCTCACCCACCTCTGCCCCAGGGCAGAAGGAGGCCCCTGCCTGGGCAGGCCACCGCCTCTCCCTGCCCTGCCCTGCATCTCTCTGGTGATCTCTAGTCCCTCCTGAGTCTAGCCCAGGCTCTGAGGCCCTGTGCCCACGCGGGGTAGCTCCAGAGGGCGCGCTCCTAGAGTCCAGTTTGCTCCCTGCTCCCGAGAAGGGTGGTCCAGCTCCAGACATCCCTGCTTTGCTGTGGGGTCCCTGTGCCTCATCCCCAGATCCCCATCCCATCTGTGTGGCCTCGTGTGGGAGGGATCTGCCCTGGGTCAGAATTCAGTTCCTCTTCTAAAATCCTGGACCTGCGTGTGCAGTGAACTAAGGCAGGGGCCAATCTAGCAGGAAGCCTGGAGAGCTGGAGCTTGATCCCCTCTGGGAGGTGCCAGCGCCGGGGGATGCCGGTGGGTCACCTGGGTCTCCAGATGGGGTCCGAGTCTGGAGCCATTTTAAAGTGTTTCTCATGGGTTGGGAAGGAGGAGATGAGAGCTGCACAGAGGGTGACTGCCACGGAGGCCACAGTGGGGGACAGCGAGGGCTGGCAGCTGCAGGCTGGAGACTCCTTGTTCATCTTTTGAGTTTACATGCCTGCCCGAGCCCGAGCCCAGCCGTCCAGGGGAGACTCCACAGCTCTGGACTGACTGGAGCCAGCACCGCGTTCGTTTTGCTTCCGCTTGTTTTTCATGACACGGGTTCCTGAGCGCAGCCCGAGACCACCAGGCTGCACCCCACGCCCAGCGCACTTCCAAGCTCACTGCTTCACTCCGTCCTCAGGGCCCCTGTAAAGACGCAGGGGACGACCCCCGTGAAGATGCGGGGGACGACGGTCTCCTGCTGGCTGCCTGCACAGGGTGCCCACTCAGACCCTGACTTCCGCACCTCCCTCCACTCCTCCTTCTCTCGCCTCTGATTAACCTGATTTTACCTGAGCAGAAACTGGGGCTTTCCAGGCACCGTCCCAGGCAGGCTCAGGACCAGGCGGAGGAAAGTTGTTCAGTGCAGACTTTCCTCTTTCTGGTTCTGAGATACAGGCCCCTTCCTCCCATTGTCAGATCTTGGGATGTGCCTTCACAGTCGTGTATTCTGCTTACTTAGAAACGGTTCCGTTGGGTGTGTCTTTCCCCCTGGAAAGTTTTTAGGGATCTGTCCTTATATCCGGAGCATCTTAAGTCTTGGAAATGTGCCTTAGGGCTAGGAAGATCTTGACTCTGCTCTCTACAGCACTGAGACCTCTGCAAATCACTGCCCTGGTTGGACCCTCTCCCATCTCCATGTTGCTTTATGGTATGGTTTTGTTTATGGAAAACGAAACATACCATCACCCAGAAAAGCACCGTCTTGGTGCCGACCGTCCCTTCCCCAGCCCCACATGCTTGCCATGATGTTTGGCACCAACCCAACTAAGTGTTCCAGCCCCTGTTCCTGGCGTCCTGCAGGCCACATGTCTTTCGTAGCTCCCTAGGTGTGCGTCAGGCCTGTGCCGTGGGGCTTTCTGGGCAGCCTCATGGAGCCAGCAGGTGAGCTTGAAGGCCTCCGTCTGTGGGTAGGCCATGCCTGGCTGGTGGAAACCCAGTACTGACCCTGACTTTGTGATGCTTGCCTGTGGCTGAGGGCTGGTCACCACCCTGGCCTGCCTCAGTTTCCTCAAGCCGGCAGACGCCTCCCCCAGGTCCTCACCAGCTGGTCATGGCGGTCAGAGAAGTGCCCTGCACAAGGTGCCCAGGTGGCATCAGGACATATCCGAGTGTCTATCATGTCACTGGCATGGTCCTTATTGGCTGATACTGATTGAGAGCTCTCCCTGATACTAATTTAGAGACCTCCATCCATGGGTCATCTCCACCCTGTGATTATAGACAGGTTATAATCACCAGATTATAGACAAAGAAATTGAGGTTCTGACAGCTCAGGGGTGCCCAGGACCCATGGGGGCTGGAGGGAGCCCAGTGGGTCTGACTACAGGGCCTGCCCTCCCCTTGTGGCTCTGCGTGAGGCCACGGCCTGGTGTGAGGGAGCTGGGACTAGACTCGAGTACAGGGGCTGCCCGTGTCTCCTCTCTCAGAAAGTGGGAACCTGGGCCTAGGGCTGTCATGTCTGTGCATTGCCGTGAGGATTTTGGTGTGTCTGTGAACAGCCGTGGGCTTCCATGGCATCCAGAGACAGGAAACAGAGGATCAGCCTGGAATCCACGCCAGGCAGCCCAGGCAGGCAGTTCTGATTCAAAACACACCCGTGGCTCGCAGAGAACAGCTCCAAAGCAGCCTGTGGATGGCTCAGGGCAAGATAAAGCTACTCTGTGTGATGTGGCCAACTTTTCCTTTTAAAGCAATTATTAAATTCATCTGAAAGGCAAATAAGATCCACAAATCAAAACCAGAATTCACAAGTAGAAACGAGGTCCTGCAGTTTGATCTTGGATGCGTTTGCAGGGGGAGGGGCATGGAGGGTCCCCCAGCATCTGGTCAGGTTCAGCCTCACTGAAGGCACCACTGGCCCGGGTCAGAACCTTCTGTACTGGGTCATGGAGTTGGACGCTGTACACACAAGAGAACAGTCAGGAACACCCGCCTGGCAAATATCAGCTTCTTGCTTACGAGACAGTGACGCTTTAAAGGAGGCCCGTCACTGGGTCTTGTCCATCCAGCTCGGCCGGGTCTCTGCGGAGCTTTAAGGCTGTGGAGGGCCTGGGCCTCCTCCCCTAAGGACCTTTCTCTGAGGGCTTCCAGCCAAGGTGCTTTCATACTGAGACTGGGCTGTTCCTCCCTGAAACCCTGGTCATCAATTCCAGCACTGCAGGGCCAGGTGGCACCAAGGGTGCCCAGGGACTCTTGGCTCAGAGCCACATCCTAAGGGAATGATGCAGACATCTCACATGGCCCCACGGCCCCTGCTCCCTCAGCTCTGGCATCTGTGCTGGTCTTGCTTTGGAGAGAGATGTCTCCAGTCTAAGATTTTTTTCCCACTTTCCAGATGTATTCTCGGTTAGCCTTACATGCACTTACACGCACACACAAACCACCTCAGGGTGATGCAGCCTCATCCAGACTCCACCTGCCCGGGTCCTGCACAGCTTTGTGACTTGGTCCCTGTGGGAGAGGTGGCACAGCTGGCAGGCACCACCCTCTGCCTGGACATAAGCCAGTGTGTTCTCTGCAATCCAGGATTCTTGCCAAGATTTAAAACTAAACACTTGCAAAAAGTCAGCCTGGCAGGGTCTTGGCCCTGAGTCTGGGGAGCAGACAGGCCACCTCAAAGATCATCCTCCGGATATCTGGTCTGCTGGACCGAGATCCTAGGGCTGGAACAGCAGGTGCAAAATCTCAGTGGGAGAATTGCTGGAGCCCATGCCCGGGAACCTTCCAGAGGGGCTCGATGAGGCCGAGTCTTCCCAGCTCTGAAATGCCACAGCAGCCCTGGGGCCCAGCCCCTTCCTGTGCGACTGTCGGTGCTCCTGACCATGGGCTGTGACCTCCACAGCCTGCGCACCTGAATGTGCACACAGGCACCACTGCGCCCCACAGCACTCCCTGTGCCAGGCACTCACAGGGCCAGGGTGACAGCTGTGAGCAAAGCAGGCCAAGCCCAGCGCCTGAGGGCAGCTCGGCTTCGGGGAAGCAGGCTGAGAACTAATGAGAAAAACGATGTTCTGTTGGCTCAGAACAAGTGCCCTGGAGAAGGAACCAGAAAGGGAGACAGGGACGCTGGCCCCGGGGTGCGGTGGGAGGAGGAGTGCGTGCCTGGGGGAGGGGCCTGTGGGGCACATGAGTGTTTCCCAGCTGCCCAGAAGCCCCTGGCCCGGATACAGGCCGACCACTTTGGAGTGGAACTCCGCGCAGAGCGCCCTCCCAGAGCAGACTCTGTTCACATCCCGGACATCTGACGGAAGGTCTGTTTCTGTTGGTTTGCCTTCTCTGTTTGTTGTGTTGGGATAGGCTTATGCATAAACAGGCAGATCTATTCATCATTTGCTCATTATTTTCTCAGCATTTTTCTGTTTAGAAAGGCCTCCCCACGAGACCAGGTACTTGCCAGCAGCTGCTTCGACTGAACTCACCTCCCTCTTTCACAGAGGTCACTGGTTTACCTGCAGGGTGCTCGGGCTGGATGTGAAGGGAGCCCCGAGATTGGGTGACCTGTTGTCACAACAGCACCAGATGAGAATTCTGTCCCTGCACCACTCCTGTCCCCGAATGGTCTCAGTGTCTCTGTGCCAGGTCTGCCCGGGAGACAATGGTGTCACCACCTGTGTCCACAGGTCCCACTCTGTGTCTAGAGCCAGGCTCTCCCCGTCTGACTTCTGAGTCTGGGGACTCCCCAATCCATGTTCTGGGTCCTGGAATTCCCCCTCCCTGAGTTCAGAGGCCAAGGTCCCACTAACTATGTTTTGGGTCCAGGGTCCCCCATTCTGTGTCTAGGTCCAGGATTCCCCATTCTGAGTCCAAGGTCCCCCTAACTCTATGTTTTGGGTCCAGGGTTCCCTCACACTTAGTTCTGAGTTCAGGGTTCCCCCCCGCTCTGAGTTCCAGGTCCAGGGTCTCCCCCCTCTGTGTTGGGGTTTGGGGTCCCCCATTCTTGAGTTCTGGGTCCCCCACTCTGGGTTCTGGGGAACATTTCATGTTGTCCTCCATAGTAGCAGAGTGGGGCCCACGGGCTGGTCTGGGTCACTGACCATCTATTACTGGTCTGCAATGAGTTATGTACAAAAAAACATACACTCTTTAGAAATTTTGTTTTAGTGATTTGAATGTTCTGTGTCCTTTCTATTGGATTTTATGACGTATTGGTCCTCGGCAGGCTGGGGAAGAGCTTGAGCACCACGGCGGTGCTGTCTCTGTGCCTGGCTGCGTCCCACATGGACCTTCGCATTGTCAGCACCTTTTTTTTCTATTTAATTCATCCTTATTTCATTTACTTCCTGCCTGACTTTGAAACAGAAAGGGACGAATTAAAAGGAAGGCAGTCTCTGTGTTACCTCAACATCTCTCGTGCCTTGTTTCTAAAACCTTTAACATAGTTGAACATTTGGCCTCCATTCTCCTCGAATTTATTTTGTTTTTGTGTTTTAGAGATGAGGTCTCATGGTGGCATCATCACTCACTGAAGCCTCCACTGTTTTTGTTCCCATAATGCTTTTTTTGCTTTTTTTTTTTTTTTAGACAGAGTCTCACTATGTTACCCTCAGTAGAGTGCTATGGTGTCACAGCTCACAGCAACCTTCAACTCCTGGGCTTAGGCAATTCTCTTGCCTCAGCTTCCCAAGTAGCTAGGACTACACGTGCCCACCACAATGCCCGGCTATTATTTTGTTGCAGTTGTCATTGTGGCTTTAGCAGGTGTGGGCCGGGTTCAAACCCTCCAGCCTCAGTATATGTGGCTGGCGCCCTACCTACTGAGTTATAGGCACCACCAGTTCCTATAATGCTTTTAACATATTGATTCTTTTCAGTAAAAAAGCAAGAAGAAGTTTCTAATAGCAAAGGGGAAAGGCAGAAGTAAACAGCTGTAAACACATCAAGGCTATTTTAATATCACCGAAAGTTAGATATTGATGTGGGGGCACAGCTTACTATCAGGAGTTCATGACCAGCCTGAGCAAGAGTGATACTGTTTCTACAAAAAGTAGAAAAATTAGCCAGCTGTGGTGGTGGCATCTGTAGTTCCAGGTCCTAGGGAGGCTGAGACAAGAAGATTGAGTGAGCCCAGGAATTTAAGGCTGCCATGAGCCATGCTGACACCACTGTACTCCAACCAGGATGATAGGACGAAACTTTGTCTCAAAATGGAAGGAAAGAAAGGAAAACCAGTTAAATTAATACAAGGTAACATACACAAAAAACCGACGCTGGTACTTTTTTTCTATGCTACTGGTATAAGTAACCGGAGGACTGACCTGCTTCTCTGCCTGGAGACCGGAGCTCTCCTGCCTCACATCAACTGACTCGACATCACAGGGAAACTGTGGCAATGGAGGCCCAGGCAGAAACAAAGTGCGCATTTTCTTACATGGCATTTCTATCTTTTGAAATATGGGTTATGGAAATAACCAAAGGAACAGACACAACTTTAGTCCAGTGACATCCTTGGGGCATCGGGCTTAATGGCAAACAGGCAATCCCAGCAATGCCGACCAAATCTGAGAAGAGTGTCCGTGTCCCGCAGTGAGGAGGTGATTAAGTCCTGCCTCGACAGTGCCATTCGCCACCTCACAGAGGGGTCAGCCTGGGGTCTGTCACGTTAGCACCTAGGACACAGCCCAGGTGCATCCTGTGGTGACGTGATACGGGACACAAACAGCACTTTCCTGATTTTGCTCAGAGTGTTTTCTGACCCCCTGTGTCTTTCCTCCTCCTCGATGGAATGCAAATTGAACATTTAACCCCAATTTTCCTGGGGTCTGTCTCTAACACCCCTCTCTCCTCTGTCTACCCCTGTCCCAGCCCGGGGTCCGGCTGGTATGGGGTCATGCGTGATGTCTGAGTCTGGACGAATGTGGCCACTCCCCACAGACGCCAGTGGGGAGGCCACTGTCCCCTCACCCTGCCTGCCAAGGGGTTCCGACGTTGACACGGCAGCAGCAGTGAGCACGCTCGGCACTCAGATCTTCAATTCTAATGTCATTCTCCAATTACTGGAGCCAGGGCTCCTCAGAAATGTCTGGGTCTGACCTGGGGGCCGGGAACGCACACGATGAGCCTGGAGACTCTTGTGTGCCAGGAAGTAAGGAAGCACTCAAAGTAAACAAAAATACACAAGGTGGCACAGGTGTGTCAGAGGCACACGGGAGCACCTGAAGAGCTCCCCATGGCCAGCAAGCAGCACTATGAGAGACAGCGTGAACGAGATGGTGGTGGGTCACAGCCCAAAGTCTAAAACAGATATTCACGGGTCCAGAGTGATAGAAAGAAACGATTAAACAGTAAGTGGTCCGGGGGCTGGAGCATGATTCCCTGCCCCTTACGTGAGGGCTGAGAGTGTGACTTCCTTTCAAAAATTGCAGGACCGGGAAGCAGAGTTGCTTTACAGGGAGAAACCTGATAAATATCACATCCGTCTGGTGACCAAGGTCAACACCGCCAGTGATGGGTCCTGCTAACCGTGGGTGCCATTGACAGGACAGGGTGAGAAGGGCCCTTCACCTCCCAGGTCTCCCTCCAAGAACACATAATCCGGTCTATTCATAAGAAAAAATAAAAATAACCCAGATGAACACAAGCTGAAGGAAACTGTGGAAAATTCCTAAATAGGCTTCAAAACTTTCATGGTTATCAAAAACAAGTAAAGTCTGAAAAATTGTCACAGCCAAGAACCTAAAGAGAGATGTGATGACCAGACGTAAGTGAAATTCTGGGTGAGAAAGCAGACACTTGAGGAAAGTGTAGAATGTGGTGAAGAGTCGTCTCTGGATCTTGGCTAATTAACGGGGGCAGGTGCTCTGTGCTGCCAGGTGAGGCAGAGGAGCCCAGTTCGGGGTCGGCGGCTCCTCCATGCTGTGGGGTCTCCTCACTGCAAGACTGTCTTTCTTTTCTTTCTTTCTTTTTTTTTTTTTGAGACAGAGCCTCAAGCTGTCCCCCTGGGTAGAATATCATGGCATCACAGCTCACAGCAACTTCCAACTCCTGGGCTCAAGTGAGTTTCCTGCCTCAGCCTCCCAAGTAGCTGGGATCACAGGCGCCCGCCACAACGCCTGGCTATTTTTGGTTGCAGCCATCAATGTTGTTTGGCAGGCCGGGCTGGATTTGAACCCGCCACCTTAGGTGTATGTGACTGGCGCCTTAGCCACTTGAGCCACAGGTGCTGAGCCAGCAAGGCTGTCTTTCCATCAGGCAGGGACGGGTCTAGGGGCATCCACTGAGAGGCGGGCAATGCTAGGAGAGACTTGTCCACAAGGAGGACCAAAATGGCCAGAAAGGGGCTTCCAAGAAGGAACAGACCACATGTTAAGGGCCCCAAGAAATGGCCAGAGGTTTGGTCTATAACAGAGGGTCTCCAAGGATTGACCAACCACAAAGAACTGAGAAGCCACACAGTGAGACATCATTGAGGCCTCAGAGGCGTCACTAGGGCATGCCCTAGTGGGGTGGGGCCTTTTGTTGAGGTTATGGTGTCTGCAAATGACCTGCCCTCGTTAAGAGTAGAAATCACACCCACCCATGCCAAGGCAGCTCACAGACACCAGGGCAGCCCTGGATGTTGCCTCACGAGGGTAGAAAAGAGAATGGTTCCCAATTCCAGAAATCCTCCACCCTTTTCCAAGGAAAGCAATGAATAAACCACCTTCATTTAACATAAAATTAGGGAATCAGCATAAGAGGACAAATCTTATTAAACTCAGGGTCTCCCCCACTCACCACTGTTCCTTCTCTGCAATGTTCTGTGCTACAGTTAAGCTTTGGTACTCTGCCTGCCCATACCCGCTGGCTCTGTTCTTTACTCCCTTAACTCAGTATCAGTAGCCATTACTCATGAAGGCTCTAAGGCTGTCTCTGGTGCAGCCGGGAGAGAGGGGTGGGGTGGCCACTGCTTCCTGGTCCACTGCAGGTGATGTGGGGCAGCCTGGGGACATTGGGCAGGCTTCCCCTGTGGTCCCACTTTGCCCTTGGTCTTTCCATCAGGCCCTCCTCTCAGCCTCTCTCCCCAGCCTCCTCCCCCC
>NW_003852528.1:3954931-3961106 GCF_000181295.1 Otolemur garnettii | reverse complement strand
CTTCCCCCCAGCCTCCCTCTCCTGCCTCCTTCCCCTTGCTGCCTCTCGCCCTCCCTCTCCTCCTCCTCTCCACCATGGCCAGCGTATCTGTCTTGTTGTCCTCTCCTCCACCCGCCTTTCTGCCTGCCTGTCCTTTCTCCATGCTCGTCTGCTCTTCTTATTCCAGGCCTTTCTCTTCTCACTCCTTCCCTTTCTCCACAACTAACTAAACACTGGAAGTCAAGTTAATTTTAATTATTTGTTCTCTTCCTCGAACAAGGTTTTATAGGCCCATATTTAAAAACTCAAGTGTGACAAACAAATTGCTCCCTTTGGAAACACAGAGGGGTGAGCTGTGTGATCGTGTTGGGTCTGTGTGGCTCCCTGTTCTGGGTGCAGGGGGATAAAAAGGCGCCACCCTTTCAAAATCAACCTGAGACCTGAGATCACTCAGTCTCTTTGCTTGTCAAGTGAGGACGCTGGATGCGATACTTAGAGCAGATTTAGTGGCTGTGTGTCACAGCAGCCAGACAGTTCCAGCCACAACTGCCGTGACCTGGTTTTAGCAAACCTGATCTTTTGAGAGTTGATTAGAAACTTCTGCCTCACACAGCAGAAAACACGCAGACACCACTGTTGATGTGGCACTTTCTTGTGGTCTCGTGGAGGTCACGCTTCCTCGGTACTTCAATTCTGCTGTTAATATATAAGTGTCCTGGGGCTGCTGTGACAAAGCACCATGAACCGGACAGTTCTGGAGTGCAGAAGTCTGAGATCAGGTGGACAGGGACTCGCTTCCTCCCAAGGCTCAAGGGAGGATCCTTGCCTGACTCTCCCAGCAGCTGGCGGCCCCATCACTCCAATCTCTGCCTCCATCTTTCCATGACCTCTCCTGTGTCTCTGTGTCTAAACTCTCCCCATCTTTCTCAATAAGAGCACCAGTCATTGGATTTAGGGCCCTCCCAGTAAACCAAGGATGGTCTTAACTCGAGATCCTGACTATGACTACATTTCCCACGAGCCTTGTTCCAAATAAGGTCATGTTCTGAGGCTCTTGGCCACAGACCTCTGGAGGAACCACCCTTCACCCCACCACGTTTCGATATTCCGTACATGGGCCATGAAGGCAGTTAGAAGTTCAGGGTAGGGATAAACACTCGGTTCAGGATGGTGATAATCTCTCTGGGTGGGGCGGGTACAGACAGGATCAGGGAGGGGGTGCCTGGTGGCTTCAGCTATAGATTTAACATTTCATTTCTTAAGCTGCTTGTTGGGGTCACGGGTACACATCCTACACAGGTTGGGTATATTTTATTCAAAATTCTTGGTACCAGAAGAGTTTGGGGCTTCAGATTTTGGGGGTATTTGGGGAAATTTGTGGTACTTAATGAGATCTCTTGGAGGCAGGACCCAAATTTAAACACAAATTTACTCATGTTTTTATATATACCTCCTACCCATAGCGAAGGCAATTTTGTGGGACATATTTAACAATGTTGTGCGTGAGTGAAGTTTTTGTTAAGTTCTTTGTGAAGAACACATGTTGGTGCTCAAAAGTCTCCAATTCTAGAGTATTTCAGATTTTGGATTTTCCATGTCTACAATTCCCATACATTTTAGTTATGTCAAACGCTTTTGAAACTTCGTTCAGATAAGTACACAAATCATAAAACTGTTGTTAATGTGCCAAATCTGATTCTTAACTTCTATCATTTGATGCAAAATATTTGTCAGCGAGCTTATGAAGCTTCCCTTAAACATGTATGATGTTAAAAGATTTGTGTTTCATGAAAGAAAAAAGAGAGAAATCAGGATCATTCCGAGATCTTTTGGCTAATGCAGTGCCTTTTGAAGCGGGGTCCCGGGCCCTGGGGTTCCTGAGCCCTTCTCAGTCTGTGAGGTCAAAAGTATTTTCATGACGTGAAGATGCCGCTGCTCTTCTCTGCTGTGTGGACATTTGTGTTGGTGGCACAGAATGACGGCAGGCAGAACTGCTGGTGCTGTCCCTGGAGTGACAGCATGGCACACGGGGCGTGGCAGTCAGGGCCCTCGCCACGGCACCACAGGGGCGGGAAGCAAGGGAAACAAAATCAGAGCCACTGGGAATGTTCCGAGTGAAACAGCAAAATGGTCCTTTTATGTAACTTAAATGTTTGAAGTGTGCACTTTTTTCATATTCTCACAAAGGGGAGTTCACGTGAACTCGGGTACAAGGTCATGAGGAAAAGGGCCACACAACCAACTAAGACCCAGGCAGCCACTTTTTCCTTGGTGCCTCATTTTCACTGGAAAGAATGGCTCACAAACTATTCAGATGTTAGCGTTTGACCCAGTCCCCCCAATTCTGAAACCCCAAACTCTTCTGGTACCAAGAATTTTGAATAAAATATACTCAACCTGTGTAGGATGTGTACCCGTGACCCTAACAATCATTTTTAGAGAAAGACATTGACAGTATTTTTTGTCTATGATAAAACGTGAAGTTTCACGTGAAAATGAGAACTTCGGAAAGCATCTGTTCACCACCAAAATCGTCATCTCTTCCTATGACTTAGAGACTTTCCTGACGAGATGGGTGGTGGTGTCAGCAAATGCGGTTTGGAAGCTGAGTGATGAAATGTGTAGACATGTGACATCCTGCACAACTCTGTGACTCGTTATTTTCCAAATGACCAAGACGTGATATTATAAACTCATGCAGAAGTTAAAGATCCATTCATGGTCAAAGAAGGAAATGCTCATTGGTAGGGTTTGATATTCCACATTGGAATAACCATCAGGAAACTTGCGTATATTCCAAGGTTTCATTCCTTCCATACAGATACTGTTTTCACAGGACTGCTGGTTGAAGACATAGCCTGTCTCTACATGCATTCCTGGCAACCTGTCGACCATACATTGTGGATTTGTTTCTGTGTCCTTAAACATAGGACCAGAATGTATAAAAGACCCCAAACAATCAAGAAAATGGAAAAGCAGCCTACAGAACACAGACGATACGTGCACGGCACCCATCTGAAAGGTTGATTTCCAAAATACGTACGTGAAGAACTGCAAGTCAAGCAAAAATGCCAACAACTCAACTTAAAAACAGGTGAAGAACTCGAATAGATGTTTTCAAAGAAGCCACGCAGATGATCAACAGTAATATAAAAAGATGCTCAGTGTCACCCATCATCAGGGAAAGTCAAACCAAAACCAGCCTCACACTGACCGGGACGGCTGCCCTTAACCAAAAAAAACGTCACGCGTTGGGGGTGAAAACATTCCGGGAGGACGCGGAGGAGCTGGGAGCCCTGACGCTTAGGTCAGAACGCGAAGTAGTGCAGCCGCTCTGGAGAGTGGTATGGAATTTCCTCCGAAAATTAAAAAAAGAACTACCACGTGATCTAGCGGTCTCTCCTCTGGTATTTACCCGAAGGATCTGACATCAGGATGCAGAGAGGTTACCGTCTTTTGCTGATTTGGGCGTGACTCACAGCAGCTGCGGGGCTGCAGAAGCAACACAGATGTCCACGCACGGATGACGGGAGGAGAAGTGTCCTGTGCACAAGTGCACACACGGAGCAGTCAGAGACCCTGCTCTGGACAGTGAGCGACACAGGGGAACCCTGGGGACGCTCTGCTGTGTGAAATCAGCCAGTCCCGGCAGGACAGCACTGCGGGGACCCACATACCTGAGGTTCCCAGAGCAGCAGAATTCACTGGGTTAGAAAGCAGAGTGGGAGGGTCCCAGGGACTGGAGGAAGGAGAGGAGGGGGTTGCTAATCGAGGGGTATCGAGTCATAATTAGAAGGGATGAAGACCTTTCAGAGACCTGCAGCCAGACACTGGGCCATAGCAAACAGCATTGTCTTGGGCCCTACAGATCTGGTCAGGAGGCGAGTCTCACGTCCAGTGTTCTGACCACAATAAAATACAACAGAACAGTAGATCAACTGGGCAGTCTGCTCTAGTGTCAAAGAAGAATATCTACAATTATAAGGAAAACTATCGACAGAGTTTTACTCCAACAGCCTCCCTGTCAGATACTCTTCCTTCACCCAAACCAGCGTGTTCAGCTGGAGGTCGTGGAAGCAGGTGTGAGGTCCATCTATGAAGTCGGACTTTGAGGAGATTTAGAAACTTGTAAAGCAATAGCACTATTTTTACTAATTTTTTAAAATAGAAAATAAAGTTATTTTTCACTAGCATATTATTTATGCTAACATACAATGTTTGTTGTTGTTATTTTGAGGGAATACGTAATCTCTGAGATGCTCGACTTTAATTTCTTATAAGGTACCTGCTGATAGATGGAACTCAGCTGAACTGAAGCTCTCTGGGCCCTCAGCAGCATGATGACGCCCTGAGAGGGCAGAGCTGCTGACCCTGGGGTAAAGTGGCCTCCCTGTCTTATCACTGCAAATATGAGGCTTCACACACAAATGCCCCAAGACATAATCAGAGAGATGCATGTTTTCTAGAAACACATGTCTGCTGGCTCACACATGTTGCACATGTGGGTGTAGAAATGCATGCTTAATTTGGTGGAACAAAGTCGTCCAGATGATACGTTTAGGAGGGGTGTGTTAAACAGCCACAGTTTTATTTCCAGTAGAGAAAAATACACACTAATCACTCTTTTTATTTAAAATATTAAGATTGGAAATACTGGCTGCATCTAAACATGCCATTGCTAAGCGCTGAGCAGGAGGTACAAGGAGTCACCGAAGTTTCTTGGCCATGAACAAAGCAGGCCTCCCCTAGGTGAGCGGCTGCAGGTTCACCTAAGGCTGTGTGCAGAGCTTGCGGGGAGGACAGTACCTTGAACCTCAGCCGCACACACACAGCCAGCTCAGGGCCCCCCACAGCCTTCACCACATCAGCCACTCCAGCCAGGCATTCTGTTCCCTGGTGAAGTCAACCTGCCACTCCACATGGAGAGAACCGAGGGGCCTGCCCACTCGCCAGGCATTGGTTCAGATGCTCCCCAGTATTTCCTGGCCCTCTGTCAGGTGGTGGGCTGCAGCTGGGGCTGGGGCTGGGGCCACTCTCCCTCTGGGAGCCCACCCTGTGGGGAAGGAGGTAGTGAGCTGTGGTGAGAGCTGTAATTACAAGCGTCGGAAGAAAATGAGCAGCTTCCCTGACACTGGATGACGGTTGAGTCTGTGTTCATCACAGTGGACAAAAAGGCCTCTCTCAGGGGGGGCCAGGGACAGTGAGAGCTGCGTGTGAGCATCCGGGGAGAGGATTCCACTCTGGGTGGGCCAGGGACAGTGAGACCCTCCTGTGAGAGTAGGGAGAGGATTCCAGGTGAAGGGTGGGGTGTGTACACACTGTGTGGGGTGCAGGGTTCAGCCATGCTGTTTGGAGTTTAAGGCACTCTGCACATCTCCCGAGAGGAGCTGTGGAGGACCACTCAGCATCACAGTCCCCAAGGACCTCCAAGTCAAAAGGACAATGAGATGCCACTTTCCAGAGGCACAGACGGCTGGAATCAGAAGACAGATGAAGGTCTTGGTGAGGACACGGAGAAGGGAGAACACAGAATGGCACGGCCACCTTGGGAAGCAGTCTGGCTGTCCTTGAGAGGGTTAGACACAGGGACACTGTGTTCCAGCCGTCTGGCTCTAAATACATCACACCCCAAAGAAACAAAAACACATTCACACAAAAGCCCGTACAAGAATGCTCATGGGCATTTTATTCATAGTATGCAGCCAAAAAGTGGAATCAGCACAGATGCCCATAGCATCCATGTATGGATGGGTATGTGGTATGTGGTCTGGGGTCTCTGCACAGTCTGAGGTGTCTGTCAACAATACAGAGAGACGCCCTGGCACCGGCTGTGACATGGACCAGGCTTGACACATGCTGAGGAGGAAGCACGTGTCCTGTGCCCCCATTTGTATGAAAACATCTGGAGAGACAGGAGGTGGGTGAGTGGTTGGCCAGGTCAAGGTCAAGCAGGGATGGAGAATGGAGGGTGATGGATGAAGGGTGTGGGGTTTCTTTTGAGTGTGACGAAATTATGTAAAGTTGACTGTGGTGACATTTGCACAAGTCTGGGAGTGGAGGAAAGACTGCTGAACGGATGAATGGTGTGGTATGTGAATTACACCTCAATAATGCTGTCAGCCCCCAAAAGACACAAATGATGCTAATTTAGGGTGACCAGATTCTAACATCTGTAAGGCAGGACAACATGGGGGGG
>NW_003852528.1:3949234-3954701 GCF_000181295.1 Otolemur garnettii | reverse complement strand
TTCCCTTCTTGTTCTCCAGCCCGTTCGTGCATTCTTTCCAAAAATCGGGACTTTTTTAAAACGCTGCAGGACGCAGGACAAATTGTTGAAAAGTGGGACCGTCCCGCCCAAATCGGGACGTCTGGTCACCCTATGCTAATTAGCCTTATTAACACTTCTCCTTGTCACTGAAAGGCCCAGCTCAGGGGCCACCTCCCAGGAGGGCCCTGGACAGCTGGCACCACAGGTCCCTGTCCTGTCTCCTGTACTGCTGGGACCTGCCCCCAGAGGGGGTCCCCTGGCCCTGCAGCCTCTTGGCCAAGGCTTCGCTGATGTTGACAAGGGAGTGGAAGATGACAAATGCCAGGATAAGAGAAGCCACAGCCCCAGGCAGGCAGACGTGCCCCACTCAGGGCCTGGATGTGTGGCTACCACCCCCCTCACCTCCAGAGGGACTGGCCAGGGAAGGAGGGAGATGTGTCCCTTCCCAGCCCTTTCTCACTCAGGGTGTGAGGGGTTTGGGGGGGCCCAGGTTTGAATACCCAGGGGGACTATGAGTGACTGGGCCAAGGCTGGGTGGCTGGAGGTGAGTGCTCCCAAAGGCAGGATGCAGCCCTGGGCATCAAGTTCCTCCCAGATGCAATGACCATCAGCTGTACTGTGTGAGCCTCTAGGATTAGGACCAGGACAAAGGGCATAAGAAATGAGGTTTGGGCTCAGAAATGTCTTTGTCATAACTCACTCTCTGGAGCCTTGGGTCTGGGCCCTGTCCTCAAGCAGTCAGAGTGAGCCTGGAAGGGCTACACCCCATGGGTGGGCAATGACCCAGGACTGGGGAGAGCAGGGCCCACGCGCTTGGTGGCCTCTTCTCCTGAAGGGTGCAGAGCTGTCCACAGGCCTGCACAGTGAGCCTCTGGGCCACAGTGGGCACCCTGGGTGCACTGCAGAGTGCCCTGGAGCAACACTGGGTGGCTGGGAGAGGGGCCCACCGCTGGGCCACCTCAGTAGACAGACATTTCCCTGAGTCCTGCCTTCTCACAAATGAGCCCATGTGCAAGCCAGGGGAAGCCCCTAAATGCTCTTCTAACGAATCAGAGCAGGAAAGAGCTCTTCAGCCCCCAGGCACTGCTCTGAGTGGCTCCCAGACCCCCTTATCCTGCCAGCTCCAGCACTTGTGCTGGCCAGTCCAGTCTGTCCTTGGAGGGGGCCCCTGCCCTGAGCCGTGTGCCCTATGGCTTGGCCATTCTGGCAAAGACCATCACACACACTCTCTTCCTCCTGGCCCAAGCCGCTGCCAGCCCCACTGGCACAGTCATCTCAGGTCAGGTCAGGTCACGTCCTGCTTCAGAGAAAGCCGTGCAGGTGTATCTGCTGCTTTTCTGTGTTGTTGGCTCAGACACACCCGGGGGCCACGCGCCCATGTGCTCACAGGACTCCCTCCTCCCCCTCCCACCCCAGTGGCGATTCCAAGCAAAACACGCTCCATGAACAAGCAGAGGAAATCCTCCTGGCCTTCACAGGTTCCTGTGGCTGACCGGGCCTGCCTCGGTGCTCGGGCCAAGTTCACATCACATCAGCCTCCTGGGAACAGCGGATTTGGACCGTAGGACTCAGGAGACACAGATAAGCTGCCGATGATAGGCGCACACGAGGACTGATCTCTGTTTCCCCGAGGGGCTGTCCCCTCAGCTCCTCTCGGAGGGGACAGCTAAGGGGCAGAGGCTTTCGGTGACCACATCCTTATGAAAGTGGAGAGTAGCAGAGGCTGTGGGGATGGCAGGGAGCTCTGACTCATCCCACTCTCCGCAGGGACGGGACCCACCAGCTCAGCCCCACCCCGGCACCCGCCTGGTTTCTTTTCAGATTGTTTTCTTAAAATCAGTATTGATCTATTTTCTGCTAAGGAAAAATAATGGGTCTGAACAAACATCACGCCACAATTTTTAACAACTAAGGGAAAGTGCAGTGAGAAGGCTCTCTGAGTGCTGTGGCAGACACAGGAGGCAGGACGTTCACACAGGGACATGACAGTGGGTGTCTCTGTTTCCTTATCATTTTTAATGTTCTTAAAATACCGGCAATGCCTTGCTGGCTCCTGTGTACGAGTGTGTTCACTTGGCCACGCACCCCGGTGGGGACCCCTCCTCCTGGCCGTCCCTGGGCAGGTGAACGTCCCTGTGGAACGAGGGTCTGGAGATCCCGTGAGCCGCCCAGCCCGATGCCAGATTTTAGGTTAATTTTTCAACTTGAGATTCCCAAAGCACATGGGTAGCATAAAATTTTTGGGAGACTTCTTCTTTTCCTTCATGGGAGACTTGTTTTCCTCTCAGAGGCCTGAGGCTGCCATCCCAGGCTCCCGTCCCAGACACCGGCCTGAACCTGGGCCCTGCTCTCCGGGCCAAGCTCACCGGCTCACCAACCTCTTTGGGTTCAAGTCTGCCACTCAGGTATTTCCTTTCCTTTCCTTTTCTTTGAACTCAGCTACATCTTTAAAGACTCACACATGCCGAGTCCACGGTCTCTGTCCACAGTCCTCATCAGGTCTGTCCACCAGGTTGTCATGACACACACACACACAGTGTTTATAATTAGAAGCATGCTTTCCTTTGAACACGTTATCTTTTTAGGTCCTGTGCTCCTGAGGCTGGCCATTGTCCATCTAATGTGTCCTGGGGGATGCATTTCAGTACAAAACCCCACACAGGTGTGAGAGCTGGCAACGAAGAATAACAAGCAAAGATACACTCTTCTCGGTAAGTGTGGAGTTAGAACATAGGACGCTGTCCTTTATTTCCAGACAGAACAGTTCCTGTGGCACACAAGAAAAATATAAATGACCCATCCTACACCCAGGTGGTCCCACTGCTGCAGCGGACGCACCCACTCCTGTGCATGCTGCGGGGTACCACATGCTCACACACCTGCAGCCGGCTCTGGGGGGGCAGCGTGGGGCTGGTACAGGTCTGAGGAAGCAGCACCCGAGTGCTCCCCGAGCTGCGCGGGCTGGTCCAGTTCCGAGGGGATAACTCTGGGTGAGTTTCAGGCTTTCACCATGAGTCAGAGCTGTGTAGGCCAGTGCCCCCCACCCCAGTCTCCACTCCGTGTGTGCAAAGAATTCCTGAGACGAAAAAGAGCACCCCCTCCTCGGAGAAATCCTGAAGTCATAAACTCAGGGAAAATGTGTCTGCCTCATCTTCCACAACTCACTCAAGGGGCACACAGAGCTTTGTGCTCTGTTAATAACACATCATAAACATTTTTCTTGTTGCTCCAGAATCTTGAAAATTCCATGTGAGGCCACACTTGATCCCTGCAGTGCACTGCACCCCCCTGGGCCCTCTTCTAACAGCATCCTGCGATTCTGCAACGAGCCTCCCACACACAGGCTTGGGTCCAGGTTGGGATTTTCTTCTAGAATGATTTCCCAGAAATGTCACCACAAGGTCAAGTGGAACAAACAAGTTTATGGTTCTGGTTACCCACTGCCAGGGGCATTTCCAAACAGCTCTGGTGCGGCCCAGGAGCAAGGGCTGGGCAGGTGGGTGGAGCTCCTGCTGCCTGGGGACCCTAGAGTGAGGAGTCGGAGGGCCCTCTGGTTGCCAGGTCCTGGAGCAAGTGAAGAGGGGGCCAACCTGAGGGGCTAGGGGACAGTCAGAGCTGAGCCAGGTGGGGTGGGGGCTCTGCTGTGGCTGAGGGAGGTGACACAGAGCAGGTGGACACAGAGGATGGGCATCTCACCTAAGACTGTGGCTTTGGGATTTTAGCCAAATACCTGAGAGCTCACGGTGGGTAGCCTGTCCACTTCCCCTGCAGGCTCCAGAGCCCTGAATGAGTGTCCCCATTTGGAGATATCAATCCAAATAGCCCCTTGATGACCAATCGTGGAGCAACTTTGGCAGAATAATAAACTATCATTTATCAATCACTTGTCCGCTTATCTACCATCCATCTATCTATCCGAGTAGTAAATGCAGCACATAGAGACGTCCATCCTTGGTGAATCTGGGAGAGGGCACGGGGAGTCCTCTGTGTTCCTCTTACAACGTTTCTGCGAGTTTGCATGTGTATCCAAGATAAGAGTCATAAACCCTAAAGAGGTGACATAAGATGCCACAGAGCCACTCTTGCCACATAATTAGCAGTCAGGTCCTCAGGAGGCGTGGCCCATGCTGCTCTGACCATGGATCCCTTCCCACATGGGCAGGGCTCTTGTCACTCAGGGCACAGGGCATCCTCAGACTCACCCAGGACTGCCAGCTCCTCTGATGCCGTTCCCACTCTATCACGGTCCTACAAAAGAACAGTACATCACAGAACCTCCATGCCCTGCTGTCAGGATCCTGGCATAATCTGCATCCTCTGCTCTGACCCTCTAATCCTGTCTGCCTCCACCCAGAAGTGACCAGAAGGAGCTTCTGCCTGCTCCCTCCACCTGCTGTGAAACCCACCTCCTTGTCAGAAGGCCTTACCCTTCCCAGCTGGCCTGAGGCCTCCAGGCCATCCTGTGAGGACTCTCAGGGTAGTAACCAGACTTTGTCCATCTTCCTGGGCCCAGCGGCTCTCATGGTGCTTAGGACAGAATATATGTTCAATTAATGGTTATAGAATGAACAGAGAATAGGTGCTCCATTAATGTTTATTGGATAAGCATACCCTTCTGTGGTGCTTGGAACAGAACAAGTGCTCAGTTAATGTTCATGGGATAAACACTTTCAAGGTGCTTGGAGCAGGATAGATCCTCATTATGGAATGAACAGATACTTCCTTGGTGTTTGGAACCGAATAGGTGCTCAATTAATATTCGTGGAATTAGTAGATCCTCCAGTCTGTTAGTCTTCTCTGTGTCTGGGTAGATTTTCCTTGCAGTCAAAAGAAGCAGAGGAGAAACCACTGCCCACATCCCTGCAGGTACAAGCAGTGTGGAAAAGGAAAGTGACTGGAGCATTGGTGGGGGGAGTGCGACAGTCAAAGATCCACGTCTTAAGAGAAAGTGGAACAGCCCACTGGAACACACAGGCCAGCATGTCTCATGTGCCAGGTCTGTACCAGGCGCACAACTTCTCAGAGGTGCCATGTCACTGGGGGCCTGTTCTGGTGGGTCGATCCAGAAGAGTAATTTAGCTGAACGCAGAATCCAAGGGGGGCTAAGCGTCCGTGAACGTTCTCAGTGCCACATGTGCACCTACTCATTCAGGGACCAGATGAAAACATGGCTATCAACTTACCTGTTTCGAAAAACTAGGAGGAAAGGCAGCTCAGTCAGCAGCCTCCCAACAGGTGTGTCCTCTGAACTTGTTATTTGCGGCTGCGTCAGTGTCTTCTTCATCAGCTCAAGCCCAAGTTTTCTCCCATTTTGGGGGATTTGTTTTCTCCTAGAATTGGCTAAAATTTCATAGTTTTCCTGGAAGAGAAATTCATGAAAAAGTGAAGTAACATTGTATAAAGTGGAAAGAAGTAGCAAAGGCCCAAGACACGGTGGTGTCTACCC
>NW_003852528.1:3942894-3949167 GCF_000181295.1 Otolemur garnettii | reverse complement strand
GGTGGTGTCTACCCCTGCTAGTGAGAAAGGGTTCAGACACGGTGGTGTCTACCCTGCTAGTGAGAAAGGGTTCAGACACGGTGGTGTCTACCCTGCTAGTGAGAAAGGGTTCAGTGTAAACGAAAAACAGACTTTGTTCCATCTTTCTCCTAAAAGAAGAGTCTCGGATTTCAAGTGATTCCACCTACAGCACTGACCCACCAGCCTTCCTGGGAATGGCAGAATCATGAGGTGACAAATATCAGTCCTTCTAGGAGCTCACAGATGACGTCTTCTCTCCAGGAACACGCTCCAGTTCACAGTTGTGGGAGGAGAGTGGACCTGCCCATAGCGATCCCTGAGGTAGGAGGTCAGCTGGAAGCCAGTGAGGACCTTTCAAGGACTCACACACTCACATGCGGCTCAAACCAGAAAAAACCCAGACAGCCAAGAAGATAGATTATAGCATCAGACACTCAAGGTGATACAGAAGTAAACTCTAAGAGTATTATTTACAAAGAGCAAGAATAATTGCCTACCGGAGCATAATATTTAAAGCTTTCAAGGTTTTTAAATGCTTTTTACCCACTTTAATGGGTGTGAACTAGTTCAAACACACTTTATAGTTGTGGAAAGGAGAGATGAAGTGGTTTATGTGAGGTGATACAGGTCATATTTGGCAGAGTTGGGGTCTTGATATAACTCTGGCTCATGATATTATGGCCAAGTAACTAGTTACTACTAGTTCCAGCACCCAAACTCAACCTCAGTCATGTGCAGTAAACAGAATGAAGTTAGTGGAAGAAAAAAAAAGACCACTTTGAGACCCTCTGGATACTTGGGGTCCTGGGGCAGGGGCATTAGGCAAAAATTATTGCCTAAAGTAGAAGAGGGAGCAACCCCAGAGATGGGATATGGGGGGGATTTTTCAAGTGTCCTTCTTCCTTCTTCCAGGCCACCGGGCAGACAACTGTCTATTCCTAACCACGGTAAGGGTCTTTAGTTCTCAAGTAGTTTATCGTAGGTGTCTACAGACCACTACTCTTAACACAAGTAGAAACAAACAATAAATCATAAAAATCATACTTATAAAGACATTGATCAGCTATGGGAGTAGAAGAGCCAGCAAATCAACATTCCAGAGCAGGAAGAACCTTTCCAAGGGAGGCTGCAATCACTGACCATTTTTGCTTTTCTCCTGGTGAAAGGACATTTTCTTCGTCGGGGCAGAGGCTGAGGTTCAGGCTTTTCCTAGGCAGAGGACCTCTCATGGGGGATAAGTCAGTGGACATTTTAAAAAATAAAGTGAGTAGGGATAATAAATTAGAATCTAGAAGAGCTCAAAATATGTAGCTGTTTTCTCTCACAGGTGTCTAGCTGAGAGCTGGGCCAGTGCAGGAAAGATGGAGCCACCAGGCCAGACAGGTGGAGTGTCATCCTCCACAGTCTCACTTTCTGGAGAGACCCACTGTCAGCCATCATTCTTCAGAGCTGGAAAGCTGATAGTCTGCTTATAATGCTGCAGCCTGGTCTTGAATCAGATCAATTCCCAACTGGCTTGAGTGATGAGTGCCTAATTCCTATCTTATCAAAAAAAAAAAAAAAAGAGCGGGGGAATCCTCAGAAGGGCCCATAACAACAACTTTACTCTCCATTGTTTCTGTACATGCATTGACTTTTCTATAATCAAAATTTACACCAGTATGCTATAGGAAACTGTGAGATGACTGATAAAAACCAGCCAACTAAAGTGGATGTGTAAATGATTCAGATACTGAAATTAGCACACAAGGACTTGATAATTCCAAATAGGTCAAAACCAGTAGAGGAGAAATGCACTAAGTGGCTGGAAAAAAATGGAGAATCTCTAAAAATGTTTGGAATCCATAAAAAGAATCTAATAGACACCCTAACTTAAAATATAGTACCTGAAATAAAAAAATAAAAACTTACTGAATAAATTTAACAGCAGACAGGGCACAGTAGAAGACAGAACTAGTGGACAAAAAAACTGAAGCTCCGAGAGAAAGAGAAGACTAGAAAGAACACACTTTTATTTGGAGTCGCAGAGGAAGAAGACAAGGAGAGTAGAGCAGAGGTAACTGTAAGAGATAAGATCCTTTTGCTCAAGACATGGCAGTTCGCCTCAATGTGCTCCTTCAGGAGATTGTTTCTGAGAAGCATTTCCTTGAGGATCTGAGCTTCTGCACTTGCCTATTGATGTGCAGGAATGTGCAGAGTGACTCTCCCTAGGGAGTGTGGAGAAACAGCCGAGGTGTTAGCTGGAGGATGGACAGACCGGTCTTTGAGCATTGGGTTCTATTCTCTGCCTTCTTCCCTCATTAGCATTATAATGTGTAACTTTGAGCGAGGACCGACAGCCAGGCTCCCTAATGTTTTTACTTTAATCAAAATCAATTGTATATGTGTTCCTCAGCCTTCACACTAAATTGTAATCTTAAATGGTAGCTTCCTAATATTACTTCACCTCTTTGTATAGGTGTTAAATTCTTACTGAATTTTGGAAAGTATATAAGGTAATCAGTAAAGTTTAGCTGGGCTGCCGACCAGAGCGAGTCCCGGTCTCCCTTGAATATTCATTCCGTCTGCAGTTCTTTCCCCTGCGTCCCTGATCAGAATCTCCAAAGAACACACAACAGCAGGTAACATTTGAGAAGACCATGGCCTAAATTTTCTAAACTTCAATCCATGTATTTAAGAAGTTCAACGTAGCCTGGTTTACTCTGTGCTGGAGAAAAACAGCCATCCCAGTGCTAGCTGGAGTGGTCAGATAAATCAGGGACTCTACTAAACATTTCTGTGCTCTCCTTCAGAGCTCACATGTTGAGTAATCACACCGAGGAGATGGTTCTTAAATAAGTTCACTGCCAAGGAAGAGATGCAATTGTAATACCAGAGGCGCCTCATTGTGAGAGGAATCCTCCCTCTATCCTACAGCTCTTCAGAAGCAAAACAGGATCATGCATGGTTTTATCCCTTCCCATCAGAGACCCATTTATAACAAAGATAGGTAATCTCTCGGCGGGATATAATATCTTGGCTAAAGTAATGAGACTTCTTGAGAATACAACTGCAATAGAGAAAGACAAGAAGATAAGAAATTTATACTAGATGAAACCAAATAAACAGAACAGACAGAATAAGAGTTTAAAATAGACTGTTTAATTTTTTTCTGAGAAATAAGATAGAACAACATTGGAAAGATGACAATAATAAGAAGTTATATTTTTAAAAATGAACATAGTTGATAAACACACACCATACACTCCTGGGTTAAGTGGCATAATGAATTTAGCTGGAGACTAATAATCAAAAGAACTGCCTTAGGAATTCTTGGAAAGAAATAAAGAAGATATTAAAAGGATTTTAAAAAGTGGAAAATAAAGAGATATGGAAAACCAAAGTAGATTTGTCCATCTATATGTTAGAGTCCCAGAGGGAAGAAAACAATATGAGAAGAGAGAACATATCTGAATCTTTATTGACCAAGAATTTTCCAGGTTTGAGGAAGATATATGATGTACAGTCTTTGGGGGACAGCAGAGTGCACCATGTCTCAATACATTATAGAAATTTATGAACATTAAAGGAGATGAAATTATAAAATTTCCCAAGAGGAAAATAAATCAGTAACTTTCAAAGGAATACAAACCAGATTGACATCATATTGATCAACAGCAAAACTGGATGCAGGGAGATAGTACAGTGATAGTCTCCATGCTGAAAGAAAACAATCTTGAAATCCACAATTCTATATCTAGCTAAACTGTCATTTATATGCATTAGGCAAATAAGAATATTTTCAGAAATACAGGAGCCACAGAATTTTTATTACAGTAAGATCCTTTTAAAGACATTTTAAAAGATAGTCCTACAGCAAGAAAAGAAATAAAACTTAAAAATATGGAAACTATTTATGACTAAATAACTTACAAAGCAAGGACTAAAACAAGACAAGACAAAGGAATATATAAGAATCTACTTCCAAAATTCTAGATGATATTCACATGGAGAAAGTTTGGAGTAAGAGAGTCCAAAGAAAAGTAAGCATAGACTCAGTTACTTATCTTATTCACAGAGAAGAGATAAATATTGATAAATTTTAAAGATTGATAGGAAGAATAAGTATAGCTCTCAAGAAGTTAGAAATGATCAGCAAGGGAATCAAAATAAAATCTATTTAGGTTAAAAGCAGCAAAAACAGAAAAAAACAGTATGTATTCAATGGACATTAGTGGTGGAATATGTTTTAATATCCATTGAACAGATACATTTTTTAGAATATATTAATAAATTGTGAAATAGTATGGATTAAATAATTCCGAATACAGCATTAAGTATAATAAATGTGAATGGATTATATTAATCACTAACAAAAAGACAAAGACTCTCACAATGAATATTTTAAAAGATACAGTAATTTAATATCTATATGAGACATGTAAGAAAGAAATAACATTAAAATAATTGAAATGTATAACCGCCACAATCTTAATATAAGACTGAAAAATATGTTTGGATAAAACCCATACTACAAATCAAAGAGGGGTATTATACACCCAACATAGATAGTAAGAAAATATAAAAGAATATACAATGATTATGAACATATATGTACCAAATACTATAGTGTCAAAAAATGTATGCAGCAACAGATAAAACTATGGTGAGAAATGTATGTTTAAAAAAACATAATTTTAGTTGTAGGTATTAACATACGCAACTCAGAAACTGAAAAATCAAACAGTGTGCAGATCATAGACCCGTCTGAAAGAACAAAAGACATGTCCTGCTTTCAGGGAAATGTGAATTTGACTAGGTCAGCTCCTTCCCTCTGTCCCCACGGCTCCCTGTGAGAGGGGACACTTACAAGCAGAAAAAGTCCTGTATGGATTGGGTGTGTGGGGAACTGTGGGGTGGGGGGTCTGCTCAGTGGGGTCTGCTCACTGGAAAGGACAGTGCCTCTGACTTTCTGACTCTGAGATCTATGTCTATGTCTACTTCATCAGCTCACAGCTCTGTGAAAGCTGATGTCCTCCCTTCCATCCACGAAAGTTCCCAAGGAACGAATGTGGCTTTGTCTTCCTAGAAGACCACCTGTCCCCATGTGGACTGCTGTGGACCCCACATTCACTGCAAGCACCACAAATGCTTCTTGGACACAGAACTGGTCTGAAGACACCATTTGCCTTGTTTAATATACATACTCAGCAATTTTTTAAAGGAGAAAAATAAACAAAATTTAATTGAAAATTAATTGATTATGTCCCCAGGATGTGCTTCCTACAGAGAGGTGGCATTCCTCAGGTGTACCTGACTGAGCTGTGAGGGAGAGGGCACAGCCCCTTGTGCCTGGGTGAATGGGCAGTGCTGTCCACCAGTCTGCCCTGCCCTGCTCTAGTAGAGGGCCAAGGGTCTACAGACCACCACCTGCCACTCCCAGACTAGCTCAGCTCACCACAGGCCCCAGCCTGATGCACAAGAAAGGCCAGGAGAATGAATAAATGACCAGTGGAGGCCAGCGGAATGAATGAATGATGAGTGGAGGCCAGAGGAATGAATGAATGACCAGTGGATGCCAGAGGAATGGAGGTAAACTGTGGGCCGAGAGGCCCAGCTTAGACCTGGAAGCTCTTTAGTCTGATGACAGTATGCCAGCCAGTCATCAGCTCTCAGCCTCACAGGCTTTGGGACCCTTTTACTGTCCCAGAAATAAATGATTGAAGCCCCCAAAGACTTTGTGTTTATGTGCCTCATGTATGTTGATGTTGACCATACTGAGAAAGAAGACTTAGGATTAAAAAAAAATTAGTTATTGATTCATGTGAAAACAATAATAAACCCATCACGAGTAGTGTAAGTAGCATACTTTAGTAATGGTTTGGTAGGGAGAGTGGCACTGTTCTGTGCCTCACAGTCCCTTGTGCCTGTGGTCCAGTGGAGAAAACAGCGGGTGTCTTACACCTGCGCCAGCCCAGTAGGGTGTGCTGGAGGGGGAGAGACTTTAGCGGCTTTTATGGATCCTTGTAGATTTTCTTCTCTGACACTATACCTGTCTTGGTGACTGACAGCTTCTTGGAGTTGCTTGGAATGTGGAGCCTGAAGCCCCATCAGGCAATTTCTTATCCTCAGTGCCATAAAGTCCTGTCTGTCCTGTGCTGGGAATGTTCTTCAACCAAAGATGATGACTTTACCATCTTATGATGTTATTAAATAATCTTGAGTCATTTGAAACATATCTTCCCTGATTTATGCATATTTTTCTAAAGAATG
>NW_003852528.1:3940150-3942151 GCF_000181295.1 Otolemur garnettii | reverse complement strand
AACTAACTCCTGAGTACTGTTATAGAAATGGTTCTGGCTACATGGTTCCCTTGGAAGGGGTGTCAGGAGCCCCTGAGAGCCACAGCCCACATCTCTAGAGCTGCTGCTATGTACAATAGCCGCCTGGAAAAACATTCCTCTCTCAGGGTCAGCTAATTATGACTTTTTACTTTTGCATAAATATTACAAATGTCTCCTCCTGTCATCTCTCCTATGTTTGTGTGATGAAAGTGTATTTTGAGGTACATGAATGTACATCACCATCCTGGCCAGGGTCCTCTGAGCATCTATAAACATGGGCTCTGTCTAAGCCTCTCTCCATTTGTGCTGGGCTCCTCACAAAGGGTCTCATCTATTAATGCTGCAGTTTTGTCCCCAAGTCAGGTGGCAGAGCTAGCACACCCCTGTGGTCAGAGCAGGCACGTGTCCAGATCCTGCCCACCTATCACCCTGCTCATGGTCACATGGATTCGTTCCAGCTCTGACATCCGTCCACAGCACACGTTCCGCAGAATCAAGACCCTGCTCTAACAGCAAAGCACGGCAGCCTGTTTGTGTCTCTCACGCTGCTGGTGTTCTGTTTTCACTAAATATCTGACAGTTTAATTGTGATGAGTTCTGCAAATTAAAGGGTCTAAAACATAATTTCTTCTCCTAGCAAATGACTGAAAATGTACAGACATTGTCCCAGCCCTTCTGCGTGGATTAGGTCCCACACAGAGCAGGCTTTGCTGCTGAGTTAGAATTATCTGCACCCCAAAGGCAGTAATGTGGGGGTGTAAGCAGCAGTGGGTGTAAGGCCTGGGGAGTGCTGGACAGAGAGGGGCGTCCACCAGCCAGGCTCTGACACTGGTGCCTGGAGGAGCCATTGACTTTGGCAGGTGTGTTCTCTTGAGCTCTAGACATAGAATACCAGGGCCTGAGCAGTAGCAAGAACCCCCGGGACCCCATGAGTGATCTCCAGGCAGTATCTGTGGATTGAATAGGTGAATGCTCACGTCAGGTTTTCATAGACCCTGTGTGGATGACCCCCACGGCCATCAGTCCATCTGCTCTGACACACTGAGTGGGCCCTCCTGGATTTAATTGTAAGAGCAAACTTCTAACCACGACCACCAAGGCCCTACACAGTCAGTTCCTGCAGGGCTGGGTCAGTCAAGGTCCAAGCAGGGAAATGGATAGCATGCTAGGTACTTTAGACAAAGGGGATTTAATCCAGGGAACTGTGCCCAGAGCCTGGGGGAGCGGAGAAGCCAGGCAAGGTGGTGATGCAACCCAGACTTCCCGGCAACAAGAGGCGGAACCTCGCCCAGACTGCGAGGCAGAGGGAGCTGGCATTCCTCCTGGCCTCACAATGGAAACAGGACCACCAAGCGTGGGAGATGCAGCCTCAGCACGCAGTCCTGGGCTGTGAGGCACATGCCCTCGGCTGATGCTGAATGGGGGCAACCTCTGCAAAACTGATTTGAAGAGCTGATAAAAGTTTCTTCTTTTCAATTTCAGACTATTACAGGGGTATACGTGTTTGGGTTGCATAGTCTGTTCTGTACATTTTTTAAAAGCTAATGAGTAGCAACCTCTCTATGTCCACGCCTTCTCCTGCCCACACATTTGTGCCATGTCTTCCTTTGGTTCCAGCTACAGCTCACCTGCCGGAGAAGGTGACAAAGGGAGAGAGCAAGTCGAAACACGGGTCAAAGCATGGGAAAACAGGCCACGCAGGATCCTACCAGGCACCGTCCGGCTGTGAGGCTCAGGGGACAGGTGGCTGGAAAGGGGATCTTTTTGGGTGGTAAGAGACCTGGCAGCCAACTTGAGAGATGGAAGAAGCTGCGTCATCCAACCACAGCTTCCACCTGAAGCTCCTTGCCCCTGCTTGCCTGCTGCCCATGGCTCAGGCCTCAGAGCCCCAGCATTCAGCAGGTGGAGGGGAGCGTGTGGGGCACAGGGGGTTCTGGGTGGAGGGGAGCGTGTGGGGCACAGGGGGTTCTGGGTGGAGGG
>NW_003852528.1:3937981-3939820 GCF_000181295.1 Otolemur garnettii | reverse complement strand
GCCTGGAGAGCTGGCCTCCAGCTCTGAGGTCTTCCTTCAGAGAAAGACATTTTTTTTCCTAAGCAAGTCCCAGAATGGAGGGAGAAAAAGAAGAGGGAGGAGGTGTGAGGAGGGGCAGGACACCACTGGGAGAGAAGCCGCCAAGGTGACGACCTAGCTGAAAGGCCCCAGCAAGGGCATGTGCAGCCTCTGTGAACCTGGTGGTGTCTGAAGTTGCTTCTCGAGCTGGGCCTGTCTCCCATGCGGGCACATCATCTTGGCTGCCCTGGTTCCAGCACCTGGTGAACCTGAAACACACAGGCAGCACTGGCTCCCTAGACACCCACCACCTGCCCCGTCTCCCTGGCAGTGAGGACAGGGTGTGGCAGCTGGACAAGTGCACACCTGGGACCTCATAGGCACCTTAGCACTTGTGAGGGGGCCCTGCAGTCCTCACAAGTCTGGAGGAAACATAACTGTCATCGCTTCACAAATGAGGACTCAGAAGCGTGGAAAGGGCCTGGCCAAGACTGGTAAGGGGGCAACACTGCTTCAATAGACGCTCTAACCAAGGTCGGCTGGGCTCTGCAAAGGGCACAGCCCACTTGCACTGACCCTAATTTTCCTGTCTATCTGCTAATTCTTCCTGCTTCTCATACGCCTACTACTTTTTATGGCAACCTCTTGGTCCTTTGCAACAGCAGTGGCAGAGCACATCAAAACAGGTTTTAACTCCATGTTATGAAGTGGTGGCTGCCCTTGTTCTCAAAGAATGACACTGGCTCTGGCAACTTATAGGAAATGATCAAATTTCATTATAGTTCCTTGCTATGCTGATCAACAGCACTGGCTCTGGGAACTTTGCACTGCATCTAAAGCTAAGAACTGTCCCTCCTATCCACACCTTCCTGGTCCCCACTTCCGAGTTTACCCTCCTGGTCTTTCACCAGGACAGCTCTGGCATTTCCTATACGTTGCCAGAGGTGGCGCTGTCCTCACAGCCTCGCTGTGTTCATGGACGCTCCCTGAGCGCTTTCCCAACCTGACTCTTATGCCCTTTAGAAATACCTTTGAAAGCTACATTGTATCCTAAGGTGTCTGGATCAGATGGCAGCTTTGTCATGCTGTACAGAGACTCTGCCACGTGAGCCCTGAGATGTACTTCAGTTGCATTGGCCATTATTATTCTTGGATAAAATAAAACTGGAAAGCCTCACAATAAGTCCAACAGTGTGGCTTGGAGGACCTGGAGCACCTTCTAGCTGGGGACTTTAACTCTGGTACTGACTCTGCAGCCAAGTTAAGTGAAGGCTTGACTCAGGAAGAGAGCTGTTCCTGGTGAATAACCAAGGGGCTTTGCAGCATGACACTTCCCCCAGCTCTCCAGGCCGCAGTGGTGGTGGTCTGGGGCTGTTCATGTGGCTTCTTCTCTTTAGCAAACAAAGTATCTGACTCTGCCCTCTGCAAGTATCTGGTCAGCCTTAGCAGAGTGTCACAAATGTATTGTCACAAGGACATTAGGAAGAAACAAGTAAGATTCTAAGATGCAGACAGCTCTTATTCCCAGTGTTCAAGCCCAGGTTAGGGTGGTTCCTACAGCAGGTGTGTCGGGACACCAGTTCCAGTGCCACTGGTTTACCCAGCCCAGGTCCCTACAGGGTCACATAGGTTCATACAGCAGGTGTGTCGGGACACCGGTTCCAGTGCTGCTGGTTTACCCAGCCCAGGTCCCTCCAGGGTCACACTGGTTCCTATAGCAGGTGTGTCAGGACACCAGTTCCAGTGCCGCTGGTTTACCCAGCCCAGGTCCCTACAGGGTCACACTGGTTCCTACAGCACTGTATCAGGACACCAGTTCCA
>NW_003852528.1:3937311-3937696 GCF_000181295.1 Otolemur garnettii | reverse complement strand
CCCAGGTCCCTGCAGGGTCACACAGGTTCATACAGCAGGTGTGTCGGGACACCGGTTCCAGTGCCGCTGGTTTACCCAGCCCAGGTCCCTGCAGGCTCACACAGGTTCCTACAGCAAGTGTGTTGGGACGCTGGTTCCAGTGCTGCTGGTTTACCCAGCCCAGGTCCCTGCAGGGTCACACTGGTTCCTACAGCACTATGTCAGGACACCAGTTCCAGTGCCACTGGTTTACCCAGCCCAGGTCCCTGCAGGACCACACTGGTTCATACAGCCGGTGTGTCAGGACACCAGTTCCAGTGCCGCTGGTTTACCCAGCCCAGGTCCCTGCAGGACCACACTGGTTCATACAGCAGGTGTGTCAGGATACCAGTTCCAGTGCCGCTGG
>NW_003852528.1:3932819-3937253 GCF_000181295.1 Otolemur garnettii | reverse complement strand
GGTTCCAGTGCTGCTGGTTTACCCAGCCCAGGTCCCTGCAGGGTCACACTGGTTCCTACAGCACTATGTCAGGACACCAGTTCCAGTGCCCCTGGTTTACCCAGCCCAGGTCCCTGCAGGACCACACTGGTTCATATAGCAGGTGTGTTGGGACACTGGTTCCAGTGCTGCTGGTTTACCCAGCCCAGGTCCCTGCAGGACCACACTGGTTCATATAGCAGGTGTGTCAGGACACTGGTTCCAGTGCTGCTGGTTTACCCAGCCCAGGTCCTTACAGGGTCTCACTGGTTCATACAGCAGTGTGTCGGGACACTGGTTCCAGTGCTGCTGGGTTACCCATTCTGCCTCTTTCAGCTTTCAAAGGCTAAACATCAGAAATTATGAAGATCAACTCAATCACACAACCTGACTAGAAAGATAAAATAAGGGGAAAAGAGGGCTCTGGACAAAGCTTAGCACCTCCCCCACACAGAGCCCCAGGTTAAACTGCAGAGTAGACAGATGAACCCCACTGGTTGCTGCCCTGGGAGTTCCTCCATCCCTAAAAATCCTAGCTAATTAGTACAGTGCCGACTGTGCTTAACACGTCACAGACAGGTGCTCAGAGCTTGAGCATCCGAGGAGGCGGGTCAGGAAAGCTGAGTAGGGGGTTTAATGAAGCCTCGAGTGTCAATCAGAACAGACATGCAGGGATGAGGAGTGGGTTCTTTTTTTTTGCAAATAAAAGAAAAACTAGGCCTGGACCAGTGTGAGCCAGCAGAATCCTGAGGAAACTTCACTGTAACTTTATTTTAGTAGACACCACAAAGAGACTGTAGCTGCTGTTCAAAAAAAAAAATAAAAGTGAAAATTTTTTAGTCTTTGCTACATGAGGCCCTGAAAGTAATCAGTGACCTTACATCAAAAATGGTAAATTAAAATTTTTGACTTCTTTATTCCTAATGTGATGCCATTTTAATGCCAAACATAAAGTCACAGACCTAAAATATGATGATTATTAAAAGTTCCATGGCTCATCCCTGACACTCTTAGCTGGTTTTATTTTGGGTAATTGCGTCAATTGAGCTTAAAATCTTCCTGTTCTATACTTGTGCAATGCCTTATGTCTCACAAAGCGCTGTCTCACACATGGCTGGTGTGACTTAATGCCCACAGGACAGCATCCAGTGAGGCTTTGAGACAGGGAGCAGCCAAGTGGCTGAATCAAAAATGGCACATGTGGACTCAGCCCCGAGGCCCTGTTTCCTGGTCCAACATGAGGTGCCTCAGCCACATCCAGCTTCTTCCGCTGCTGCTAGTATCCGAGGGAATCTAAATTCATGGGAGAGGAATTTCTGTGGATATGGAAAAGGCAATAGACAGGCCCCCAGCCTTGACACATTAACTGTCTACAGGAAAGACAAGATGAAAACATGAACATTTAAATAATCATAACAAGATCAATTACAGTCCAGCCACACATTGCACCACAGCCCAGCACTCTTACCACTGCTGCGTCATCTAGGTGATCCTTCCTGCAGATGGCCAGGTGGAGGGGGACTCAGGGCTGGGTGGCACTGGTGCCTGCCTCTGTCTGATGGGGGTGGCTGGGGCTCAGCATAAACTTACAACAGCAGGAGGTACAAGGAGCCACCACCCAGCCATGGGGAGCAGGGAGGCTGGTGCAGAAATCTGGGTTGTGAACGGGGAGCCATTGGGCCAGATCCTAGTGTCACAGAAGTAGCCTGCATATGACACTGCACAGTCTCATCGTGGAGATGGGGAAGGCCCTCAACGTTTACTGAGGGGATCCTGAGCAGCACTTTAGAAGAATCAGCCACCAGAGGGGTGCTGGAGCCTCGTGTGAGAGGGCAGGGGAGGCCTGCAAGGGTGAAGTCCTGGTGTGACCTGGGCCTGACAGAGTGGGCCCAGGTGAGGTACACAGAGTGACAAAATCCACTGCTGCTCAGCCAGGGGGTGAAGCCAGGGCAGAGGCACAGCTGGAGTGGATGTTAAGGCCCCATGTAGGGACCGTGCTGGGAGAAACAGAACCAGGGAAGGCGAATTGGGGCACAGACTGGGTGGATGTTAAAAAGGTTCAGACTCAGAGAGGAGGAGAGAGGCACAGATGGCATGGGTGCAGAGAGACAAGCAGGTGGGGTCCCAAGAGCCTGGAGGCAGAGAAGAGGGGTGAGAGGAGGCAGAGAAGAGGGGTGAGAGGAGGGGGAGGGGAGAAGAGGAGGGGGAAGGGAGGAGAGGAGGGGGAGGGGTGGAGGGGGGAGGAGAGGAGAGCAGAGGAGGCAGGAGTGGAGAGGACTCAGGCTCAGTCCTGACCCTGTGGAGCGACAGTACACAGGCTGAGAAGAGAGGGCGGCAGATGACACAGCCAAAGAGGCTGCACATGGTCTGTAGTGAAGAGTCAGACCTTTGCAAGCACAGACATGATGACACAAGGGGACAATCCCACACCTCACCTCATCGGATAGGGTGTAGCTGAGACGCAGGTGCACAGCACAGCTTACTCAGCACACCCAGAGGAAAAAGACCCGCCAGCCCCCTTCAGCTGCAATATCCCTTTTCTGCACACACCCAAATCCCCCCACACAAGTGTACCCACAGAGGGTAACGTCACTGTGCAGTCTGGATGTACCGATGGCAGGTCCCCACGACGCCCCACACGGGACCAAGACCTATGGGGCTTACTCCTTAGGGTTTTTTTTTTTTTTATCTTGCTCTCTGCTCTGTGGCATAAAGATATGGTTAAAAACGTCTAAAACAACTGCAGATACTCCTGTCAGTAACAGTGATAAGAAAAAAAGGAGGCATCATATTTGCCCACAGCACAGAAGACCGAGCTGTTGGAGAAACTGGACGGCATGTGCGTGTGGGACATCGTGAGTCCCATGAGTGTCATGTTCGAATGACGCCACGTGAGCTGAAGAAAGAGAAGGGCACACTGCTGAAGGTCTATGATGAAAGTAGTAAACAGAAGCCGATAAAACCCAGAAAATCCTGCATAAAACCAATAAGGAAGATCTCAGGTGTGTATTAAAAGCATGCACCTGTCAGTGTACTGTTCAGTGGTACAAAACAAGCACAGATGTATTATGATAAACTGAACTGAAGAGCTGTTGAACAGTAGTATTCAACAGGCTGGTTGCAAAGATTTCAGAAAAGACAAAGCATTAAACTTTCAAAGATTTGTGGTGATAAAGCATTTGCTGATTGTGAATCAACAGAGAAATTCATTGACAAGTTTGCCAAGGTCAACGCTGATGAGAATCTGACGCCAGAGCAAGTCTGAAACACACCCCTACAACAGCACCGCAGGCCTCAGAGGAACCAAGGCTGCGAGGACAGAACAGCGGCTGGGACACACTCAGGTGCAAACTTGCTGTGATAATCCAAAGCTTACTTATGATCTTGCTGTTTTCAAGGCATGTGTTCCTTACCAGTCCATTATTATGCTAACAAAAGGCATGAGTCACCAGGGACATCTTTTCTGACTGGCTTCACAAACCTTTTGTTCCTGCCACTGTGTTCACCACAGGAAGCTGCACTGCACGATTTTATTCCTTGACAACCGTTCTGCTCATCCTTCAGCTGAAATTCTCCTCAAATATAATGTTTATGCCATTTACTTTCTCCCAAATGGGACTTCATTAAATCAGCTATGTTATTCCATATACTTAGATTAATAAAGAGAAAACATAAAAACAACTTCTTGAACAGCACACAGAAATGTGTGGAAGTGTTCTAAAAAGGACTCTACCACGAAGGGTGCTATTGGTGCTGCTGCCACTGCCAGGATCAGGCAGCAAAGACAGGGCCGTGCCCGCCTGGACAGCCTCCGGCCCAAGACTGCTCACTGGTTATGAGAAACAAAGTGGACACGTCAGAGGGTTTCATCTGTCGTGGGGGAAAATGCTATCTGATCTCCTTAACTGTGAAAAGAATACACGTTCAGAGTCTGTCGGTGAGCTGGAGGGCGTGGACACAGGCATTCACGTGGGCAGTGAGTATATACTGTCACCTGAATTGAAATGATAGCAGGAGGCAGGTAAGCCAGGAGAAGGAACAAGAGAATAAATTCTTGGAGTTGGGAGAGATTAGATATAATCTAATATTTTTCATAAAGAAATAGAGGCTCCACTATAAAATGTAAGCTATTAGAAATATTCACACTCGTGTGCACACACTCGGCTGATAGATCATATATTTTATGGCAAACAATCTTTAAAGAGGCAAATGAGATGACTGAAGTAGAAAAATATTTGTTATTTCAACATCTATTACTGGGTAAACCTCACCTATCAATAGAAAAGAAGGTTTCTGGAGTTAAAGTCTCCAAACATATCAATCTGTCACATATAGTTCAAAAGATACATCGGAACACCTCAGACGGATTAGAGAAAAAGCAAGACCAGAAAGCTGGGAGCAACAAGAAGGGTCCCC
>NW_003852528.1:3929333-3930510 GCF_000181295.1 Otolemur garnettii | reverse complement strand
ATATCGCAATGTTTAAAGCAACCACTGCAAGTGATACAGGGATAATTATATCTAAGATTCAAGGAAAAAATCATTCTAATGCTGTCTAAACTGTTTCAAAGAATAGATAGAAAAGTAAAACATCCAAATACATTTTATACTTCAAAGTCAGCACAACGGCCTGACACAAGGCTAACAGATACACAAAAAGACAAATTTCAGCTGACTCTCACTCAGAAGTATCAATGATAAGAACTGGGAACAAGTGAGGTGAAACAGGGCATTACACAGGGGAACGCTCTAAACACAGTGCTCGTTTGAAGAATGGAAGATTGGGCGATGCCTGGAGCCCTCCTGTCACGGGCCTCTCTCTGGACACACGTGAAAGCCATATGGTTGCTTCTTAGACTTTTTGAAACCACATTTTTTTATCTTTGGGTCATTGTAGATTCCCGTGCAGTTGTAAGACATAATACAGAGAGAATGCCCTTTATTCCATTCCCCATCGCAGCACCCTCCAGGATTACTATTACCAGTGTCGCAACCAAGATACTGGCTTTGGACAATCACAGCACAAAGTTCACGCCCATCACAAGAACCACTAGTGTGTTCTTCTTCTTTAAACACTCCTACTTCCAGTTTCCATCCGTCCCCACCCTGATCCCTGGAAACCACCCACCTACAGGATTCCTGGGAATTTGTTATGTTGAGTATTACATCACTTAATGTAATCAGTCATGATACAACTTGTGGAATAGGCTTTTTTCATCAAGCATAATTCTCTGAGGACTCATTTAAGTTGCTGTATCAGTAGTTTATTCCTTTTTAACACTGAGTATTATTCCTCAGCATGAGTGAGTAGGAGACAGTCCCTCCTCCGAGGACGTCGGAGTTGTTTCCGGTGGGGGGCCTATTGTGAATAAGCCTATGTTCTACTCTGAGCCTCGGTTTCCATCCCACTGAGATAAGTCCCAAGAGGGCAATGGCTGGCAGGTGCGATAGGAGCGTGTTTGGTTTTACAAGAAAACGCCAAACTGTTTTCCAGAGTGGCTGTGCCGTTTATCTTCCCGGAGCAATGGACACATGACCCAGTCCCTCCACGTCCTTGTCACTGTGCTTGTTATCTTAGCCGTACTGAGGCTGCATCTCAATATCACATCCTGTTCAAATGTTTTTGAACATCTTTTCATGTTCTTAC
>NW_003852528.1:3924020-3929042 GCF_000181295.1 Otolemur garnettii | reverse complement strand
TAGAACAAGAGTTTTAAACTTTGATGGCATCCAATTTACCAAATCTTTCTTTTTTTGATTTTGGTGTCAAGTCTAAGAATTTTTTGCCTCCCCTAGGTCCTAAAAGTTTTCTCCTATTTTTTCCTAAAATGTGTATGGTTTCACATTCAAGTTCATTATACAATTCACGTTGTTTTTTGTGTAAGATTCAGGTTGAGGTTCATTTTTTCTGCCTAAGAATTTCCAGTCACTCTAGCACCATTGTCGAAAAGACTTTGCTTCTTCCATTAACTGCTTTTATACTTTTGTCAATAATCACTTCTGAGATTTTTAATTAAAAGTTCAACTTATTTTCAGGTTTTAGGACTAATCAGTTTGTCTATTTTATCTTAGTTGAGTTTTGGTAGTTTTTGGTTTTTGAAAAATAGGCTCATTTCTTCTAAATTGTCAAATTTACATCCTCCCAGTATTAGTGATTTCTGTCTTTCCTCTTTTTATTTAACTCAGTCTTGCTAGACATTTGTCAATTTCATTCATTTTTTTCCTAAGAACCAGATATTTGCTCCACTGATTTTTTCTATTGCTGTCCTGTGTACGACATCACTGTTCTTCCCTCTGCTTATTTATAATACTTTCTTCTGCTGGTTTTGGGGTATTTCACTCCTTTTTTCTAGTTGCTTAAGATAAAAACTTAGAACATTGATTTGGGATTTTCCTCTTTTCTAATGTAGACATGGGTACGTTTATGAAATTCGCACCCCGTATCCCACATGTTTTGATATGTTGTATTTTTATTTTCATCCAATGCTACGTATTTTTAAACTTTTTCCTTTGAGACTTCTTTGGCCCACAGATTGTTTAGAATTCTGTGTCTTGTTTAAATTCTGAGTGTCCGGAGCTGCTCCTGTTGTCTTTCCATATTGGTATCTAGTTTGAGGCCATTGTGCTCAGAGAACGTCCTAGGTAGGACTGTAACTGTCAAACTTGTTGGCATTTTCCGTTCGGCCAAGATGTGCTCTGTGTTGCTCACGGCTCCATGGTTGCCTGGAAAAGCTGTGTGCTCTGCTGTCTGAGTGGAGCGTTCTCCGCACAGCACTCAGCAATCTGTGCTGGTTTTTTTATATCCTTGCTGGTTTTCTATCTAATAGTTCTTTAGAACGATTAGAAAGGGCCAGCTGTAACTGTGGGTTTTCTATCTCCCCATTAAGCTCTCACAGTCTTCACTTTCTGTGTGCCGAGGCCCTGGGTTTGGTGCATACACGTTTAGGATTTTTATGTCTTCCCAGGGGATCTGTTCTTACACCATCGTGGAATAGCTCTGTCTCTAGTAATTTTCTTTGAGCTGAAGCCTTCTTTATCTGCTGTTAATAGAGCTATTCCCACTTTATTAAAAATTAATGTTTATATAATATACTTTTCCCGTTCTTGCTTGGCATCAGTTTCTGTGGGTTCATCCTATTTATGGTCTGCTCAGCTTACGAATCCCTAAGTTTATGTTTTTCATCCAAGTTGGGATTTTTTAGCCCCTCGTGCTTTGGAAAAGCTTTTTGGCCCAATTCTGCCTCCTCTTTCTCCAGAGTTCCAGGGACACAAGTCAGTGTTTTTGTCATGATCACACAGATACCTAAGACTCTGCTCTTCTCTGTGGCTGTTATTCTGTTTCCTCTGCTATTCAGATTGGGTTCATTTAGCACATCTATTCTCAAGTTCATCAATTCTATTCTTTTTAATCACTCTGCTGTTGAGCCCATCCAGCAAGGTTTTTGTTATTTAGTTTTAGTTCTAGAATTTTCTTTGGTTCTTTTTGGTAACTTCATTTTTGCTGAGATAAAAAAACATGTTTCAAGAGAATTTGTAATTATTTGTTGAAGCATTTTTATGATTTCTGCCTCAAAATAATATTCAGGTAATTCCAATACCAGCTTCATCTCACTGTTGAGGTGTATTTATCACATTCGGGGAGCAGAGTGAGGGCTGGAGGGCAGGTGTGTGTTCACACTGCCTTGTTGCTGCACGGCAGGTACTCAGCTCCCCACTGGTCCTGCTGACCCAGGGCAGGGCCTCAGGTGCAATCATGACAGCTGGCTTCTGGCCACCTCCTACCATCTCACTGCTGCCCCTTGACCCTTGGAGCCCCAACATGCACTCACTGCACAGTCTTGATTCCAAGAGGGGGTGGAGGCTCTGCTGGTGCAGACCCACAGGTACCTGCTGGGGCAGGTGGGAGCTAGAGAGTACTGCCTGCTTCTGCTGGGCAGGGAATGGAAGCTACTTCCAACAGGGAGGCTGGGGAGTCTCCTGCTCTCGCCGAAAGGGGAACAGAAAGTCAGCAAGCCCTGCTCAGTCCCTACAGCGCGGGCAGGATAACCTGAGCAGGCTGTGTGCTCCCAGAGGTGGGCTGGGCTGGTGATGGAGGCCCATCTTCCACTCAGCATCACTGAAACCCAGGTAGGGGAGAGCAGGTTTTCAGCTGGTGTTTGGCTGGAGCAGATCGGTATTGCCAAAAGATTTTCTACTATTCATTACATTGCTCTTTTCTGGGTCTTTTGCTGGGCAAACTCATGGTTTTTTTCTTAGAGCTTTTTTTTAGACTATGCCTGTTTTCAGCTCAAGGCTGGAGGCAACAGGGAACCCAGGGACTCACCATCATATGAGCCCAAGTCACCCCACCTGCTTCCTCCCACTTTCCAGAGTCTGCCTGTGCTCGCATCTTGTGAAAGAGTCCCCGGAAGAAATGAGGCTCCGTGGTCCAGGGAACAGGAAGTCTCTGCACCTCAGACTTTGAAAGCCACTTTGTGGAATTCAGTATTCCTCTCGTCACGTAGAAGCAGTTGTGGTAATATAACAAAGGAATGTTTGGACAATTTCTTTGGAGCATCAAAATGTTTATCTCCAATCAAAACCAGGTGGGATTGCAAACCGGTACAAGCTCTCTGCAAAGTCACATAGGGAGATCTCAAAGAACTAAAAGAAGACTTGCCGTTTGATCCAGCTAGTAGGTATTTACCCAAAGAAAAAAAGTCATTTTATCAAAAAGATACCTACACGCAAATGCTTATTGCAGCACAATTCACAATCACAAAGATGTGGAAACAACCCAAATGCCCATCCATATATGAGTGGATCAATAAATTGTGGTATATGTACAACACGGAGTTGTACTTCCCAGCCATAAAAAGATGGTGAACTAATACCTTTTGTAACAGCCTGGATGGAAGTGGAGACCATACTTCTAAGTGAAGTATCACAAGAATGGAAAAAAAAAAAAAACCCTCATGTGTACTATTAGTCTAGAACTAACCGACCAACACCCTTTGCACATTTGGTAGTAAAAACTCAAGGGAAAGCAAGCGGGTGGCAGGGGGCGAGGGGTGAATTCACACTATCAGGGACCAGGCACTCTGCCCAGGTGATGGCACACTTACAACTGTGACTCGAACTGGACAAAAGTAATTCATGTAACCAAAACATATGTGCCCCTGTAATATTCTGGAAATATTTTTAAAAACATTATCACTCTTAGCAGAATAATAAATAAATATAATCCTTGAGGTTCAGAGCAAGCAAGGTACCCATCACCACCCTCACTTAATGTTTTTCTGGAAGTGCTCATCAACCCAGTAAGAAAATGGAACTAATATAAGAAAGGAGGTGCTATTTCGTGTGTGAAACAACAATTTTCTAGACGCTGGACAAGGAAGGATTGTGGTCCCTGGGGCTGCCCCAGATCAACATCTGAGTTTGGTGATCAGACGCTGGGCCATAAGGGTGAGGGTAGCTGCTGCTCCCTGCTCTGGGGACATCCTGCTAATCCACAGGCTTTGGGCAGCATAGGAGAAAGGGTGTGTTTGCCTTGATGGGGAAGGGTATTATGCCCAGATCTCCAAGTTCCCAAAGACCACTCAGGAGCTAATTTGCGAAGCAAAAGAGCCTTTATTCAAGCTGGAGCCCGGACCCTCAGATTACCCTGGCTGGGGGCCAGGGCCCCCGAGTCTCCCCATGCCAGGGTTTTTATTTCAGCAAAGGTGGGTGGGTGGGGCGTTCCAATGGGCAACTCTTCTGATTGGTTATTCCATTTATACGCAAGACCTGTTTAAATTTCACTGGGTAACCAGCTGGGTTAACTGATCTAGACTGGTACCTCCTAGCCTGCAGCTGATTGGCTCTGACTAGGGGCGATTATTTTCAGGAAGCGTTTGGAGTTTTTTCCCATTACAGGGCACAAATGGAGTCCCACACAAGATGGAGCTGGTTTGGCCTGGACTTGGCTTGTTCTCTCAAACGGGAAAAATTAGCCCTGAACTAAATTCTGCTGAGGTCCCATCTAACAAAACACCAAACGGATCAAGCTTTCTTTGCAGTTTAACTACGCCCCAGAGCCAAGGGCAATAATAATAGTAGGAGTCTCCAGCACCCACCCAGCAGCCCGGCGCCGTGCACAGTGGCAGACACAGGGACAGTCGCTATGCCCGTCAGCTCCTGAGTGGGAGCTGCGCTGCGGTTCTGCAGAGATACCACCATCCAGCGCAGGAGCGGAGCGTCCCCGCCTGCAGCCACACAGCATCCCAGGGGCGCCGGATCAATGAACAGCCGCTCACGGGCACACGTTTACCATTGAAGCATGGAGGGGTTGACCAGGTCCTGGGACCGGGGTGACCACAGAGAAAGAACGTTAGGGCTGGAGCAGGGGAACCTTGGAAACTGCCGCGGTGGTAACTGTGTGTTAACAAGGGTCACAGAACTGCAAAGCAAAGCAGGTCTGTGCAGCTGGTTGATAATTTAAAAAAATTAGATGAAGGAGAGAATACAGATTGTGTTTCTATGTCTAGAAAATTAAAACTATCCTATCATGTGAGAGCACAGGTCAGGTAGCACCTGTAGGGAGGGCGCGGGGGCAGCCAGAGGGGTGGCAGGAAAAGGCCCGCCACGGGTCTCCGCAGTGACTGTCTCACCCTGGCGACTAAGAGGCTGCAGGTGCTTCAACGGGACGCGCTGGTCACCCGCACCCGGCAGAGCTGCCCTCAGGCACTGGGGTAAACCTTC
>NW_003852528.1:3923007-3923753 GCF_000181295.1 Otolemur garnettii | reverse complement strand
TGGCTAGGCCAGAACCTGAGATCCAGAGCTGAGACCCTGGGGGACCCGCGCTGACCTGCAGCCGGGTGGAGACCAGGCGCCGTCCTACACCCAAAGGTCTCCAGGCCACGTGATTGCAGGACAGAAAACCGGCAGTGCCTGGGGACTAACCCGCGGCCCTGGACTCTGAGGACCTGGTCCCTGCCGGCCCCTGGGCTGGGCGCCTCCCTCTCCTCTCCTGTGGGCTCCCCACACCCTACACACAGCACACAGCAGAACACGTACTACACACAGCACAATACTCAACACACACGGCACACACCGCACACAACACACCACACAGCTCACAACACACTGCACACAACATACAATGCACACCACACACAACACAGATCACAACACACAACACAGCACACAAGACACTACACAGCACACAACACACACCGTGCACAACACACACTGCACAATAGACACTGCACACAGCACACCACACAGCACACAACATACACCACACACAATATACATCCTACACAGACCCTATATAAACTCACACCACACACCCTCACTCCTACCACACCTTCCCTGCACCCCACTCACTCCACACCAGGGACCCACACAACGGCTCTGGACAAGCTTCTCCCTGTGGCCTGCAGAGCCCCAGCCTTTCCTGTGTCTGAGGACCTGGCTCTGCCCTGGCAGTGGCTACCATTTCCTTTGGAACAAAGTCCCCAGAGATCCCATAACTGGAGAAAGCTCTATCTCAACAC
>NW_003852528.1:3914155-3921992 GCF_000181295.1 Otolemur garnettii | reverse complement strand
AAGCCTGGTTCTGGTGTGGGTCTGAATGTGGGTGACTCCTCATGAAGGGTGAGTTTGCTGTGGAAGGACTGGGCATCTCTCAGACATGGTCCTGGGAAGGGTGGCGGCGTGTGGGAATGAGCATCTCTCTGGGCTGGTTACCCTCTCTGCCAGTGGGGGTTCCTGTGCCAAGGAGCTGAGACTTGGTATAGGCAAGTCTTCAGGGCTTGGACCTATCCGAATGTGCAGATTCTTCTGGAACTTTGGGAGCTGTCGCGTAGCTGTGACATCAGTGCTGTGATTGTTGGCGCTCCTCACAGCTCCTTCTCATGGCTGAAGTTGCACGCTCGTCACGTCTCTGCCCGCCCATCATCCTGCTCCACTCTGCTCCTCACAGTGGCCACAGCCGTGCTACGTCGTGCTTACATGGGGCCACTGTTGTGAGTGGAAAATACAAATAGGTCGTTTGTTTGCCATTAGGAGCATTCAGTGTGACGTGTTCCTCCTTCACCTCATGATTTCAGGGCTTCCTCACCAACAAAAAGAAAGCTCCTGCCAACTACTGGGGAGGGTCCTTGCAGGGCGGTGCTGGCGACACTCACAGGGAACAGGAGGAGGAATGGGGAGGCAGAGGGACCTGTGGGCCTGCCCCATTCCCCAGCCCACAGGGACATCCAGGTGGCTGATGTGGGCAGTGCACCCAGACGCCCCTTCCCATTTCTATTGAGGCTGTACACCTGTGACCTTCTCCAGAGGCAGCTGCAGGCTCGTATCTGGGCATGTGCATTGTGGCAGACACTGATGGGGAAGGGTGTGGACCCAGCTCCCTCCCCTGGAGGCAGGACCCACCTGACTCACACTCCAGTGCTCTAAAGGATGTGGCTGCTTCTGGGACTCCGTGAACTTGCACCTGTCTGAGCTTCCTCCCTCTCTGCCCTCCTCACAGAGAGTACTTTGTTCATAACACAGGTAAGTGAGCTGTATCTCAGGGTCTCCTTGTACAGACGCAGCCAAAGGCTCCTGACCTGGGGGTAAGAAGCAGCCAGTGATGACCATGAGGATAGCTCCAAACCGAGGCATAAGCCTGAAGAGCAGGGCAAGGAGAGGGAGCTCGCCTGGGGCTTCTGAGGGGCACCAGGGCAGCCAGACATGCACGGCTGCCTCTCAGCTCCCAAGACATCTAACTCTGGACGTCAAGGAGAGAAGTTTGCCTGGAAAAACAAGGCTGGGTCAGCAGCTGGCTCCCAGAGGGTCCCTCAGTTTGTAGTCCAGGCACCCCCTTGCTCAGACCAGGTCACAGAACCTTACAGCCTCACGCTGCCTCACTGCTGTGTACTTCCTGACTCTAGGGTGCTGGGACACTAGAAGAGGTGAACCCCTAATTTTCAAACTCTAGCAAACTGAATTGAAGAGAGTGTGCCTACAGCAGATTGTGCTGAGTTGAGGACAGTGTCCCTAGTGTGACTTAGGAGGTATCATCAGGTGTGTGACTGGGGAGGACAGAATGCTTTTCCTTAGCACATACATAAGGCTGACGTCGCAGCTGTGTCATCTGGGTCGGGAATCCAAAGCAGATGACATCCTGGGCTCCGTGAGGCACAGAGCTGAAGGAACTCAGCCCTTGGTCCAGCCAGTGAGGAAGCCAAGGCCCCGGGGCTGCGGGGATTTAGCAGGGACCACGTGGCACAGAGATCACACTGGGGGCTGGAGATTACAGTGGAGAGCCTTCCTTCAGGGACCTGGTGAGGGGACTGGAAATAGCAAGGGACCCCCCTTGTGTTGACAAGGACATCAGGGAAGGCCTCTGACCCTTCCACTTTCCTGGTGCCCACATGCTCGTGTTCCCAGGGCACAGATGGGCATTGTGACCCACCCTACTCTCCTGCTCACATTTCTAGGCATTTTGAGAGGTGCAGCTGGCACACAGGCAGATAAACCAGTCCTCGTTTAACTCCCGTCACTCAGTGTGGGACCTTTCTGATTCCAGCAGGCTAACCACATTCTTAGTCACAGCCCTTCCCCACCGAGCCCCTGAATTCTTCCCAGGGCTCACCCCTGTTTTGACAGTGGCTCTGACCGTGCCGTCTGCAGCCCGATGCTTAGCTGTTGGTTTCTTTGTTTAATGCCCTTAATTTCTAGTTCTATGTCTTTGGGTTCTGGTTATACCTTGCAATCATTTTGATTATAGCTCTTGCACCAACTTTTATATAAGCTTATCTCTAACATCTACAGGCAATTCAGTTATTTCCATTTCTTAAAAATATAACAGCCTTCCATGGTCGCCAGTGGCTCCTCTGGTTCTTTTTCTGGCTATTTAATTTCCAGGAGGAGGGTATGAGTCCGTGGGAACCACAAGCAGACAGAGCCCTGTTCTGTCAGCCCCTGGGTCTTGCCTCTGGGACTTACTGGCACCAGCTGCAAAGAAGGAGGGAATCGTTTGAGCCACAGACCCAGAGGGGAGCATCCTTGACTTTGGTGACCCTGACTGTGAGCACAGAGCCCCAGCTCACTATGCCTCCCTCTGAGTCTCCAAACTGCCCCCAGGAGTCTCTCAGCTTCACTCTCAACATTTTAAAATGGCGGTTCTCAGAGACTCAACCCCGTAAATGTCGTGAGGCAGCAGCAGTGAGGGCTGGTCTTCAGCGGATAGTGAGGGGCCCTGCACCTCCCGAGTGATGCTGTAGGCATTCAGCTCAGATCCCTCCTCAGCAGCCCCACAGAGCAGGCAGCACCTCGTGCACGTTGTACAGGTGGGAAACAAAGGCTTAGAGCACATGGGTAACTCGAGCTACACAAAGTGAAACGCAGCCACGTGTGCCTGAGCTCAGGGGTGCAGCTTCCTCCCCACTGCTGTGGCAAGCCCTGTAAAACCATGTGTTCTCATCTGGACCAGGAGGAGGCGGGCGACAGTGTGCTGGCTACTGCTGCTGCTTGAACTGTCCTTGCCGCTCTCGGTAAGCATCGTGTTAACTGTCACAGCACAGAGCAGCACCCAGTGGGCTCTACTGTGCTGGGGCTGCTGCCATCTGAGGGCTCGGCTAGGGCCAGAGAAGCCACCTCCAGTCACACGTGGGTGGTTGGCAGGAGGGCCCAGGCCCTCGTTCTGTGGAGTTCTTGATGGTTGCTCCCCCAGCATGAGGGATCCAAGGTGAGGGACTGTCTAGGGTGCGTCTCTGTGTCGCCAACAGACTAGTCGCAGAGGTGACATCCACTTTCCTTCAGTCACCAGACCAAACCTGCTACTGTGTGGACTGGGCTGCAGTGTGGGTCATGCCAGAGCGGATTTCTGCAGGCCACCTCCTGCTGAGGAAAATATGTAGGTGCCTACGTTCTACCCCTGTACAGGTGACACAGCACAGTCCCAGCTGACTCCTTCCTCCTCCCAGAAACCTGACAGTGGGCATCTCCACACACCTACTCCAGGGCAGGAGACATTTCTTTCTCTGGGGTGGAGGGGCTGGGAATCCTTGGGGACCCATGCTCACCCCACCACTACTGCTGGCTACACTGGGAGGCAGGAGTGACCCCACACACACCAGGGTGTCAGCCTTGTGGGGAGGCCAGGCGTGGCCTCTGAGGGGCAAAGGCACTCCATCTGAACTGCCCGTCCTCATTCAGTACAGGGCTGGGAACCTGGGTCCATCTCAGGTTGGGCTCCTGACAGAGAGAAAGGCCGGGAAGCTGAACGGGGTAAGCTCTGAACAGGGGTCCCACTCCAGAGGGAAGAGGGAGGTTTCCACAAAGCAGCTCCTAGCCCAGCCCTGGGAGTTCAGTGGTTGCAGTGACCCAGTCCTCAACTGACAGCCCCTGAGAGGACTGCCACCCACACTGCCTGGAATCCCAGAGTCAGTCACAGGTGTAGGCAGGAGGGCGCCTGCCCGGTAGGTGGCCCAGCCCTTCTCCTGGCAGTTGGGGCACTGCCCAGCCCACACAAGTGGAGAGCAGAGCTCTGCAGAGAGCAGGTCCAGGAAGGGAGTGGTGGTTTAGTGGTGATTCACGCAGCCCTCTGCTACATGGTTCACACTCACAAATCCCCTCCAGGCCCAGACAGGTACTGGTGCTGCCTGCATTCTGGAAACTCAGACTCAGAGGTAAGAGTCGCCGAGAGCTGCTCACAGTGGGACTGGGAGGCGTCCCACCCGCACTCCTGGCCTCCTGCACCGGCAAAGCTGGCCGCCTGCACGTCTCTGAGTTCTGCCCTTCCTGGGTTCTATGTGGCCCTGACTGTTGTCTTCAGCAAAGTACAGTTTGAAAAATTCAACCTATTTCCAGTGAACTAACAGGAATGGGGAGGCCCAGGAAGTGAGGGTCAGGGAAGGAGGGAGACCTCCACATGGTGCAGAGGGGTTGGGGGAGGTGGGTGCCTGGGCCAGAAGGTCTGGGGAGAGGGTCTCATCCTACCTAGTGTGCTCAGGGAGGAAGCTTGGAAGGTCCTCACGGGTGGGGTCTGCCCACTGGGATGGAGAGAAGCAGAAAGTGGCTCCTGACTTGGTCCCCAGGGTGGCAGCTCTGAGAGGACCCGGGAGAGGGAAGCCAGGCAAGGAGGGGAGGGAGGGCGGCGCTCACTGCTCAGAGGGCAGATTGCTAGGGAGTTGGAGGAAGGTAAGACAGAACGCCTTTGTTTTTGTTTTATTCTTTTGATTTCTCCCTCTGTAATGCACGTGGACCACGACACTAATTTGCAGCTTTCCCATCCTGCTCTACCTGCCAGGGGTCCAGACATTTGTGGTTTTGCCTTTGTGTCCTCAGCACTGGGCACCACTGCTAGATGCTAAAGGACACTCACTGTGTTTACAAAGAACAACCTTACAAAAAGTCTTCACCAGGTCAAATTTGCCCACTGGCAAAATCCTGGCAGAAACCATCTTCCATGCTTTCCATGCAACGTAACTGGAGAAATGTGACTTAACATGCCTGTCGGGCTGCGTTTCCTCACACGGCGGGGCGCACACCACTAGCCCAAGCCTGTCCGTACCGTGTGTGTGTGTGTGTATGTGTGTGCGCGTGTGTCCCTCCTGGCACAAGCCCATGAGTCCTCTGCTGGACACACCCTGGTTATCTCCGTGTGGGTAGCTGTTACACGAGTCCTCTTCAGGGAGGAACTGGATGGATTTTCTTTTACTATAAATATGCAAAACCAGAAATGCCAATCCCTTTCCAACTTTAGGTCATAGCAAAGGGAAAACATCATAAGTTCCAGAACCTTCTTCCAAGAGCCTGCTGCCAGAACTAAAGCACTCACCCCAGCTGCATCCTCCCTTCCTCTTGGGAAGCGAGAGAAATTGTCAATTAGAATGGCTTTTTACAAATGAAGCCTTCCGTGCTGTGGGAAATGGTTTTCGGTTAAGAGACAGAAAGAAGTCCTTGATGAATGCAAAGTATTCAACTAGGAGCTGAGATGGGGAGTCCTGACCGTGACCCTTCCATGAGTCACTATGTGCACAGAGCAAGCCCTTAAATATTTTATTTTTATAATCCTCCAGGCCTAGTGAGTATTCAGGGACGTTCCTGCCGTTGGGTGAGTCCCAGGCATATCCCAACAGTTTTTTCCTAAAACACGCACTTAGTGGCTCTTATCACCATCAGACCACCTGCAATCCATCAGTTAGGTCATTCAGTGAACCCGAGACACCAATCTTAAACTAAACAAGTTCTGAAGTGTTTAACTGCAGAACAAATACATTAAATAGAATAATGGCAAGAGCGTTGACATATTAAACACCCCTAGTACCATGTACCTACCTGCATTGGCTTCTGCAGATGGAGCTCCGAGGGGTTGTGGTAAAGACTGGCCGTGGGGCTCAGTTGCAGCCTCCAGTACCTGCTTCAGCCAGCCTAAGTAGGAGAAAGGGTTAATGAAGCTCTGCGTGCCACACAGCTAAACCCAGGCAGGCAAGGACAGCAGGACATCGGGACAAACAGCTCCCCATGCCCCATGGCACAGCTCCGGGGGCAGGAGCCCTGCCCTGAGCACAGCTGTGGGGATGGGGATGGGACCCATGAGATGCCTGGTCTGCCATCTCCACACACACAACCCACTGCAGGTGATCACTTTGCCCCTAGTCTTCCATGGGGACGTCTGCTGGACGGAGCCAGGTCATCCTCCCTGCAAGGGCATCTGGGAAGCGTGTCTGGAGCTTTTAGGCACCACAGTTGAGAAAAGTAAACCAGAGGAGTTGGCCTGTTGTAGAGAGGTGCCGGACAGAAGCCACCTGGTGACTTTCCCTGGTTCCCCCAAGTAGTGACACAGACAGAGAATGACAAACATCTGACGGGCCCTTCCCACACGGCCTCCAGACGATAGCATGAGAAACAGCGGTGCCAAGCAAACAAACATTTCTTTTTAATTTTTAAGTAAAATATGTGCTATGTTAAAAAAAAAAGAAAAAAAAAGGCGTTGTCTGCTCAGCTTAATTGTCAGACTCCACTGGGCCCAGGAATGACATTCTCGGCCGGGTCTCTCAGGGCCGGCAGTGCTGGGGACAGCTGGCTGAGGCTGGAGCATCTCAGCGTCCCAGGGCCAGCTGAGCTCCATTTTGCTTCACACAAACAGCCTCTCTTTTCTGCCTTTCTGGAACACCTCTTTCCTGGGCAGCCTGGGTGAACCTCTTTTCTTTGTTGTCAAAAAAAGGAGAAGAGGGTGCATGTGAGAGGTGACGTCACCACTCAGCTGCCTCGGATAACCTTCCCCTCTGCTTGGCCCAGGGAAGAGAAGACGCATGAGTCAGTGAGAAGAGGCCCTGTGTGAAAGTGTGGGGTTTTAAAAACTGTTCTGTTATTTTTTAAATGTGTTAAAATGCTCATGAAAGAAAAGGGGCAAAGCTCTTTTAAGAAGTTTGAGAGGAAAAGAAGAGGAACTGAAAAGGTGGTGAATGTGCGGAGACCCACACGGCCAGGAAAGGCATCCACGTGGCCACCCACGGAAGCCCCTCCTTTGGGGGCTGGTGGAGATTAGTGTCTGGGAAAAGAAACAGAAAAGAGGGGGCTTCCTACATCTCTGTTCTGATCTAAGAGTGGAAACAGCACTGCTGCCTCCCTGCTGGCTGGGGACCAGGGCTGTGTGCTGCACGGCTCGGCGACCCCACGGCTCCCCACTCACAGGTGCCCGCACGCCGTGCTGGAGCCGCCAGGGAAACAAATGCTTTCCGGGACCGGGGCGGGGGGGTCCTGACATTTCAAACATAAAATTTTGGGCTAGTGAAAGACTGTCCTCACAATCTGGGAAGTAAATCCAGAAATAAAGTAAAAGGAACGTCTCAATAATTTAAAATACCACTCTTCTGTATGCCAAGTGATGGACATGGGTTTTATGTATCTTACTATTTAATCCTCAAAATGATGCTACGAAGCGCAGACATGTGCCCGTTTTGCAGATTAGACGATGGAACCGCATTAAATAGCTGGCTGAGTGAGGACAGCAGGAAGGCACTGACATCCAAAGGGGCGAAGACCGAGCCGCTGCCCTGATGTTTTTTAAATCTTGCTTCACATTATTTTTGTTCTTAACATTAGTGTGTATATAGGTTACTCCATTTATTCTTTATTTAATAAAGGAATCTGCTAAGAAAGCTCAAAATTACCATGAGCTACCTGTGGTTTAACCATCGCTGTACCCCAGCACCCAGGGAAGGGGCTGAGAGTCAGGTGGTTTGAATAATTCATCGATGGAGAAACAGGTGTGTGACTGGGCTGCGGCTGCAGGACCCAGGCCTCTGGCAGCCTTGCACAACTCCCTTTCCCTGGTCCCTTCTGCAGAGTGTTGTTGTGAGTCGTGAAGGTGTGACTTGTCCCAACCATAGGAGACATTTAATGATGTTTAATAATCTCCCAAGTTACGGTGACGTTTGATGATGACTGC